>NC_090022.1:192106187-192419758 GCF_037176765.1 Anolis sagrei
GGAACTTTAGCTAAAATGAAAATTGTGTAAACTGGTGATTGAAGTAATAATTAAAAATATGCAAATTGTAAGAAATGATTGGTGTCTCAACTGTATAAAAGATAATATGGAATTGTTAGCACTAATGGTTAATAAAGACAAAGCTTCATTTTTTCCACGGTTTTTCAATGACTTGTGCTTAATTTATCTGATTTCTTACTTTTGGTTGAGCTCCAGTATACTGCTTTAATGAGTGAGAATGAGCAGATCCCGTTTGGATTACCAAAGCACCTGGATTTGTCCTCCTAACCTTCCACGGTATAGCCTACAAACCTTGTTCCTTGGGACAAGGGCTGAACAGTTCTTCTGCTTGTTACTGGAAAGTGATCTACTCCCATTTTTTATAATATTGTCATACCTTATATAGGACAAGAAGCAACTGCCCCTGTGAACAGTCTTTCACTGTTAAAAGTAGAACTGACTCTTAGAATTCAAAGACATAGCATGTTAGTCTGACTCAATATGGAAGGGGTCTTACAGCACTTTGACACTGAGAGAAAGAAGTTGATAGTATAAGCATTAGCTGAGCTGAGTCTCTTTCATCAGATTAATGTAATGACTACCTGGAAACAGGTCATCATTGCTGAGAATGAGCACGTGGTGTGTGAGAAGCAGTTGAAATCCAAACTTTAATGATGGGGTGACAAATTCAGTTTTAACAGTGGTCTTTAGGAGACAAATGCAGAAGGAAGGATAATGCCTAAGCTGAAGGGATGTTATTAGCATACTATGCCAGGAAGCTGTTCTCTTGTCAGTGTATATATTTGTGTTCTCCTGTTTCTCTTTCCAGTCTTTGTGTTTTTTTGTTGTTGCTGTTGAAGGGCTGAGGGGGGAATGCACTGGAAGACTGCAATTGTAAAGTAAAACAGACCAGTCTCTGCATCAAAAAATAAACAGATATGAATAAAGTATATTTAAAAACAGTTGCAGGACACTTCAACTCATATCTATAAAGGTCTGTTCCTAAGCATTTCATGCCATAAAATCTGAGTCTTAGGAAATCTTATGCTACCAACTTCTCTCTCAGCCTTGGAGATGTTGTAAGGTCCTTTGACATGCTGACTCTGCCTTTAAGTCAATTCCAACCTATGGCAATGCTATCATGGGATTTCAGAAGAAGTTGCCTTCACCTTATGCTGAGGCCATGAAAGTACAACTTGCCCAAGTTTACCCTGTATGTTGTTTATTCGTTCAGTCATTTCTGACTCTCTCTGACCTTATGGACCAGCCTGCGCCAGAGCTCTTTGTCAGTCCTCGCCACCCCCAGCTCCTTCAAGGTCACTTCAAGGATGCCATCCATCCATCTTGCCCTTGGTCGACCCCTCTTCCTTTTTCCTTTCATTTTCCCCAGCATTATTGTCTTCTCCAAGATTTCCTGTCTTCTCATGGTGTGGCCAAAGTAGTTCATCTTTGCTTGCAATATGCTTCCTTCCAGTGGGCAGTTGGGCATAATTTCCTGGAGTATGGACTGGCTGGATCTTCTTACGTTCCAAGGCATTGTTTCCACAAATCATCTTTTGTAGAGTTCTAGTGTAGTGGTCAAACCATTACACCATTCGGACTCTCAGAATTGAGTTTACTTGCTACAATTTGCAGACATTGGCTTAGAAAGCAACTGGTAATTCACAGTGGGCTAGTGCAGATGGAAATTTCCAGATTTATCATGTTTGGGCTGGAAGAACATTAATTCCTCACCTCTTCATAATCTGCTTCAGTCAAGCAATAACGCTGTGTGTACATTAGCTATAACATGCACCTTCAAACTGTGACCCTCCAGCTGCTTTAGACTCCAACTTCCAGAAGCCCTAGTCAGCTTGTTCAATGGTTGGAATTCTGAGTTGGAGGCCAAAACAGCTGGAGGATGCCTGAGCTATAATGTCCGAATTTGAAATTGTGCTTACAAGGCCTGGTTGGTATAGTGTGATTAAACATAATGCATCACTGTATTAAATTACTAAACAGCAATGCATGGGAAGGGACCACATGAACTAATACCACGCTCTCACCGCTTACTAAAAGTAGAAGAGGATAGAGGCTATTTTGTGTACTGTGCCATAAATGACAGAATATTGCTGAAGCTGAACCACGCCACACTTACCAAAGAACAGAAGCTACTTGGTGCAAGTTCAGGCATTTATTTTTACACT
Source organism: Anolis sagrei (assembly GCF_037176765.1). Taxonomy (NCBI): domain Eukaryota; kingdom Metazoa; phylum Chordata; class Lepidosauria; order Squamata; family Anolidae; genus Anolis; species Anolis sagrei. The sequence goes on from NC_090022.1 coordinate 192,108,374, forward strand.
TAAATATCCTCTTTAAATACAGCATTATCACAATGAAAAAACATAAAAGGCAAAACAAAATGTAGAGGACCTGACAAGCTTTGGATTCACATTGAAAATGCCACCTGTATATTGTGTAATGCAGGAGAGCAGAGTACGTTATAAAGTTATCGGAGTCACAAGTTACTGATGTAGAGGGCAGGGCCTGTACCACGTGTATCAAACCAGGGCTTGCTTAAGGTGTCCCTTCCAAACAGGCAGTAAAAGGACTGCTTCTATGTAAACAGTTCAGTAGCACCAAGATGGAGGGAAGAGAGGTGAAGAGAATGGATGTTTTTATTATGCTAATATATCCAGACTAGCTTGTTTGAAAGGCCAGGTTAGAGGAGGAACACATACTTCATTACCTTAAAGAACATTCTTTAAACAAAAGGCTGGAAAATCAAGGTCTTTGCTTCCTAAAACAGGATGTATAGTTCAAGTTCTGTTATTTCACTCACACTCCCAAGCTTGTCTTTCATACTGCTTGAGAGAATTTTTGAAAAAATAGCCCATCATACCTGCAAACACCCATTGACTTAGTGTTTTCATCAAAGGCAAAACACTTTTATTTCCCAAAGTCACAGGCACAAAAGAGCAGTGGTGAGGCATAGTTGGCTCGTGGAGATTATTATGGCATAGGGCCAGCATAGCAGTTCAGATGCCATTGGATTCCTGCCTGTTGTCCACTGGGTGAGAATGCAAATGTTATCTATGGGCCTTCATCATCCCATTCTTGTCATCTTGTGCCTCCTGGAATGTTAGCCATGAGAATTCCTTCCACAGTTTCACACAGGAATTCTCGCATTTAAGTATGAAGATGCCTCCAGTTGCAGCAAATGTATTCCAGCAGACCCCCCTCAGCATTGGGGCATGGCCAAAGGAAGGACCAGCAGCTAAAGCACTCAACAGAAGGAGGTTGTTAAGCAGTCAGATCTGAAAAAGGAGACTATCGTTTACATCTCTTCATGTTAAAGCTGATCATAGCCAATACTCTTCCTCTCTGCCCTCCCACCAAAAGGAAAAAAGAAACCTCATCCACATTGTATGGAATTAAAGGCAACATAAATAAAGTAGCTGGAGACCAGGACTTGGTCATTCCTTTCAGGGAACATCCATACCTCGGTTGCCCATGGCTTCAGGTTCAGTGTTGCAGTGGTCAGCTAGAACCACAGAGGCATGCTGAGCAAAAAGGCAGGTGTATTGTTATTCTGCAAAATGCTCCACCAGGGACAGGAAACTGCTGGTAGAGGAAGCAGCAGAGGCCCTTGAGTTGTCAAGTGTGTACAGAGAGACAGGCAGCTACGGAGACTGGATATACATAGTAATTCCCACAGTGCCCTTAATATTTTCAAAGAAAGCAATTTGCTCTTTTGCCTTTAGGTCCAGTTTCAGTCAAAAGGCAGCACATTCCCCCTTCTCTTGCTTCTGAACTCAACACACTGACATGTATGCTCTTGAGATATATATGCTCTTCTGCCTTTGGGAATAAAACCACCTTTTGATAGCACCTTTGTATTTTGTAAACAATATTGTAATTGGGAAGGATTCTAACGAATGTTATCAAAGGCCTTCTTCAGCCCAAACTAGCCTAAAAGAAGAGAAGTCTTTTTTAAAAACCCAACCTTAGCAGCAGAACTGTCAGCAGCAAAGGCTAGGGTGAGGACAGTAATAGCATCTGTATCGGGGACCTTTATTTCTGCAAGGCAAAAAATGAGACTACGATAGACATTTCAAAGCAGTTCTCAGATGTCTAAGGTCCTATTCCAGTTTTAAAATTACTGCGCAAAGGCAATACCTGCCTTCACATACTAGTACTATTTTCTAAGCTGTTTACTGCAGCAGGAGGAGCAGGTGGTGGTGAGAGAGCAAAGTACTTAGTGAAACAAAAAGAGGGTATATCATACACTGGGAATAAAACAATTATCAAATGGGAATGCAGGCAACATATACCTTTTTATTATTAAAAACAATTTGGAAATTCATCAGCATAGAACTGAGCCCTCCGTGGGTTGCAAAACATCCATAAAGGTGTTTCTACTCTTAACTGCCATTTCCAGGGCAATTTCTCCAGCTCACTTTACCAAAGTTGCCGGTGCACCTTTGTACACATTCTCTCTTAAGGATTTTGAATGTAAATGTCATTCTTGTCTATCTTATCTCCCTGCAATTTGGATCGAATGCTGCGAAGCACTCACAAGAGCCAGTCTTAGAACCTCTTGGGTTCTGAGGGGCAAATTCAGTTTTAGAGAGGTTCTTTGGCTTCCTCTGGTAGAGGAACCAAAAGTACCAGCATGAGTAGCTTAAAGCTATTATTGCCAGTAACTAAGCCTCAGGAGAAACATTCCAAACTTTTAGAATGGGAAGACAGTGAAAGCTGAGAAACCATCAAATGAATGGTTCATTGATGTGTACAGCCATTCCAAAGACTATACAAGGTAAGACCAAAGGAGGAATGACACAGCTCAAGGATACAAGATCCCTTACCGTATCCTAGAAAATTCAAATTCACAGAATCAACTTCCTATTCAGGAAGAAACGGTCTTCTGGAGAGAAAACACACAGCATAAAATAGCATTATGCATGTGTTAACCCTCACCTAAAGGTAAGTGATAATGAAAAATACTCCTCACCTAAAGTAGTTAGACTTCATGCTTGCTTGTGAAGTATAGTAGTGACAAACGGGTTTGTGGTCTAGATAAGTTTGAAATAAACAATAGGCCAGTGCCTTGCTCTGCCTACTTACTCAGGTCCACTTTGAGATCCATCACACAGAAGTCTCTGTGACTGTCCAACTGAAGCCAGGCCAGACTATGTAATGAGAGGATGGCAATATTAATCTAAGATTTACTATGAAAGAGAATGTCCATGAGGTTGGAAGATAAAGGTGCTTTTCTTATAATGGGGGAGGGGGGATTAGATAAAGGGACTAAATGGCAGTTCTGAGAACGTCCCATACTTTTCCTTTGTATTCTTGGGCTAATTGGAGTAATTCATTGTACACCTCTTTGGAATGGAGGTCACAGCAAATGCATACAACTTGGGAGTGTTTTTCACTACCATCCTATTGCACATTTGCCAGTCCTTTTGCACTTGCAACTTGACAGACTAAAGCTTCATTGCATATTCTCTTTTTGTCTTTCAAATTCATCTAGAGCACTAGGGTGCAAACATGCCCCTGAAACAGAAAGTTCTAAAAGTCATTTCCAGATCATTTGTGCATCTAAAAAGAAACCTTTTGCAATAGTCAATGAGAAGGAAAACACAACTCATAAAACCACAAGGTAGATGAATAAGCATGTTGCCTAATAACCAGTCTATTCGAAACTTCAGTTTTTTTTAAATCAAGAGTTGCACCTCCCCTGGGAAGATCACTCCACCCTGTTTCAGTCAGTGTTTGTGGAACCAGGCCCCAGAAGAGAGATTAACATCATAGAGGCAACAGACCTAGTTCAGAAATATGGTGTGTCAGCTAAGGGTTATGGGACATAAGATGTCCCAGTAAACATTCAGCACATTTTTTAAAAATGAAAAAAAACCCCCACACATTTAAAATGATTATCTCACCAAGGCCCATTCAGGACACATAAGACTGGAGAGGGGTTCAGCCTGTTTGGATGAGGCTACTGATAAGGGCAGGAGGCTCCAAGATGAAAATGGTTCTATACGACAGCTGCATGCCAAACTGTAGATGTAACCAGTCGTGATCAAAGTCAATTTATATTGAATTTTAAAAATATATATATATGGATCTTCCAGCAAAAGAAGGGCAGCCAAGGTCACATAAACAGATAATTGATAGCCTCAGCTATATTGAACTGGTCAGAGTAGTTCAAGCGGGCAAGGTCACAGTTACTGAGAAGATGCAACACTGAAGGTGACGGAATGGTACAGATGGCAGCAGCTTTGCCAGGGATGAGCTACTGGATGGAGAGAGAAACACAGGAAGAGATTCCACAGGACATAACAGAGCTTTGATGTCATCTAATAGCAACAGTCCTCTTCTGCTCCCCACCCCACCCATCAAACCCTGTGCCAGCGCAGGCAGCTTGATGCTATAGCATCCACGAGCCACACTCACATTTGGTCCTTACTGGATGCAGGTCAGGTGCCTCTCCCAGGCAGCCCGGTTGTCCATGGTCCAGCTGCCTCAGTACCCAGGAGCCTCCAGATCTGCAGGAGGGACCCCCTTGCCTTGGAACAGCCATAAGCGCATGTTTTTGTTTGTTCTGTACTGATTCTGTACAAAGTGGTCCTCTCCCTTTCTCTCCCCACCCTCCCACCTGCCCCATATTAAATAACTCCAAGTGGCTGTGGCCTTTAGACAAAACTGCCATCAATAAATAGACATCATCAATACATAAGAGCTGCGATGGGTTGGGATGTGTCACACGGCCAGAGCAGGTGGTTCCAGAGAGGGTTCCTCAGGAGAGGAACTTAGCTCACAGGCTCTCTCTGGGGATTCCCCAACACTCTGGGGCTGCCAACTGTCCTGTGACACGTTCGTATGGTCGTTTGTATGGAGCATCAGGCTTGGCGGAGGAATTGCAGCGGGGCAGCTGTCACACGGAAGAGGCTCCGGAGGCAGAGGAGCAGGCTTCCCTGTTTCTGCCCTGCTGGGAGCTGCAGCTCTGCCACAAGGCACCAGTGAGGTCACAGGAACAGAATAGACACTCAGGTCCTTCTCATCAGTGTATCGAGAGGGCACCTCAGACTCATCAGTGTTGCTCTCTCCCTTCACTCCCAACACCGACCTTTGGTCGACCTGATAGTACACAACGGGCCCATTGTTCAAGTAGGGCTGGTCGCCCGCAGTTGAGCTGGCCTGGTCGGAGCCGTCCGTGAAGCACAACACAGAGGATCCGGGAGGCAGCTGGGCTTGGATGAGGATGGGAGTGGCCAAGCTAGGGCATATTCCCTCCGGTACTGTCAGGGGTTCCTCCAAAATGCACACGCCCAAGCTCTCCATGCTGGAGCCACTACTAGAGTCTTCCTCCGCCTTCAGCCGCTCCAATTCCTCCGCAGTCTGAAGGTGCATGACTGCCGTCTCATTCTCTGCCATGAACTCCTGGAAATCCTGCGTGTCTGGGGACTGGGTGCCTAGCCAGTCACTGCTAGAGCTATGAGGGCTCTCCTCCTCTAGAGTTTGGGCCCGGCTCCCCTGCCGTTTGTTCTCCAGCTCTAGTTTCATAATGGTGTGTAGGTAGTGAGTCCGCACCCGGATGGGATTGAATTCAATGCGGCCTGCCATGTTACCACAGCCATCTCTGGAACAGCCACATGGGAAGGACATTCGGTCCACCTGGGTGGGGGAAGCGAGGGACAGTGAAACGGTGCTAAGGCAAGAACATGGGGAACGTCAGTGGAAAGTGAAAGAATCATACCATTGTGTGAGAGGGAAGACACCAAAGTCATGCATGCAAAAGGCTGTCTGGCCTACAGGAAGCCCATGAACCCCATCAAACCCTCTTGTAAGCCTCAAATTCCTTGCTGATCATTCCTTCATTGAAACAATTCCCTGGAGTTGTTACCTGGCTGATCTTCCTAATTCCATATATCATTTATCAAGTGCCGAGGCCTGTTTCACCAAATACTGTGCTTCTAGCACCAGGGAAACAAATACTGTTGCAACAGAAGCCTTCTACAAAGGGGAGAAAAAAATATCTGGGAGTTCCACTAGGGTGGCACACTTATGCTAAAGGACAGGAAAGAGAAATTTAAAAAATTAAGTATGTCAATGAGGATGTGCTGTGCACTCCTTCAGGTAGCATTAGAAGGTACATGGGCAAGAACAGTTTAGAAAGTGCAAGTGAGAAATCTGGTACTGAGGAACTGCATGAATAAATTCAGCACCCTTAGAATCTCACGCTTACTGAAGTAACAATATAAAACTAAAGCAAATTTCTAGCCATCATGCACCTGAGGAAAGTGTGTAAGAGTATAAGTAATGTTAAACTTTCTGGAACTGGATGTAGATGTTGTTAGGAGTTCAGGAAGAGAAATGAATTGAAATTTTATGTTGCCAAAACTGTTACTGGAGCCTGAACGGTTCTTTGACTTTTCATCATGCATAGCAAAAGCAGAATAATATATATTAAAACTCATAAGCAAATGAGTTTGAAACTGCCCAGATGTCACAGAATGTTACATATTACATTGGGAAAATATTTTTTGCTCATTTCAGATGGTGGCCAATAGAGGGAAGCAGAAGGACAGCAGATCCTGTTACAAAGACATCACACACCCTACTAGGGACAGTCCTGCAACAATAATCTGAATGTCTCAATGCGCACAAAGTTCCTTTACACCCTTATTATAATGAACTGTTTCACCCTGCTTCCAAGCAAATCCAACTACCAACTTTCCTTTTCAAGGAGCCTCTGAAGAAGTAGGGACTTTCCCCTAAATGGTGCTGAACTATGGCCACAGCAACACCCCATGCCAGGCCAAAACATATTTCAGTATATTAAGTTAGGAGGCCAGGATTCCAACAGAGAATTAATAACTCAAGCCTAACGCACAGGCAAGAGACAGCAAAATAACCTCCTCACCTTCAGTACCAAAAGAGACAGACAAGACATGGACAACACAGTATATTTCAGGCCAAAGCCTAGCGGTTTCCCCACTGACCTGGCATTTAATTCCAGCCTGGCTACAAGCACAGGCCTCGGGATCACAGTACAGCCGACAGTCGCAGCCACATTCTTCTCGGGAGAGGCGGATGGCACGGAGCTCTTGCTTCTCCTCTGCATCAATGCGATGAACACCAGAGGCCCGAAGTAGGGCACGGCGCCGCTTGGTAGGCAGCGGCTGCAAGAAGAAGTAGTCATCCACCTCCACATTTTCTACATCAATGTCATCATCGGAGACATCCTCAAGGGTCAAGCCGTCAGCCTCCTCTGACTCCACAGTGCCATTCTTTGTCAGCTTTAGGGTGAGGGTAGGAGAGAGAGAAGACACACAAGTCTGTCAGCAAATACATCAGTTTTGTAAGCTCAAATTGTCTTCAGCTTTCAAGAAAAAGAAAAATGATTCTCTTATGTTGCAATATATAGCAGCAGATAGGCATACCCTGGCAACACTGAGGGCACTCCCCATCTTTTACACACAAACACAGAAAGAACTTGGGAGATTCTCAAGCAGTACATACATTTATTCTTAGAATCACTGAGTTAGAAGAGACCTCGTGGGCCATCCAGTCCAACCCCCTGCCAAGAAGCAGGAATATTGCATTCAAAGCACCCCCGACAGATGGCTATCCAACCTCTGTTTAAAAGCTTCCAAAGAAGGAGCTTCCACCACACTCCAGGGCAGAGAGTTCCACTGCTGAACGGCTCTCAAAGTCAGGAAGTTCTTCCTAATGTTCAAGTGGAATCTCCTTTCTTGTAGTTTGAAGCCATTGTTCCGCGTCCTAGTCTCCAGGGCAGCAGAAAACAAGCTTGCTTCCTCCTTCCTATGACTTCCTCTCACATATTTATACATGGCTATCATGTCTCCTCTCAGCCTTCTCTTCTTCAGGCTAAACATGTCCAGCTCTTTAAGCAGCTTCTCATAGGGCTTGCTCTCCAGACCATTGATCATTTTAGTTGCCCTCCTCTGGACACTTTCCAGCTTGTCAATATCTCTCTTCAATTGTGGTGCCCAGAATTGGACACAATATTCCCAGTGTGGTCTAACCAAGGCAGAACAGAGGGGTAGGATGACTCCCCTGGACCTAGAACCTATACTCCTATTGATGCAGGCCAAAATCCCATTGGCTTTTTTTGCCACCGCATCACATTGTTGGCTCATCTTTAACTTGTTGTCCACAAGGACCCCAAGATCTTTTTCACAAGTACTGCCCTTGAGCCAGGCATTGTCCCCCATTCTGTATCTTTGCATTTCATTTTTTTCTGCCTTAGCAGAGTATCTTGTATTTGTCCCTGCTGAACTTCATTTTGTTAGTTTTGGCCCATCTCTCTAATCTGTCAAGATTGTTTTGAATTCTGCTCCAGTCTTCTGGAGTATTGGCTATCGCTGCCAATTTGGTGTCGTCTGCAAACTTGATGATCCTGCCTTCTAACCCTTCATCTAAGTCATTAATAAAGATGTTGAACAGGACCGGGCCCAGGATGGAACCCTGCTGATGGCAGTCCGCTCATCACTTCTTTCCAAGATGAAGAGGAAGCACTGGTGAGCACCCTCTGGGTTCGTCCATTTAACCAATTACAGATCCACCTCACCGTAGTTTTGCCTAGCCCACATTGGACTAGTTTGTTTGCCAGAAGGTCATGAGGGACCTTGTCAAAGGCCTTACTGAAATCCAGGTACGCCACATCCACGACATTCCCCGCATCTACCCAGCTTGTATGCTTCATATCCACGACTGTGTTGCATGAAGACAAATTTGGAGAATCTTAAAGCCTAAGGCGGGGGTGTCAGGAAATACAGGTAGTACCTGGTGAAACCTTGGCTGTAGTTCCAACAATTAATCATAGAATCATAGGGTTGGAAGAGACCCCAAGGGCCATCCAGTCCAACCCTGTGCCATACAGGAAACACATAAACAAAGCAGTCCTGACAGAGGGTCATCCTGAATCATAGGGTCAGAAGAGACCCCAAGGGCCATCCAGTCCAACCCTGTGCCATGCAGGGAACACATAAACAAAGCAATCCTGACAGAGGGTCATCCAGAATCATAGGGTTGGAAAAGACCCCAAGGGCCATCCAGTCCAATCCTGTGCCATGCAGGAAACACATAAACAAGGTCATCCCAACAGAGGGTCATCCAGAATCATAGGGTTGGAAGAGACCCTAAGGGCCATCCAGTCCAACCCTGTACCATGCAGGAAATACATAATCAAAGCAGTTCTGGCAGAGGGTCATCCAGCCTCTGCTTAAAAACCTCCACTACACTCCAGGCTGCAATATATTCCACTGCCAAACAGCGCTTGCCATCAGGAAGTTCTTTTTAATGTTTAGGTAAAATATTTTTTTCCTGCCATTGGACTAAATTGCTCCATGTCCTATTCTCCAGAGCAGCAGAAAACAAGCTTGTTCCCTTCTCAATGTGACGTCATTTCAAATATTTAAAAATGGCCCTCATGTCCTCTCTCAGCCTTCATTTCTCCAAGTCAAACATACCAGGCTGCCTAAGCCGTTCCTTATAGTGCCTTTTGCCTTTGCCATAATGACTCTCTTTCTAAAACATAATCACACATCTAATCCTCATCTTTAGGACTTTCCTCTTTTCTTATCCTACCCCTCACCAGTCCTTAAAACAGCACATTCCAAATGCTTTCAAGATGCAAAATGGAATTATGCAAAATAATTGCATGCTGTTTGTTATGCAAAGTAGATTTGGGTTTGTTGTTTGCAGGGGGAAAGCCATTTGAAGAAAATACTATAATGGATAATGCAATAGAGCTTTGACAAGATGGAACCCAACTTTTTCCAAATCATGGAGAGTATTCTCTGAACTGCCACATGGGTCCAAAAGGCAGCTGAAATTACTCTTCAGAAAACTATCTCTGCCCTCAAGGATTGTTTTACATCCAACATAGGAACAAAATGCAGTTTCTCAGCTAATGTATCCTGGTGAAGAAGTCAGTAATTTCCAGCTGCCTAACTATATAGATCTATCTGTATGAGATGCAGGATTATAAACATGTCCTGTGCGAGGAAGGATACAGCTTAGTAGTCAAGTACATGCTTTGCATGCGAAAGGTTGCCAGGCTCCGATTCCCTGGCATCTAAAAGCCGGAAGTGTTGATTCACCAGTCAGCTGAGGCAATGATGTGCAAGACAAACCATATTGGTATAAAAATGGCTCCTAGGTGCTTGGATGCTTACCAACTTTTCACACATGCAGCCTCTACACCTCGACTCTATAGATCAGGCTAATATATTACAAGTTTTCTCCATAGAATAAAGCCGAAGACAAGTGGATACTTTTAATGTTTTATCTTAGAGTTATTATTTTAAATTACATATTGCATTTTAATCTATGTGCCCCGCCTTGAGCCTTGTGGTGGCTGATTCTGGAAGATCTAGATGCTAGACGCAGGTTCCACCTCACTGCGCCTCTGTAGCCTGCACAGTCTTTCCCAGCAAAACTGAAAGTCAAGCCTGATGCTCCATACAAATGACCATACGAACGTGTCACAGGACAGTTGGCACCAGAAGGGGTATCATGCCCCCGAGAATGCTGTACTTCACAATTCCCCCCAAAATTGGGATGATAGGATTGCAGAAATTCGTACCCCTGATTTATATGGTTTCCTTCTTCACTAGGACATTTTAAATTCTATTTTTGTCCTCAATTTTTTTTGAGGGGTGGGGTAGAGATAAGGGACAATGTAAAACAAATATTGAATGCCGAACACAATTCCTTCATTTTTAAAATTGTGCCTTCACTGTATTCTGAGCTTTACAGTCTAATGTGAGCAAAGACAACACATTCCTTCCAAGAGAATCTTATAATCTTCCATTTAAATAGGGAACAGAAAAGTTTTAGGCCATGAGTAATTCATATTCAGGTTCACTCAGCTTTCAGGACAATAAACAAAGATAATAAAACACATTTACAACTGCTATTATGCCAGGACTTACAAAATGTAATGAGTTTTTTTCTGAATCCTCGGGAATATCGATGTTCGCTTTGAGGACAAATGTTAACAGTGTTCATATTTCTCAGGGCAGACGTTAAACTTATAGGGTGTCGAGTACACTGAAGGGTTGGAGGGAATTATCACTGCCATTTTTATTTTAAAAACTTGTTTAGAAAATCCATTCAAAACCTGCAAGTTTTTGAAGCAGCAGAAGTGCTTTAAATAAGTGTTGTGTGCAGCATCATATGAGAAAATGGCTTTTATTTTATTTATTTTTCTTCAATGTGAGGACCAACACCTTATTGAGACCACCGCTTTCATCTGTTTCCTAATTTTCTGGAAACTTGCAAGTTTGGCTTAGGGACCCGCACATGATTCCAGGACTACCACTTTGAGGAGCGTTGCTCTAGAGAAAATATTGTGATACATTTATGGGGTGCACATATAGTATAGAAGAGTGCAGTTTGACATCGCTTTAACTGCCATGCCTCAATGCTATGGGATCGATGGAGGTGTAGTTTTACACAGCCTTTAGGTTTCTCTGACGGTGCTGGCCCCTCACCAAACTGCAACTCCCATAGCAGCCATGGAAGTTGTGTCAAACTGAATTAATTTTACATTACACATGCATGGATGAGTTTGGATAACTTGACAAGGCATTATAGTTCAATTGTCAAGTCCCTCACTAAGCAACGGCTCTCTTATTTTATCTCTCAGAAGCCATGCAGATTTTGCTAATTTTTTTCTCAGCTAAGCCTGTGTTCTCAGACTGGGGCTTGGTGGACATATTCAGAGCTCACAGTAATGTCAATGGAAAAGAGAACTGAGAACACAAACAAAGCAAGTGGGAACTATTTCATCAGATCACGCAGCTTTACAAAGGGACCATTCCTCAGAGACATGATGCAACACAGCTTCCTGTAAGCATGAATGAAGTCACCACAACACTACCTGCATGACAACTCCACTCTCCATTTCATTACTTGCGCAAGAACCAATGTGCTCCAATTATTACAGCTGGGGTGTGTGTGTCAATTTGGTAAAACTGAGGGTGCACCTACACTGTAGAATTAATGCCATTTGACACCAATGTAACTGCCATGGCTCAATGCTGTGGAATTGGATGAGTTGTGGTTTTATAAGGTCTTGAGCTTTCTCTGCTACAGAATGCTGCTGTCTCACCAAACTGCTATTTCCAGGATCCCATGGCATTGAGACATGGCAGTTAATGTGGTATCAATTGATAGTGGTAATTTTACAGTATCGATGCTCCCCCTTGTTCTTCAGAATCCCTGTTAAACATTAAGAGAACTGGATGCCTTTAAGCCTAGGTAAGCCATTACATTGCCATGAGATTAAACAGATGCATCACTTGGAAGGTTTCTGAAGAAAATAGAGATACAAGTTACATGGCCATGTGGAAGAAACCATTTCCCCATGGGCCAGCAGAGCCTGACCTAAGGGAATTGAAATCAATGCAAAAGCAGTGGCGTGTGCTGCCCTGTGACCTCCACTGGTTGAAAATTGGTTGAGGAAGACATTTGAAGGACTGGTAGCCAATGCCAGATGAAGACATGGAGATTTGGGTTAGATATAATCATGTGTTTTTAGGAGAAATGAGAAAAGTGAGAATGTGGGAGGATGCAAGTCAGCTATACTAGTAATGAAAAATGGCAAGAAATTGGGCAATGATTCCACTTCTCCGGCTTAAGAATCTTAACAAGTTTAACAAGAGGTGGGCAGCTTATGACCCTCTAGATCAGTGTTTCTCAACCCGTAGGTCCCCAGATGTTTTGGCCTTCAACTCCCAGAAATCCTAACAGCTGGTAAACTGTGTGAGATTTCTGAGAGTTGCAGGCCAAAACACCTGGGGACCCACAGGTTGAGAACCATTGCTCTAGATCATGTGTGGGCCTCCAATTCCCAGAAGCCCTAGCCAGCTTGGCCAATGGTCAGGAATTCTGGGAGCCAAAGTCCAAAACACATGGAAGGCTGCAGGTTGTCCAGCCCTGCTCTAAATATTGCAGGATTGCAATGCTCATCAACCTCAGTCAATGGCAATGGCCATTCTGGCCCATCGCTGCTCAACTAAAAAAACCCCAACCCTTCCTTACTTAAATCTTCAAAATAAAGCCCCCTAATTTCTATTACTCTTTCTGCCATCTGGGAAACTCATAACTAGGTAGCTAAGCCTTCTGAACTTACAGATGCAGCCTTGTATGTCTTTTACTCAATGGTGTTGCCTGCAAATAAATCTCGTCCCATAGAAACATGAAGGATAAAGCATTTTAGTTGGACCCCTTTCTCCCTGATCTACTGGTTTTCTGCATTCAAGGATCAGGGCAAAGCACTATCAACTCTCCAACGATATCATGAAGTTGTCTCAGAAATAGGTTTGTCTTCTCCTCTTTCATGAGAAATAGGCCAAGGCGAAGGAATCAGCTACAAGACTATAGAATGGGTATTTGTCTCTTTTGCTAAGCTGGTTGCCATGGCAGCAAGAGACTGATTGGAAATGCTAGGTTTTTAGACAGAAGCCTCCAGTCTGGTAAGGGGAACCCAGTTGCTAAGCAACCCATGGGACACACAGACCAGACAGCCAGGAGGCAAGATATACAAGTGGCTGGAACAAGAAGCCGGCTTCTATCAGAGAGACTGACCTAGCATCTTCTTCAGCTGCAAACTCCTGAACCTTCTTAAGACCTGGCTTGACAGCTGGCCTGCACAAAATCTAGAGCCAGGGCACAAGAGGAAAATTAGTGAGAATCAATTATCAGATCCTTCCAATTTCCAAGTGCCACCACCACAATCCTTCTGCTTTTTAACCAGCAGAGGAAAGTGATTCTTCAACAAGGCGCAGTAGATTCGTTCCACAGAACAGGAGTATTCTTGAGGATACTCAAGAATGTATTGTATTGTATTTCATCAATACAATACATTAGCAATTCTATTTAGTTGTATTCCCGAGACATATGAAAAGCTATGAATTTTCAGGAAAACCAAGTAAGTAAAACAAAGGCAGGATTTTGTCTGGAGCACAAACCTAGTATAGGCTATCAGAAACAGAGGGAACCAGAAATGCAGACTGGGTACTGTGCCTCTCATTATTTTCATTCAGGGCATAACAGAACAGTCTGCCAGAAAAAAAATACAGGATCAACTAGTTGAGGTCGTGGCTTGAGCAATGGACTAGGATTCTGGGAGACTAAGGTTCACATGTCCACTTAGCCATTGAAATTCATGGGGTGATCCTGAGCAAATCACACTCTTTCAGTCCTGGAAGAAAGTCATGACAAACTTCCTCTAAACAAATCATGCCCACAAAGCACCTTCAAGTCAAAGATGACTTGAAGACACACCAAGTCCCAAAACAAGGTTTCATGTGGTACCTTCCACAGGTAGGTCTCAACTTGGAAAGGTTGACTAATGCTTTCACTAAGGCTGCAAGGTGGAAAAGAAGGATTTTTTTCTTGGCAATTCTCTTCTGGTGTGAGAGAATTGGCCGCCTGCAAGGACGTTGCCCAGGGAACACCCGGAAGTTTGGTGTTTTACCATCCTGGTGGGAGGCTTCTCTCATGTCCCCGCATGGGGAGCTGGAGCTGACAGAGGGAGCTCAACCCGCTCTCTCCAGATTCAAACCATTGACCTTTCAGTCAGCAGTCCTGCTGGCACAAGGATTTAACCCATTACGCTACTGGGGGCTAACTATTCAAAACAGAATAGTTTTGTACTTCATGTGCTGAAGTAAACATAGAAAGCTAGCCAAATAATGCAGAACCCTTTTTAAAGCCAATGTTAGAGACGTCTAGGCTCTAGTTTTTGCCAAATCATACCTTCATTTTCTTGGCATGCAGCTTCTCCTCTTTCAAGTGCTCTCGAAGGATCTCACGGTGATTCACTTCTTGTTCCTGGGCAAACTCACCGAGGGTGTATCTGCGGATGGAGTTGTGGCGCTGGGCCATGCCTAAGGAGCTGCCCCCTTGGCTGGGCACGCTGGTAAATCCCTGACGCCGTGCAAAATAGTAAACCGTCACCTGATCAAAGCGCACATTCTTCCTGCGCAACTGCTTCTGCCTTTTCAAGATGGAGGTTGCTGAGAGGCAAGAAAGAAGAACATACACATTGAGTGGAAGAGCTGAACAGGAAATGGAACTATGTTTATATTCCCCCATATAATTGCTTCTCCTGTCCCCTGTTCCTTAGGGACGGAAAGGTCTACAAAGCCACAATTGCGGTTTGAGTCATAGATTATTTCCTCTATTGCAATGTTTTAATAAGTATTCTATGCTGACATACCTATTTCATTCTCAAGCACTGTAAAGAACTTGAAAATGCATCAAATTTGTGAAGGTGGCCATGGTTTTGGAGGAATCAAGAGTGCAGCTTGCCAAATGCTCAACATTCTATGTCTATGTTTTTCAAACAAGTCTCAACAGGGGTTCTGCCATTTTGGAGACTTGGTCGCTTTAACAAGGTGCTGCGCAGATAACAAGACAAGTTATAATAGGGTTTTGAATTCACTTATGGTCATATTCCATTGCCATAGCTACTAGTTTGCAGTTCTTGCCTATACAAATGCTTCCTGCATCTTCCCTTACTCTAAATCTTCCTTCCATAAACCACTCAATTCCAGAATGTGTTACCTACAAAAACACACAGCATGAAACATACAACCTGGTAAATTTAAGAAAACCATCCCAATGACAGATGTGAAGATATCATTTTATACCCATTAACAATTAATTCTATACAGAGCTGCCCTAACTATCATCCTGTTTGAAGGATACGTTCAAAAGACTTGTTTTGAATTATATGAAGTTATTTCATGATTTATCAGTTCTTTGTGATATTTAATAGTGAGCAAACAAGAGGGGGAAAATATTTGTCAGGATACAACTCTACAGAGAAAGCAGTGTAAGACATATGGGAAAGAAGCCATTCCTGGATACATAATCTCTTAGCATCAAACTGTGAAAGTGAAACCTTTTAGGTATTCCTAGGTGTTCTCAGAAGCACCATAAGATCCAATCGGACTACAGATTTAATTTCACTATATGAATAATCTGATTAGAGTCACAAATGTGACCAGCTAGAAAGCTGGTTTGAAAGTGTTATTTCCTGTTTAATTGCATGGTACTTACTTGGAAAGTAGTTGTTATACTCCAGAAACTTCATTTCGTGGCTGCCACAAACTATTTTGAATTGGCTGAGACTCTATGAGATGTTCGTTGAAAAACTGTAGCAAACTGTGTTTCAGGATGTCTTGCAAAAACAAAGTTTTTGCAGTTTAATAAACTTTTTCCATGTTTTTATTATAGAACCAATTAGGAAATAAGATTTATAACACAGGAACAAAAGTCGGGTTACATAGAGTAATCTGAAGTATAACAAGCCTTGTTACCCAAATAACTTACGTATGAAGCCAGTTGAGCTAGGAGGGTTGACACTGTCGCAACTGTCTGCACTGTCGCTGTTGGAGATCTCATCATCTGAGTTGGAGATGGGCGAACCCACGTCCACATCTTCAAACTTTCTTTTGAGGCTAGCACTTGCGATTGCATCCATTTGTCTCTGGCTCGCATGGAGAGCCAAGGAGCAGAAAGAAGACTAGTGTCAACGGAAGATCTCCAACCCCAGGGCAATTGTTGGGGTGACCAGTACCTGAAAATGAACAAGGAGGAGGAGAGGGAGGAAATCATTAGTAATTCACTCATTAAATGCAACTAAAAAAAGATGGGCTTCAGAAAATGAACTCATTTGAGTATCAAGTATTTTTAAGGTTCTTCTCCCATTCAGATTTTAATTAGTTTCCTTCTGCTGAGCTAAACTATTATAAGCCATCCTATATCATATTACCTTATTTCTTCAATTCTAAGATGCCATCAATTGTAGAACATACTTTAACTTCAGCTTTATTTATATATAACACCCGCAATGCTAAGACTGTTTTTAGAGTTGTTTATATAAGGGTGGGGGGGGGGGGAGTACATATAATCGAAGAAATACAGTAATGTGCAAATATGCAGACACAGTTGCTTCCCATTCTCCACCCACCCAAAGCCTACTATTAACTAGCCAGGCAGTAGATATGATAGTAGCACTCCTTTTTGCTCTAAAGCTCAACCTACACAATTTTTTCTCACACATACAGTTCCTCTACTTCATCACTCAGGCTGCTATATTGGAAGCTTCTACTTGGGACATTAACGTGAACTAAGTGTTAACTAATAATACACACACACACACACACACATACACAACATAAAAAAGCTTAATAAATGTATATGTCAACTTTCCAGAACTACTACGTACTCCAAATTTGCTCTCACAAGGTTTAAAGGCCACTCCATGAGACTAAACAACTGTAGAAGCGGGGAGAGGCTTTTCATTGTCTTGACACAGAAACAAAAATGTTTCTGTGTCCACTGACTTGCAACATATGATCCACTGACTTGCAACATTTAAAAAAGGTAACTTATTGCAGAGCACTTCACCTATTTTCTTTTTAACTCACACACATACAAATGAAACACTCTGCATTCTGTGTTGAGCTGATGAAACTGAGTGAGTTCTGAAGGTTCCAGTTGCTTTCCTATTCCTGCCCATGGTTACACATTAGACATGTGTGGTATGCATCCAGCTGACTCCCAAGTGGTTAAATCTGCTATTGCCTTTTGTGTACTGAGCAGACACTAGTGGAGGAGAGTCAAGCATGCATACACATTCCTGGAGCAGACAGGCAGGAATCTTTAACAAACCAGATTCTGCATTAGCAGAGCAGAAAACAGCAGGGACCCTGCAACCATTTTCCTGCACAGAGTACCAACAGATAACTTGTCTGTGTCAATTATTAGAAAGAAAGGCTACTTAGCTATTACACAGTGTAAACAACCCCACAAATACATTTTCAAATCATCGTCACTGGATATTTATGTCTATGACCTTGGGTTAGGCTCACTTCAGTATTTATTGTCTGATATACTAAAGCATTGTCTGAAATCACAGCCAGCAACAGATGTTTTAGAGGAAGGTGCATCAGAAACCCAGCATGAGGCAAGAGAAGGATAATCCTACCCTCATGACAGTCAGTTTCTAATCTCCAATAGCAGAGACTAAATTAAGCGTTTTGCAAGAAATACTGTGCCTTGCCCTGTAGGATTGAAGTGGACACAAAAGACCTGATGACCTAGTTCAGCTAACCTTGGCTACCAAATATAATGAAGGAAGAGCAACACAGCTTTCATCTATTTTTCCTAGTCCCACAGTACTCAAAAAGGAGCATAGCATCAATGGTATCACGATAACTGAGATTCCCCATGATCTCACTACAGAATGCTAGTCACAGTACATAGGTGGGCAGCCAGGACGACATCGGAGAACGCTGCTGTCACGTATCCAGAATGAAATGGCAGAGGACCTGGAGGAGTATCTCTACATCATTCCAGCAGAGAGGCGATGGGAGACCAGAAACAAGAACGAGCACTCTGGCAAGGGCAAAAACAAGAAGGCAGCTTTGCCTATGGCAACAGAGAACATTAGCATTCAGTACTGAAAAGCGTTACCCAGGATTATTTATTTATTAGGTGCCCCTGCTGACACAACCCTTGTGCAGGCAGGCTGCTGACCTAAGGTTGGTGGTTTGAATCCAGAGAGTGAGGTGACCTTCCATCTGTCAGCTCCAGCTTCCAATGCAAGGATATGAGAGAAGCCTCCCACAGGATGGTAAAACATCTGGGTGTCCCCTGAGCAATGTCCTTGCAGATGGCCAATTCTCTCACATCAGAAGCGACTTGCAGTTTCTCAATTATTTATTAATAGCCTGTAAGATATAGGGACTCAATGCGGCTAGCAATACATCGTAACATCTATGCTCCATCTAAGATGAAGCCAGGGAAGGTCCATTCCAGCTCTAAGACTTCATGACATAAAAATTTGTTTTTCAAAAATCAAAACAAAATAGAATGAATGTTTTCTTTGTATTACATTTCAATTCTACTATTTTTCATCTTTGTTTTTACAGCATCACAGATCTCAGCTGAGGAATGTATTGTGATTTATAAACTCTAAATGAATATGCCATACAAATAAACATTTATTAATGGTCCAGATAGAGGCACACAATATAAGTGCTTCCCACTTGTGAAGTAGGAGCCCCCGGGGGCACAGTGGGTTAAACCCCTGTGCTGGCACGACTGAAGACTGACAGGTTGTAGGTTCGAATCCGGGGAGAGGCGGATGACCCCCCCATCTATAAACTCCAGCTCCTCATGCAGGGACATGAGAGAAGCCTCCCACAAGGATGATAAAAACATCAAAATCTTCTGAGTGTCCCCTGGGCAACGTCCTTGCAGATGGCTAATTCTCTCACACCAGAAGCGACTTGCAGTTTTCCAAGTCGCTCCTGACATGACAAAAAAAAAACCAAACAAACAAACTTGTGAAGTCAGAATTTGCACTCCCACAAAGAAAAGGAGGAGTTGGTACAGACTGCAAACAAACTCTATAGCAGGAGGCACTGGTTGGTTGGTAGTTAAGGAAAGATAACATATCCCCCCATTCTTTCATATGAAATAATGAAAAATGAAAAGGAGTCTTACTTTTCATGGAGCTTAAGCAAAACTTCCTAGGAGGATCATTCAAATGCTGTGTCAGGGATTAATGATCTTACATTGGTGTGAATGTGATCACTATAAGAACCTTTTTCTACTACAACCCTGCCTATTTTTGGCAAACTTGACAATTGAATCAGCCATGAGGCAAAGCTACAGCTGTTCATACTGGGGTATCTGCTAGTTTGTTAAGGACACATGCTCTAAGGGTCCTGCTGGATAAGGCCGAGGACCCAGCTACATCTTCTGACAGAAGTCAACTTGGTATCTAGAGAAAATTACAATAACAGTGATTTCTTAAAATACAGAGAAATGCCACTCATTTATCTGCAGCTTAGCTTTTGCCAAAGTCATGTATTCTGTATTAAGTCACAACATAGTAGGTTATTCAGCACCTCTCAGAATAAGGAAGCTGGCAGTCAGACAATGAGACCCATTAAGTTAGAAATCAGAATGGTCATGTTATAGAAAAGAGGCAGGGAATGCCAGCTTGCTCCCTGCCCCGTACTAGCATATCATCTACACCAGGACGGCTCCTGGCTGGTTAGCAGGGAAGAGTTGGAGACAACATGAATCCTCCTGAAAGTTAACTTCTGATTACTTCAGAACAGATGAACAGTTGGAAGGGCAGAAACCTCTACGCTAGAAATTAAGCAGTGAAATCTAGGACAAAAACATGACCTAACATGATAGTATGGGGCAGGACTAGCACCCAAATAATTTTCAGTTTGGGTGGCAGGAGAGAAAAAGAGAAGAAGGGTTTAACTGTATTATAAGCAGAAGGCAACTACAGCAAGCCCTTAATACTACTACAGGCAGTTCCCAAGTAAAGGACAAGATAGGTTCTGTAGGACTGTTCTTAAGCTGAATTTGTATGTAAGTTGGAAAATATACTTTTTAAAGTGTAACTCCAATCACACACATACACAGACAGACAGATAGATGGGTGGAGGGAGGGGAGAGTGCTCTGGATAGCATAGGGAAGGGTTAACACCCCTGTGGCGTTTGTTTTGCTATTGGTGCCACTATTCAGAAAATTTTACCCCACTTTCTGTTCCTGTTATAGTTGGATTTTGACAAATTTGGCTTGTTGTGGAAACAAGGATTGGCAAGAAAGCTTCTGTGGGGATACCTTTTCCCTGTGATAACTCTTTCAGGAGTGAATTTGCCTTCCGAGGGGTAGATTTCTCTCACTTTCTGTTTTTTCACCCCCATTCTTAACTATGAGTCGTTTGGAAGTCAAATGTTTATAACTCAGGAACTGCCTGTATCTTTTGTCTATAACCATCTCAGGAAATACAGTTCCATGCTGGAAAGATAATTTACTTTGAATATTCACACCAATTCCTAAACCTACCTACCACGCTATCTTTTTTTTTAATCTGGCTTTTTGCCAGCGTGGAACCCAAGGCCGTTATTGACAGCAACAACAGAAACACTACAAAGCTCTTTGAGATCTTTTTTTTTCTTTACCCTCCCCCACCCCAGCTGAAATTTTTAGCTTTCATCATCATGAAAAGCTCAAGATGGATAGCAAAATTAACTAAGAATAATGCATGTTACCTATCAGAATTAAACATACGACAAAATTTTAATGGAATTCTCTCCTCCACAGCAGGTTATTAGTGATGCCTAAATGCCTGAAGCTTTCCCACCACTTTGGAAAGAGAAAGCAGAAGAGACATCTGAGAGAAGGGGGGGAGGGGAAATCCTGAAATGTGCTGCCAGTTTCTTTTCCTATCTCCACTTTCATGCAGCAAGACATTCATTACAGAACAATGGCCTTTACTCTGCCGGGAGACAGAAGAAGATTAGCGTGAGCCTAGGCTGTTGTTTCCCTTGCTGCTGTTGTGCCTGGTGACTGGAAGTAGCAGCTCTTGATTTCTGAGAGAAGTGCAATTTTTAAAAAGCTACTCTTCCTCTCTGAAAAAAAGGGCTATAGGCTGATGAGCATAACAAGCAATGTCAAAAGGCACAGCTTTGGAAGAAGCAGGCTACCATCTTCAAAGGCAGGCATATGTTGGAAATGAACGGGAAAGAAGCAATGCTGAGGAGGACTCTGCTAACTTTCTAAAAAAATAATATCACTGAAAATGTTTCTCAGCTTTCAGAAGGAGGATCTAGTTGGAAAGGAGCTTTGCAAAGAGAGGATAAAAACTTCCCCCAAAGGTGAAGGTTTATCCTCAGGAGCCATACTTGGTTTAGAGAAGGGACCACCCAACTTCACCTCAACCTGTCAAGATTTCATAGAAGAATAAGGAAGTCTTGGAAGCAGTCTGTTCAGCAGACCCGATTTCACCCCAACAGAAATGCCATGCCCCTCTTCCCAAGCAAGACCCATGCTCCTTCTGGTGGATGGGAGCCCACCTCCACCATCACCCACCCAGATATCCCTGCTGGTTTCTTCCCCGCACTTGTCTGCTCCCTTCCATGTCCTAGCAACTGTCCCCATAGCAACAAAGCTGAACAAATGGGGTTGAAAGAAACATGCCAGCCAGCTGTGGCAGACAGCAGCAGAATCCTGACTGCTCAGCTGAGCTTCCTGGGGAGAAAAAAAGCTCATTTCTGTTCTCCAAACAAAAACAGCAAGAGCCTTCTCCCCAATCTGCAATCTCTAGCTTCTCTCATGATTGGGCATTGCAGGACTTTTTCAGAAGGCCAGAGGAAATATCGTCACACAGTCTCCCCACATAAAGCACAGACAGTGGTCCAATTTGTTTGATGCAGGAAAAAAGAGCGCCTTGCATATATGTACCATGGCTAGCCAGTAATTACTAGGCCCACCTTCCCCACTCTGGCCAGGGCAGTAGCACCATTGCTCTGTAGGTGAAAGGATGGAGGCAGTTCCATTTTTGGCTTCAGTGAACAGAATACACATATGAAATGATAGCCCACCCAAACCTACTGCCACTTGTTGGCTGCATGGCTAACCAAAAGGCCTTTTGACTCACCCATTTTTCCCAATTTAGAACACCCTTAACTGACTCCAGAAATTGACTGGAGTATTTGTGGCATAGACAACAGAAGCATGCTTTGAAGACAGCACAGGGAGAAGAGCCTCCTAAATATGCTTTTGGTAGCACTGGTTCAAGATTCACAAATTTTAGATTTGATTTCACAGATTATACTTTGACAATTCACTTCGCTCACCCACTTCACATCACAGTTTGTTATGGTTCTCCCTTTTTTACTCTCATACTTACAGGAAGCAAGTGAGAAGGTGGTGCCAATAATGTCCAGCCTGAACAATAAGGGATTCGAATGTAGTAATTGAACAAATCAGGTCCCACCAAACACCATCCTTCCTTCTGCTCACATTGGGCAATCTCTCTCCTGTGTCTCACATCATGTCTGATCTGGAGGGGGGGAAGTCAATATGTAGTGCTCTTGATTTTTTTAAGTTTCCTAAAACTTTCCAATGTGCTATAATAAAACCCATGTGAATTGGGTTATGGGGGTGACTCCTATGGACAATCTAATACTTTGAGAATTTGTTAAGAGTCACAGAATGAGAGTCTGGGACTATATACATATTGCATGCATATCCAGTTGTTCTCTACTGGATTTAAAGTGGTTTATTATTATAATTTAAATTCTTGCTACTACTTGTAAAGAGAATGACCATACATTTAGAAAAACACGCAGAACATAGAATTTTGGGTTAGTTACTCCCAGTAATACCACAGTAAGGAATAATTAACTACTCTGAAATGTATTTTACAAGATAAATTTTTCCTATCAAGATTTTTGAGACTAAAGGGTCAAAAAGCTTCCTGACCACTTTTTCCTGACTGGATGTTTATAAAGAAAGGAATTTATTCTTTGCCATTTGTACACTATGACAAAAAGCAAGCAGGTACCAAGGTGAAAGAAGAACTGCTGGGTTGCAGTTAAACATCAAAAAAACCAAATTATGTAACAAGACTTGATTGATAACTGGCAAATAGAGGGAGAAAACATGGAGGCAGTGACAGACTTTGTATTTCTAGGTGCCAAGATTACTGCAGACTCAGACTGCAGCCAGGAAATCAGAAGACATTTACTTCTTTGGAGGAGAGCAATGACCAATCTCAATAAAATAGTGAAAAGTAGAGACATCACACTGGCAACGAAGATCTGCATACTCAAAGCAATGGTATTCCCCGTACTAATCTATGCATGTGAGAGGTGGGACATAAGGAAGGCTGAGCGAAAGAAGATAGACGCTTTTGGTGCTGGAGAAAATTCTGAGAGTGCCTTGGACAGCAAAAAGATCCGACCAGTCCATACTTCAGGAAATAAAGCGTGACTGCTCATTGGAGGGAAAAATATTAGAGGCAAAGATAAAGTACTTCGGCCATATCATGAGAAGACAATGATGCTGGGGAAACTGGAAGGAAAAAGAAAGAGGAGCCAACCAAGGGCAAGACAGATGGATGGTATCCTTGAAGTGACTGGGTTGACTCTGAAGGGCCTGGGGATGATGACACCAACAGGGAGCTCTGGCGTGGGTTGGTCCATGAGGTCATAAAGAGTCGGAAGCGACTGAACAAATAAACAACAACAAACCGAAGGGACTTAGCTCCTTCGCTAAAATCACAACCAGAACTTCCTAAAACAAATATAAGTTAGTAAATATTACAGGCTTCCAGCATGATTCCTGATGATGTCCCCTGAACCATCTCGACAGCAGAAACACGATACACTGTAAGGTTTTATGCACAATTGAGAAAATGTTTCGCAAAAAATGGAGGTGCATCAGCTGCTTCTGACAAGGAATTCCAAACATCTGGAGGGCAACCCTACGGACAGAAATTAATTGTGGGATTCCCCTAGTTAAAAGCACTAAAAAGCCACACACAAAGGAGGCAAGAAGCATGAAGGCTTGTGCGAAGAAGAAATGCTCAAGGAAGTGCATTTGGTTAGAGGCGAAGGCAGTGTGGAATTTAAGAAGCAAAGGTCAAATGGGGAAGGCAGCTTCAAAAAGCAACCTCAGCTGATTGCTCTAGACCTGAAATTAACTTTTTCAGTCAGAGGAGATGGAAAAGTCTCTGTTTACCATTCAAAGAGAGGCCACTTTATTCATTAGACCTATAAGACGGGTTTCACAGGGTGATATGTTCATGGCTGATTGCAGACAGCCTATGTTCCTGTGATTTTAGTAAGTAAACTGTGATCATTTATGCAAGCCTTGTGGCTCAATATGGTTCTCTTCATCCTGCTTTGCAGAAATACTACTCTTTACTATCACAATCTTCTCTGATTCAGGAGCAAATGAAACACAATACAGTCTTTTATGGTCTAAAAGGTTAAATTTAGGATGAAACAGGAACAAATCTGAATTAGCACTTCCATTGACCAAGATACTCAACACTGTATGCTTACAGAGCTTGGAAATGTAAGGTATTTGAACTAATACGCTTACAGACTTTCAGTCAGCAAGGACATAGAGGAGAAATACTACAGCAAAGTTTACATGCTGGTTCCATTTGCTACTGCCCTAAAATAAGACTGGAATTACATTGGGTTTTTTTACACTAGTCCCTCCAGATCCATAGAATCAGGGCTATCAGACCAGCTATTTCCAATGTCCATAGAACATTGTGCCCCACATTAATAAATGGCAGTGATGTTAACATGGATATGCTAAATTGTCTTTCATATCTACAGTGGGTCCTGGATCTGAACTCACAAAGGTATACTGACCCACAGTACTTGTTCTCTGAAAAAGATTGCTGGCGTTTATCCTTTTCCTTAAAAGTAGTAGGATTAGAATCCTGGAAGAACGCTGGAAAAGTGCTCAGATTTTTAAGTTATCCTATTGTTTTGGAAGGCAGATATAGCTGAGCGAAGGTTAAAGACTCATCGTAGCCGCCTATCCCACCTGTGGAGAAATGAGAAATCAACTGAGCAGATCTGTGGAACAGCAAACACATCATGTAGAACTTGCAGTATTTTCAGCAAACAGAGTTTCTCTCACTAGCCAAGGCAGCAGTTGAATGTAAAATTCAATCTTTTGTCTCTCAGACACATAAAAGACTTTCCCAAGGCTGTTTCTAACACAGTGATATTCTGACATGCCATTTCAAGACATTAATGTTGAAATCTCAGACAGGGGACTATGAGTTCAAATTAAAAAAAGTTAGCTTTTAATCATGGGCTGGAATGAGTCAACTGATATTATATTAAAATCAAATTGAAAAGCTAGGTGAGAGTCTCAATTTTTTCCTACAATATAAGCAGGAAAGTTAACAGGAATCAGCATCTCTAGAAAGATCTCTAGAAAGATAAACACAAAACGAAGAACACTGAGAATTCATAAAAACCCCCAAAGTCATTGTTTCTCCCTTTGTCATCTGCCACCTTGGGTTGAAAGCAGTATATATGAAAATGATCTAGCAATCTTAGTAGATTAATATGAGAGTGATGAAACAGCAAAGTAAGCAAATGCAAATCTAGGCTACATCATCAGAAGTATGTTGTCTAGATCAGCAAAGCAGAAGTATTGTAAAAGTACACTCTGGTCAGATCTCCCTTGGAGTAATGTGTCCAGTTCTGGCCACAATTTAAGAAAAATATAAACAAGCCGAACACACACACAAATATAAGGGCTATCAGAATAAAAGATTTGGAAAACTGGAGCTTGGTTCCATGACCACATGTAGATCCCAAAATCTCTAACGTATTCAATGTTAACAGTGGCATAGCAAAAACTTCTGCTGCTCTAGAGATCAGGAATAATTAATTCAATCAATACTGATTCCAAAACAGAAACACACAATTTTCTGATGTCAGCAACCACTCAATATTGGGAAAGTGGTGATCCTTCCCTGTTTTGAAGGTCTTTAAAGGAAAGTTAGATGGTCACTGGTCAGGGCTGCTTCAGTTTTAGATTTCTACACTGGTTGAAGATTCAACTAGATGACCCAATTCAAAAGCTTAGAATTATTTCCTTCAAGAAAAAAAAAAGACCTGTTTAATCTTTCCAGCTGTGTCACCAAGAGGACTGCACACATTTTAGCAAGCCAAACTGAAAGGAATACCGTAGATTATATTTAGGCCAACTCAAAATAATTTCTGGAAAGCTATAGATTTGTTATAGATGCAGAACATGTGCAAGAAGTCCAGATATTTGGTTCTGGCTGCACATCATAAAGGTGTTTTTATCAGAATCTTGCAAAAATCCTTTATCTCATCCCAGCTTCAGAAGAAATCTGAGGGATAATACATTGAAATCCATATCTGAAGAACGAAAAGAAACTCAGAAATATAGAACAACATGAAAAGCCCAAGCCCTTTCTTGAAGCTGTGCAGTGATCATCCCAGGAGAAGTGTACTGCGTTTCTGGATTTTTCAAGCACAATCAAAACATAACATGATAAAGCCAGGTCTCAGTCTTGCTTATAAATAAAGCATTTGGGAAGGGATGTGTGGAGACAGATCCTGCAGTGACATTGCGCACCTGAAGGGCAAGGAACTTTTCAGAAGTGAAATACGGCATGGAGAAATTCCACCCCACCCCTTCAAAGTGAAAGCAGTAACTTGGAAAATGAAACATGAACTCAATTCTAAAATTGTGAGAATGGTTGTGATTTTTACACATGTGCAAATAAGTAGTCAGAACTGAAGACCCCAGAAGTCCACCCAATGTTTTCATTGCTGCATACAAGACAGTCAGATCTATGACAAAGTTGTCACGAGCAGACAATCTCTCTGGACTATGCCTTGACTTCTTTTACTATTTACATTCTAAATCTGCATGTCTATCTATCAATCAGCTTTGGCTACTTCTAATAAAATCCAGATCCTTAGATTTGTTCCAGTATGTATTTAAGACACTACAGTGTGACCCACCACACCCCAGAAATCCCTATATCAACTCAATAGTGATGTAGGTTTAAAGCTGTTGGAATACAGGTTTAGATCCACCTCATGGTTTCCTAGCAGCATATGAAGTTAAAAGGGCTGCCCCCACTGTGTTCATGCTTCAGTGGAAAATCTGCCACTGTAGAAAAGCTCACAACTAGGCACATGAAAACTGCATCTTTGTTCCCTTACCTACGAAAGCTCATACTGGAAAATGCATAACTCTTCTTGCATCTTTAGCCTACTCATCAAAGCTGGTGAGTGCCTTTTTCAAACTGCATTCACACCCTTTCAGTTCTGGGTTGTGAACTGCACTATGGTTGAATTTATCTTACCAGAGGTAAATGTGGAAGGCATCCGTTTTGTTACTAATATCTGGAATTCTTTTTAGTCCTCTTTTAACAATTAGTAATATAGACATTCTGTGTACAGCAGCCAGTGTAATAACACTGTGGCCAAAACAGCACAATCTGTAATTTTAAGTAAGGACAGTACATTTTTTGTTTATTATCTACAGATTATTTCCTGTCATCTCTGCTGTTCCCTACGTAATTTTTTAATAAGGATGTATATGTCTCTTTTTGCCTTCCCAGTCTTTCTGCAATGTCCATGAGACTGAGAGATTGCAAATGTGAGGCAAGGCTTGTACGTACCTTTGATAAATAATATAGAGCAGTGACAAACCCTGTCAGCCATCTGCTTCTGCCTTGTAAAGGAAGGTAAGTTGAATCTGCAGGCTGTACTGTACTTTGAGGTTGTGTTAAATATGTTTTGGGGAGCAGCTAACCCTGACCAGGACCACCTTCCACCTGGAAACTTATGTTCTCACTGCGGGAGAACATGCGGATCAAGAATAGGGCTCCACAACGACCTACGAACCTACCGCCAAGACACCAGACTTGGAGGACCATCATCCTCGAGCTATGAGGGATTGCCTAAGTAAGTAAGTTTGGGGAGTCTGAAGGTATTACTCTTTTCTCACTTTAGTTGGGGTTCTGCATCCATAATCCCTGCAAACAATATACTCTAATCATATTATCAGCACATTTTTGAAGTGACGGGCAATATTCAAAACCAGAAACAAAAAAGCATTAGAACACTTTTGATCTTTTTGCAAAGATATATATAGTTGAATTTCTACTGTCTTCAAAGCACATTCATGCATACATGCACACAGCAGCAGCAGACAAGAAAAAGATTCAAGCTGTAAGCACAAATGGTAAGCAGTGATAGTGTTAGTATAGAAATTCATATGGAAATAGCCAGGCGCACAGCAGAAGAAATCAATGAGCAAGTTTCAACCACTGAGTAAATGCAGCTCAAAGAGGACAGAAGCCCAGGGAGAAGGGAGCACTTCTACTTACAGCCTTTCCCTTGCTTGACTTCCCCCAGGAAAAATGATGACCTGTCCAGATGTAATTTCTTGGGGAGGCTGCAGTGACCTGCTTTTACATCTGTAGCAAAAGTACTCCATCTGCTTTACAAGCTTAGTAAGAGAAGCATTCCCCATACAGAAGAGACGTTATCGAAAACTCTCACCATGATAAGGGGACCAGAGGAAGAGTAAGTTAACACTGAATACGTTAGAGATGAATACGTATTCATTTAGAAGATTCATAGCAGTGCAAAACATTCCAAGGGGCACTGGTACACTGGAAACCTCATGTCTGCATTGCAAAAAAGTCAGAGTCAATGGAATAGTTAATTTTTGTATTGAGACACTTTGCTATTCTTCTCATTCCTCCTCCTCACTCATTAGATTAATGTCAGAAGGAGGAAAACAGATTATTGTTGCTTTAGGCCTCTCATTGATGTTGCTTGGGCCTGTCTCAGCACTTTACAAGCCAATGTGTTCATGTAATTACATTTTAGGATCTCTTCTCACCTCTTATTCTTTTCCGCACACTGCACTCACAAAACCTATCTTTTATTGTTTCTTTCCCTGTACTGTTCTCTTGCTCCACACATCTCACTCTTTCTTCCATACAACAGATTCTTAGCTTCTGTTCTCGCCGCCAACAGTTCCAATTTCCATACTATACAGTACTAATACTCCTACTCTATCTCATGCAAGACACAACTGTTCTATATAAGAATATGTCAGTGTTGCAGTGGACTGCTGGTTTAGTTTGCATTCAGTAACACAAAATTTCAAATGAAGTGTTGACATTTGCCACTCTAGGGCAAAAGTGAAGCAAGAAGAAAGGTGTCTCCTTTGAAAAGCAATAAAATGAAATAGCTATCTATGTGATACCCTTGGTTTTTGACCTTAAAAACTCCAAGATTATGAAGCCAAGATAAACATGGGGCTACAATAACTGCTACAATACTCAGCTGGACTTTCAGCCCTCATATCATAGGCGATCCCTCATGGCCAAGAATGATGGTCTTCTAAGTCTCACGGTCTTTAACTGTAAAGATCTATTTTGAATATCCATGGTCTTTCACAATGAGGACATTGATTTCCAGATGGAAGGCAGTCATGACAAGGGTTTGTTTGATGTGCCTTCTTCTCTTTGGCAAGTTTATCCCTTTTGCCCTCCTCTATTAGTGCCCCTTCAAAATCCATAGCACTGGTGGTATGACATTAGAGGACCAGGGCTTCCCAGTTCTTGATGTTTATTCTACATTTTTTAAGGTTCTGTTTTCTGGCATTCCATTTTCCATTTTTGAGCTGAGAGTAGGGTAACTGCTTTGCGAGACAATGATCTGACATTTGGACAACGTGGCTGGTCCAGCAAACTTGATGGCAGAGGATCATCACTTCAATGCTGGTCTTTGTTTCTTCCAGAAAACTGACGTTTCCAGAACGTTGACTTGTCTTTTCAAGAGATTTACAGATTTTTTTTTGGCGTTTTTCTATTTTGACTGCAAGGTGGTGAGCTCTTTGGCTGTGGCAGTACAATCAGTAAGTAAGAGAGGCAGACTATGTTTAGGGCAACTTTTCCAGCTTTCTCCTCATATGTGGTGAGCAGAGTGGATCCTAAATAGGGCTGCTAAGATGTGGATACACCTGCTGAACTGCTCAACTGCCTTGGACCTTGAGTTAGAATGACTGAATTCATATCCACCACCCAAGTGTCAGTCTGTAGCTAGGGGCTTCGCTTCCAGATATCACAGTCCTGCCCCCTTTGCCTTGGGACTTTTATTGGATTTTGGTTTGTCTTGGATGACGTCTGTGCACAAATTTGTTTTGTTTCTGAAGGTTGGTGCACAGCAACCAACACACAATCTTCACAGAAAGAGGTTTTGCTAAAATGGCATGGTTAACATGATGACCGGTGGCCTCTTATCTGTTGCAGCCTTTGTCCACCATCATAGCCACTTGAACGTACTTTCAGCCCTCCATCTCTCTTCTAACTTAAAGGCTATTGGGGAACCAAGGCATATTTTTCAGTACTAATTCTTCAGAAATATGGATGGGGATAGAATGAGAAACTATCCAGACCAGGCAACCATTCTCTCAGGAGTTGGGCTGCAAGACTGTCTTAAAAGATTCATCCTTAAGGAAAACTCATTCCAGCTTGTGTTCTTGGCACGCTTGCTGCTTTCTTCATTTTCTTATCAGCCCTATTCCCAGCATCCAGATTAGAACATCTGCAAATTTTCACGGTTCACTCTCAAAGACATAAAAGTAACATTTTCCAAAACTACCTTGATACAGATGCTCAACTACAAAGTAGTAAATACAAAAGGAAGCTCTTTTGGAACATCCACAACAAACACATGCAATTATACCATATTCAAAGCCTGGCTCCTATTCACAATATGATTTTCAGAATTGCTTCTATCGCCTTTCACCAAATGCAAACCATCCTGCTTTCTAATTATAGTCTGGAGATCAATAACACTCAACAGAGTCTTTTTATACTTTCTTAACTGGCTTTAGTCTCAAGTGTTGTAACCAAATAAATATACTGGCCCACATGTACAAACACTTACAATTACAGTAGTTTCAAAATTAAAAATGAATGTAAAGGTGATAGTGGGTGCAAAAGAATCTCCAAGCCTTGAAGACCTCTATGCTCCAAAGATATGTAAAAGGCAGGACAACTGTATCTTCACCAAGTGTTCAGTGGAGTCTATGCATCTTGTTCTTTTTCACTTTTTTTGCTCCCGGCATGTTTTAACACCCTAGAACTACATATGTCAAGACTTACATTACTGTGATCCTATCATTCCGCCGACACTGAGACTGATTTTTAAAGTATTTTTTTTCAAGGAAGATAAAATAATCTCTATTTTAAAATAATTCCTAGTCCCAAAATTCTGTCTGAGCCAGGGATATGAAACAGGTGACTCGCTGGATATATTTATGTGACTGGCATATTACAAACCAAATTATTTGCAATGCCACTGCTCAGTTGATAAGGAGCTCCTTCAAGAATAATAAGTTTATGAACAAAAGGAACCAGGCTAACCTAAAATGTAAATTTCAATGTTACATTATCTTCTAAGGTTTGTAGGCAACCCACAACAGCTACAATAAAAAGGAAAATTTACTGTCGTGGACTTAATTTCTTTGGAGCAGCAATTTCCACAATACTGGCATTAGGAGGCATTGAAATCCTGGCCTGCTACTATTTCATTGTGCATTATCACGAGAGATTGACAGGTGAGAAGAAAAAAAGTATAATCTACTGGGGAAATATCTCTGGAGTAAAAAAAACACAGAATGAAGGTAGAAAAGAGAAATAATTTTACAAGAACATGCTTGCCCTGCAAGAAATAATGGTTTTTAATAACATGGCCCCAAATAAATACACGCTTATCACCCAACTGCTCATCTTATACACAAGGGAGGCAGCATCCCTATATGAATCGCTATCTTTACTTATTTCATTCCAATCCTCTGTGCTGCAGGGGATAAATTCTGACACATCTCTACTAGGTGTGACTTAATGGGTTTGGAAAACAAAACTTATTTGCCACTGTTTTATCCCTTTCTGTCTCTGCTGCTCATCTTCCCCAGAAATGATGTGTAGACTCCACTGAGAGCAACCAGTTCTTATATTCAAACATTTATAGTAGCTAGCCATTTTAGCTGCAGGAGAGTGAACTACACCCTCGACTTTAATTTTTTGGAGGAACAGGAACTGTGTGCCACAGTACTGTGAAATCTGATAAACATGGTTATGAGCAGCTGGGCTGCGAAACTATCCAGAACCAGACCAATGCTTGCATTACAGGCACTGCTTCAAGAATGCACCTCTTTCATTAGGAATTACAGCTTGGTAGGAGGAGGTGGTTGCCTTACACAGACTCCTAAATGCTATTTATTGACTCCAAATCTGGAACTATCTGCAAGACACTCCATGGCTACTCCTTCACAAGAATACAAGTTTTACAGGAGATGGGGAGCAGCTGGCTAACTTTCAGACCATCTGCAAACAAAATCATGTCACTTACTGACTAGAAAATGATGTTTTAGCTGCCACATCACAGACTATGGGTTTTAGCAGTTAATGCTTGCCCGCAGGATGAGACCACCATTTACCCCCTGAAGGTCATTACAGTAAGCAATCAATATCTGCAGTGAATTGGTTCTATGCACTCTACGGTAGGCGAGCAGAAGCAGGCAGCTGACAGACTCCCTGGAGGTAGGGAGGATGAAAAATGTGGTGTAGCTAGGGCTTATGAGAACTTCCACTACTGCCTTATGCCATTTTAATAGGGTCTTACTGTATAACCCTCAACTCACATTGGGAGTCTCTGCAAACCTTGCAAAACTGCAAAGCCTTGTGAGAGGGACTGTGAAGCCTTGCAAAGTGAATCTTATAAACCCCTGTTGAAAATAGCATAAGGAATAGCAAGTGACAACAAGTCCAGTCAGCCACATCTGCCTTGCATAGGAACTCCAATGCTGTAAAGGAAGAAGTGGGTGGCTGCACACTCCTCACTGTGGATTTAAATGTACAGTAATGTGGACATATGAATGCATTGTGGGTTGAGCCCACGTCTTAGCCCCAACATTTTCAAGCTGTTGGGGCTAAGATAGGTGGTACTCTCACGCAAGGGTGTCATGCAGTAGTAGTATGGTAAAAGTATTGAAAGAATCCATGTCCAAATCTATATACATCCATAAAGCTCACTGTATGATCTTGAGCAAGTCAACCAACGTATTTCTCAGGAATATTTTGAGGATAACATTGAGGTTGAGGAGAAAAGATTATCAGGTTTGCCATGATAAGGGAAGGTAAAATACAATACCTGTAACTAGAGATGGAATCCACAGCCTTATAGCTATTCCTGCCCCAGGCCAGCACATAAATTATGGGTCTGGTACCATTAACCCAGCTATAAAAAAGAAGAACATGCCTTACTAGGGCATATGAGAAGTTGGTGAACAGAATTAGGGAAAAATAAGCATGAGAACAAGAATAAGCACAGCTGCCCGCAACCTCTGCAAGGAGACCAATAATATCTGGCTCTCCTCAAGTGGCATCAATCCAGAAGTATTGGATCCCTTAATTAATTGTGTTACACTTTCAATTTATACTGGAAACCTGAGGATGGGACTGCCATGCTGTATATATTTTTAAATCACTTTGGTAAACTTTTAGCTAAAGGTTGGTGGATAAATGCTTTAAATAAATAAAGGGGGGTACAAAGAATAGGCTATATAAGGAGGAAGATGCCACAAATGCTGGTTCACCTGCTAGATTATCAAAGCCAATAGTCTTTGGACCTTATTCTGTAAGGATGTGAGCATCAGCAGGATGAGGGTAAAAAACAAAGACAGCCTGGCCCCACCCAAACAGACTTCATCAACTTCATCTGCAGCACTGCAAAAGGCTCTGGCTATTTTGGAATCCCCACAGCATTATTCAAATAAAGATCCCTTTCTGAGTAAAGTGGAGGTGTTTCAGTATAACTGAAAGCTAATCCAAGCCTTGACACACAGAAGAATATTTAAATATACTTGTGTCTACAGTTACCAATGGACATATTTTAGAAAATGTTTTTGAACAATTATGAAAGGAGTTAACAGCGTTCCCAAAGGGGGGGGGGGACCAAGTTATTTAAGGCTGAGCCCTCTCATCTTTATGATTTCATACCCTGTCACAGCAGAATCTTCTCATCAAAAACTCCAAAGTTTCCCTATATGTGTAGTCAAAATGTTTCCCTGAATGGCATGGCACCATCACTGCAGAGACGTGAACTGCACTAGTATTCAGTGATGTCATCGGAGGACATGGCAAAGCACAAAGACTCGACAAAAACCCTACACATACTATTCTCTTCCTACAAAAACAAAAGAAAGCAGGGAATGTCTCAAAGCAACATGCACTATGCCATCAGTATTCCAAACAATTACTGGGTCAACAGCCTTGCTCAGTGCAAGCCAATGTACTGAGAGTAACACTGATGCTCCAAATAACAAACATAAAGCAACTGTTTTTGATGAGCAGATTTGTGACATCTTTTCACACACTGCATCAGCTCTATAGATTAGTCACAAGATCTCAAACAAGAGGAGTGGAGAGAGATGTTTTCCATGCAAATAAAAAAAGGGGGGACACCACATTCCACAAGGCAGAGGAAAAACATTCTTATAATAAATGTATACCTACAGAAATGGCCACTATAACCAACAATAAACCAATAATTCATGAGTGATTAACCCAGCTGTCAATTTTGTTGAGCATGAGTATATGTTAAAGCAGTCTTGCTATCTTGGGTATCACTGCCTCAAAATACAAGTTTCAGGGCAAATTTCCACAGATTGTTTTGCATCAAGCTCAAAACATGCTCTCAAACAGAAATAGAAAACCTTTAATGATGTTTCTGTCAATTATGGAACTCATGTACAACACGTTATAATCATAAATTTAATTTGTCAAAACCTGCCTGTGAGATAAAAATTAACAACTCCCACTTTATAAATGAGTACTATGTTCATCAGGTTGTTGTGAGCACAAGGCTGCCCACCTATTTATTTATTATTTATTTATTTGCTTTATTTCTATACCGCATTTTTCAGCCCTTAACAGGCAACTCAATGCGGTTTTTTATTCACCATTTTTCCAGATCCAGTAGAACATGTCCCACTCCTTTCTTTAGATATTAGCCTTGTTACCAAATAAAGAACTCAAACTTAAAATGTGTAACATTTAAGTATTTTCTCAGTATTTTCCAGAAATAAATCTAATTTGTCAAAACATGCCTTTGAGGTAAAAATTACCAACTCCCACTTTATAAATGAGTAATATGTTTATCAGGCTGTTGTGAGCAAAAGGCTCTCCACCAAGTCACCATTTCTCCAGATCCAGTAGAACATGTCCCACTCCTTCACATACTAGCCTCGTAACCAAATAAAGAACTCCAACTTAAAATGTGTAACATTTAAGTATTTTCCAAAAAAAAGTTTACAAATGTTCAAGGGAAAAAGAAGTATTATAAGTACTATGCGTGTGTATAGTTTCTTCAGAACTGAATTCTTCAGAGGCACCAGTATGTCAGGCAAGTACAAGTAGACCCCCCCCCCCCCAAACACACTGCTCCAATTGTGGCTTATTATGTGCAAACTTATTATGTGTAAATATAGTCTATTCTTTTTTTCTTTGTTAATCACCTGAATGCAACAAATTAGTTCAAATTATCTTCACCAGTTTTGAAACAATAAATTCTAACTGTACTGTCAGCAATCCATATTTACAGGTCTGACTTCTGCAGATCTGATTATTGCTAGAAATTCTCTCTAGGAATCTCCACCTGAAGTTTACAATAGAGCCATGGAGGAGGACCTAAAGATTTCAATATTTTCTCAGGTAAAAAAACCTTTTAAAAATGTGTGGTTTTCACTTTCATGGAGGTCTTCTACCCCTAACCTTAGTGAAGTAGTGAGCTGACTGTAATATAACTTCTACCATGTCATGAAGCAAAGAACAAAACAGGCATTTGCAAGGTATCTTCACCTCAATTTATCAGGCAAGCATATGTTCATTTGAACTCAGCCAATGTTTTCTGCTGCGCTTTTGAGTTTTATTACAATTAAGTAATTCAAAACATAGAGGAAAAAGTCATAAGTCAAAAACTTCAATTATTATCAGACCATTGTTGGATTCTGGCATGTAAAACTGACAAAAATGCAGATCAGCTTTACATGCAAGTGAAAATATCTGCAGAGCTCACAAATGAGATTATAGGTAAACCAAGCTTTTTTATTTTTATATATATATATATATATATATATATATATATATATATATCAGTATACATATGCACAAGAAGTCAGTTGGATCTAAGTTGGGGAGAAAAGAGTTCAAATCCTCTTTCAGCTGTCAATCTCAATGGGTGACATTACACTGTTTCAATTTATCGTCCTAACCTATCTCACATGACTGCTTTAGGGATAAAATGAAGAGAAGGGGTGATGATATACAACAACTTGAACAACTAGGCAAAAGACAGCAGAATATGTATATAATTTATTGATAGTGTCAAACACTGGTGCATGTGGGCCTCATTTCTTCTCTGCTTCGGGCACCTGACTGATTTATAGGACTTACATTTCTTCAGTCCCCTTTGTACTGCTTGATCCAGCATGAACTGACAAGCACCCTCTATCTGCAAGTTTCCATTTTCCTCAAAATTTACAAGGGATGACAGGTAATTCAGACCTTTCATTTTCCCCCAATGGAAGTAACGAGTCAGCTGTAATATAAGTATAGAACAGATTATTTCTCAACCATGCAAAAGGCTTTTGCACTTGATAACAGTGAGCGGAAAAAACTAGGTCTGAATCCGCTTAAGTGCAAATATGCTACATGGCATTTAATTTCAGAAAGTGTGAAATAAATGATTACAGAAATATTCCAGCTCAATTAAAGTCATTTATGTTTGCATATTACAGTCCCTTATATTTGGACTTTAATAGTAAGTCATCTTATAGCAAGGCCTCAGAAAGCTGTCATTCTAGAGAAATCATTATTATGGCTAAATACAATGGTTCTACTGGAGGTTATAGGAAGATGCTCCTCCCCTCTTCCAGCCCTAAAATTATCTTCCTTGTTTAGAAAGGCTCCAGGGGGTTTCCCAGTTCTTCCAATCTAGTTTGGGTGTGGACAGAATATGTGCAGTGCTTCCACTGTTTCACCAGTGGAATGCCACTATGAAATATGGTCCTGTGGTACAGTAGTTTTGATCAGATCAGACTCCAATGTATTTTCATGCATTCTCAGACAATTGTAGTGTGTCTAAGAGCAACTGCCTGATTGATTAAGTAACGTTCATCTGAATATACTTATTGGTGTTGTTGCGTGTATACGTCATCAAGATATTCTTACACTGGTCAAAACAGAATGGGGACACATCTGAATCTATAAAGAGAATGATGAATATTTCTCAAATTCATAATTAGCATTAAATGTGTCTGAACCATTCAACACTTGAAAATGAGGATCTGGAGACAAACATTCAGGTAATACTCAAATAGTGAGGTGCTTCTAA
The DNA here is from genome assembly GCF_037176765.1 of Anolis sagrei. Classification (NCBI taxonomy): domain Eukaryota; kingdom Metazoa; phylum Chordata; class Lepidosauria; order Squamata; family Anolidae; genus Anolis; species Anolis sagrei. Next base: position 192,145,887 of record NC_090022.1, read on the forward strand.
TAGGGTCTAACATGTTGCTAGCCACCAGGAATCATTTCCCTGGCAACACATTTCAGTCCATTGAAGACACACAAGACCCCTCTGGGAGTTCTATGTGAAACCAGACACTCACAGTGGTGGGGAGAAGTTATGCTTCCAGTTTATACTACGGAGGAAAGATACAGCCACTCTATCATGTCCTCCATGAATTCATGGCATATTACAAAAGGCATATTACAGTAGGCCACAAATGGTTTAAAGTGCTTCTTGCACTCTGAAAAATTCTTGCAGCTTCCAAGCATCTTCATGCTCAACTTAGGACAAGTGGCTGATGTAATAATGCCTTTCCTCTCCAAAGTCTTCTGCACATGAAAGATGAAGAGGTAGTCTTTGGGGCAGGTACAAAGGATAGATAGTGTTTTAGATGCTCCAGAGCTGCTTGACAAACGTAATAGGGATGGATTCGGACCCCTTAGTTTTATGATTTTTTTTTTGCTTTAGTACATAACAGAAAGCAAGTTAATGTAATGGATACTTACACAGGTGAAGTATTTTTGAGAACAGCACAGCTATTCAATTTTAAATGGAAGACTCCATGCCTCATCTTAATTTACAGAAGAAACTATTCCTCCTAGAATATTAGTGAAAAGGGACAGGTGACCTTTGGTGTATCACAAGGCAAGAGAGGAAGAAACATCTCAACTCAGAAAGTGCCAACAGCTCAATAAAACAAAGCCATCTTTCATGACCTTCACACTTGCTATAAATAATCATGAGGATATGTCCCATTTCATCCCATAGTCTGATTGTGGAGCTATGAGTCTAACAAAGAACAGAGCCATTCTAGAACATTCCACAAAGAAATAAAAAATATATAAAGACCTCACTAGGTAGGGGAAAAGCATATATTCTATTATTTCATATTATCTGAAGCTGACACTAGAATACCTTAATACTCTTATTTTTAAGGCCAGCATTAACCCCAAAAGAGCTAATACCAGCTCTGTGAAAGCATCCGAACCCACCCCAGTCCTGAGAGTAACTTCCAATCTATCATACAAGATAAAATATTACTTACTCCCTGATGTGGTATGAAAACATCACTTTTTGTGAGAGATGATAAATCCCTTTAATGTAAAGAGGCTTCCCTGCAAATATGGTGTCATGGCATGGTACTGTCTCACCTAATCTGCTCACTCTGCAATAAGATTTCTCAGCTTCAACCCAGAAAGTGAAGAATGGCAAATACATCTTGGGCTATATAAATATGAAGCCTCTTTCAAAAACAGCACAACAAAGCAACTCCACAAATAAAAGTATTCACATAGCCACGCATAGCCCAAGATATCTGGTACATACTGAATTTTAAATTCAAATGATGCATTACCCCATAGGAGGCCTTGTCCCACACAACATACTTCTTACTGATCCTTAAAATAGCCGCTGGAGAAGAAAAACAATATTTTAAAAATGTATCTCTTAGTTTCAATCAGGGCAACTTTAGCTTAGCTGCTATATCCAAAGAGAAGTGCTGACTTCACTGGCAGGAAATCTACACTAAGGGCCCTTTTTCCACACAGCCGTATGTACCAGAATATCAGGGCAGATGATCCACAATATGGAGCTCCCAGTGGCACTATGGGTTAAACCCTTGTGCTGGCAGGACTACTGACAAAAAAGGTTGTGGTTTGAATCCAGGGAGTGGGTGAGCTTCTGTCTGTCAGCTCCAGCTTCTCATGTGGGAGCATGCGAGAAGCTTGCCACAGAATGGTAGAACATCTGGGCATCCACTGGACAATGTCCTTGCAGACAGGCAATTCTTTCACACTAGAAGCAACTTGCAGTTTCTCAAGTTGCTCCTGACACGAAAAAAAAAATCCACAATCTCTGCTTTGAACTGTTATCTGAGTCCACACTGCCATATAGCACAATGTGGATTTTACACAGCTGTGAGGATGGGGCCTAAAGCAATGGCCAGAGTTGAGACAATGTGTCACAATGGGAAGAAAGTGTTCCTGATGTTATCTCCAACCAACTTTTGGGCACACTGAACTCAGGTAGCAAATTTAATCATGAGTAAGGCAGAGAAACACAAGGATGCATTTGTCGCACAAACACTGGGTGTGTCACTGGGTAGTTTGGCACTACTTTAACTACTATGGAATCCTGGGAGATGTAGTTTGGCAAGGCTCCAGGGTTGATTGGCTGAGAAAGGATAAACGCCTTGTAAAATGACAACTCCCATGATTACCTAACATTATGTGCTATGCATTGGTTTTACAGCTTAGTTGCTTTTACCTCTAGTTCAGGCATGGGCAGACTTCTGCCCTCCAGGTGTTTTGGACTTCAACTCCCACAATTCCTAACAGCTGGTAGGCTGTTAGGAATTGTGGGAGTTGAAGTCCAAAACACCTGGAGGGCCGAAGTCTGCCCTTGCCTGCTCTAGTTAAACTGGAGACATCTTTCAAAACAAGACAAATAAATAAAGATCAGAAAGGAGGGTGATCTGATTATGCATTGTTGTTATTTTGGGGGGGGGGGGAGACACAATATAATCGTGATTTATTTACAAATCCTACAATGAGACGCACCCCAATCAAGGCCAACTCCTAAAAGACCTATGAAAAGGTTCCTGTGAGATAAAGAAGGTGTCAGTGACAGGATCCTTGAGGGACAGACTCCCACTCCATATCTGAATACAGGCCCCTGCCCTAGATTGACATTCATGCAGGAAGACAGAGAGAGACCTCCCTCCGAAGGCGCGAGGGCCGTGCCTCCATTGTAAAGGGTCCTTTTCCTTCTTCCCCGTAGCCCCGCCCCTCGCAGCCCCCGCCCCTTCGGGCCTGGCCTTCCCTCACTCACCAGGTAGAGGTTCCTCCCGCCCGCCGGCTCCTCCTCCTCCTCCCCTCCCTCCTCACAGGCCGGAGCTGAAGCCCGAAATCCCCAGCGGGAGGGGACGGTGTTCAACTGGCAGCTCCGTGCCTGAGGAGAGGAGGGGAGGCCACGGGAGGGCGTCAGTGGCTCCGGAAGGCGATGGCCCCGTCTGGGCGCAGGTCCCACTCGCCCGGCTCCGCTCGGCGGATAACAATAGGGCTGCCGGCGCCGCGGCGCCGCTTTTATACCGCGCACCACGTGACGCGCCTCGGCGTTCCCCTCCCTCTCCCTCGTGAGCGGGCGCGTGGCAAGGCGGGAAATGGAGTCTCCCTCGCAACTAGCACTGCGCATGCGCCTTGGGAAGGACGCCGCTAGCAAGGAACTCACGTTCCTAAGGGCACTGGGGGATGGAGTCCTTGGATGGAGGCGGTCAGGACAAGGGCATGTAGCTTCGTGCACGCCACCTAGCGATGGCAATCGCTCATTACACCAGAGCAATTATCCACTTGAAATCCTGTGGCTGCCTCCTGCAGAATTCTGGGGTTTGTAGTTTAGGGGAGGGGGCTTTAAAATGTTTAGCCAGAGATCCTGGGCCTCACTAAACTACAAACCCCAGAATCCTTCAGGAGGCAGCCACAGGATTGAAAGACAAGTGATGAGTTCCTAAAGCTAGGTATAACAAGACCTGCCAATAGCTTCTATTCTCTCTCTTTTCCACCAAGCAGGGCACTGAAGAACATGAATACCTATTAGGTAAAAGTAGAGTAAGGAGCCCCCGGTGGCGCAGTGGGTTAAAGCACTGAGCTGCTGAGCTTGTTGATCGAAAGGTCGCAAGTTCGATTCCGGGGAGCGGCGTGAGCTTCCGCTGTCAGCCCTAGCTTCTGCCAACCAAGCAGTTCGAAAACATGCAAATGTGAGTAGATCAATAGGTACCCCTCCGGCAGGAAGGTAACGGCACTCCATGCAGTCATGCCAGCCATGTGACCTTGGAGGTGTCTACGGACAACGCTGGCTCTTCGGCTTAAAAATGGAGATGAGCACCACACCCCAGAGTCAGACATGACTGGACTTAATGTCAGGGGACTACCTTTACTAAAAGTAGAGTCAATGATATCGTATGTGTGTGAGAGAGAATGAGAAATCCCCCCCTCCCCCTCTTTTCCTTCTTACCTTTTTCCACACTTTCCTATCCCTACCCAATTGTTCCAACACTTTTTATGTATCCAAAATCCACAATAAAAATATTCCAAAAAAAAAAAAAAGAAAGAACATGAATACCTATTGGGGAGGAAAGTTCTGAGAGTGCCATGGACCGCAAGAAGATCCAACCAGTCCATACTTCAGGAAATAAAGCCCGACTGCTCATTGGAAGGAATAATAATAATAATAATCTTTATTTCTAACCCGCCACCATCTCGCACACAGAAAACTGTGCAACTTGGAAGGCGCAGAACAAACTGCACTCTGGCACCACGAGATGCAGAGCCAACCTTAAGAAATGGGGCTACAAAGTGGAATCCACAACATGCGAGCGTGGAGAAGAGCAAACCACTGACCACCTGCTGCAATACAACCTGAGCCCTGCCACATGCACAATTGAGGACCTTCTTGCAGCAACACCAGAGGCACTCCAAGTGGCCAGCTATTGGTCAAAGGACATTTAATCAACTACCAAGCTTGCAAACTTTGTGTTTTTGTTTGTCTGTTTGTTTGTTAAAAAATGCAATGCAACTGTTTGGTCTGCCCCCGACATGATAAATAAATAAATACCATCTTCCTGAATGGGACTCAGGGCGGCTAACATGAGGCCAAGCCCAAAATAATACAACATAATACAGGATATTAGAGGCCAAGATGAAGTACTTTGGCCACATCATGAGAAGAAAGGAAAGCTTAGAGAAGACAATGATGCTGGGGAAAATGGAAGGAAAAAGGAAGAGGGGCCAACCAAGGGCAAGATGGATGGATGGTATCCTTGAAGTGATTGGATTGACCTTGAAGGAGTGGTGATGGCCAACAGGGAGCTTTGGCGTGGGCTGGTCCATGAAGTCACAAAGCGTCAGAAACAACTGAATGAATGAACAACAACAATCCCATATCCAAAGTTTTGGTTTTAGCTTTTGGTTTAACCCAGTGGTTCTCAGCCCATGTTTTGGCCTTCAACTCCCAGAAATCCTAACAGATGGAAAACTGACTGGGATTTCTAGGAGTTGTAGGCCAAAACACCTGGGGATCCACAGGCAGAGAACCACTGCTTTATCCATTCTGTTTAATTATATTTCAATATTTATATGGTGTCGGTGTTAAATGGTAATTTGTAGTTTTTAGTGTTGTGGGCCACTTTTGAGTCTCCTTGAAAGAGAATAATCTCTTGGGGATGAAAGTCAAGTCTAAGCATGACATTAATTTGTTTCACATGCACCTTATACATATACATTAGAGGCAATTTTATACACTGTATTTATATGTGTCTGTGTATACGTGTGTGTGTGTGCTTGCATGTCTGTGTTTACTGCAAAGGCTGTTGCTAGGTGATATCGCCCTTTGTGATGTCACTGGGAAAGAAAGGACTTATATGAGAAGAAAGGAGGGGAGGAAAAAAGAAAAAGAAAGGAAAGAAGAAAGAAGGACGGGAGTGAGGGAAGAGTATGAGGGTAGGAAAAGGGAAGAGAAAGGAAAGAAAGAAATGAGAGCGATTGAAAGTATATATATACAGTAGAATCTCATTTATCCAACATAAATGGGCCAGCAGAATGCTGGATAAGTGAAAATGTTGGGTAATAAGAAGGGATTAAGGAAATGCCTACTGAATGTCAAATTACGTTATGATTTTACAAATTAAGCATGTTTTACAACAAATCAACAGAAAAGGTAGTTCAATACATGGTAACGTTGTGCAGTAATTACTGTATTTACAAATTTAGCACCAAAACATCACAATGTATTGAAACAGCTGTGGATCTGTGTGGGAGGCAGACTGCGTTGGATAATACAGAATGTTGGATGAGCAAAAGCTGGATAAGCGAGAGTCTACACACACACACACACACACATATATATTCATGACAGGAGCAACTTGAAAAACTGCAAGTCGCTTCTGGTGTGAGAGAATTAGCCATTTGCAAGGACGTTGCCCAGAGGACGCCCAGATTTTGTACCATCCTGTGGGAGGCTTCTCTCATGTCCCCATGAGAAGCTGGAGCTGACAGATGGGAGCTCGCCCCACTTCCTGGATTTGAACCACCGACCTTTCAGTCAGCAGTCCTGCCGGCACAAGGGTTTAATCCATTGCGCCACTAGGGACTCCCTATGAAGGTATATGGGGGATACAGAGGAAAGGAAGAGCCACAAAGAGAGCCCACTGTTGCCAAAGCACTGCAATGGAGGCACTGTAAGGTAGGCTTTCTCAGAGCTGGAGAAGGGAGGAAGCAAGCAGGGAGCACTCCCGATACCACCCAGGCAATGCCACGTATGTACGTAAGTTTTTAATTATTTTGGGCATGAAACAAAATGTGTGTACAAAGAACCATGCAAAAGCATCACTATGTCAAGTCTCCCATTATTTTGGAGCAGTTTGGATTTTGAATGAAGGATACTCTATACAAGATTCAAAAGATGTAACTTGTTAGAAGGGGGGGGGGGAGTCTAATACAGTACTCCAAGCAGCCATCTCCTTCTATATAAACAGTAAGGTACTTGACAATCTCACACTGGGATTCTTGATAGTGGCAGAGTTATCATTATATTATAATACAAATTTCACTAAATTTTACAGATTTATAAATGTATATAACGCTTCTGTCTACCCACCTTTAAAGAATATTAATGTTTCGGTGTCAAGTAACAATGAAGACTGAGGTTGGCATGTAAATGTAAAATCTGTATTTCAAAGTCTCCCCATCAAAGCTCGGTGTATTTTGCTGGAGGCAGTTTAACTTCTATACATGGTAATATATGCTCCAATGCCTTTAAGAACAGCTACTCAAGCAAGGCTAGGGTGGCAGCTTTAATTTAAGACCAGCTTGGTTCATTTGATTTTCACTTTCCAGCAATGCCAGCGCAAATGCTATGCCACACCAAATAAGGACGGACAGAAGAGAAAGTGGGGAGGTGAGTTATGGCTCACAGAACTAACTCTCTTTCTCCCTCTCACACATCCTTCATGTCAGCACCATGCCACCGAAATCCCATTTACTGTAAATGTCAGAATAGTCAAAAGAAATAGAAATCCCCTCTTCTACATTACTATTAAAGGTACAGGGGTCCTTGTCCTGTGTTTTACTTGGCAATCCTAAAATGTGTATACAGTCAGCCCTCCACATTCGCTAGGATTAGGGGCACAGGCCCCAATGAAAGTGAAAAACTGCAAAAAGAAATTGGTATTGTTTTACCTGAGAAAACGTCTCTCTAGGAATTGTATAGGTCTTCCAATTTCACTCCATTTATTTCCACTGGAAGCTGCTAGAGAATCGCACCAGATGACTTAAAACATTCCTAAAGAGGTCTTTTTTTCTAGAAACCTCAAAGTCAGTGGTTCTCAACCTGTGGGTTCCCAGATGTTTTGGCCTTCAACTCCCAGAAATCTTAACAGCTAGTAAACTGGCTGGGATTTCTGGGAGTTGTAGGTCAAAACACCTGGGGACCCACAAGTTGAGAACCACTGCTCCAGGTCCTCCAGCATGAATGGAGGAAGCTGACTATAGAGTCACACTGGAGAACTTAGAGCAGCTTCAATCAAATCCATGATTAAATCTACCTAAGTCAAAAGCACAATTGTGGAGAGATGACTGTACATACATAAATGAAGATACATGCTTTAAAATTACAGCAAATGTTTTACACTGAATTACTTGACTGCGGTAGCTGCAGAAAAGGGAAGTACTTCATGTATTAAAAACGTAGCTGGCTTTTGAGAAAACAACCAGGAAAGGGGGTTAAAAATATTAGTACAGTAGAGTCTTGCTTATGCAACATAAACAGGCCGGCAGAATGGTGGATAAGCAAAAATGTTGGATAAGAAGGGATTAAGGAAAAGCCAATTAAACATCAAATTACGTTATGATTTTACAAATTAAGCACCAAACATAATGTTTTCAAACAAATAGACAGAAAAAGCAGTTCAATAGATGTAGTAATTACTGTATTTATGAATTTAGCACCAAAACAGACAAGGGTTCTTTTATTTTTCCCACCCTGGACATTATTCCTGGTGGGAGGCAGACTGCGTTGGATAATACAGAATGTTGGATGAGTGAAGGTTGGATAAGCGAGACTACTGTATTTAAGACTTATGAAAACCGAACAAGCTATTTCTACAGGCCCTACTCTGCCCACCAAAGCAGTCTGTGTACACTGACATTAGCATTGCACTCCTATATAGACTTGTCTCCAAGTAAATTAAAGTACTTATTCCTTAATAGTATTTATTAGAATCCTGTAAGAGCTTCAGGCTCAATGCAGTTGTTTCTGGTGCTCACCAGAAATGGTCAGTTCCTGAATAGGTCACCTTGGGCTCTTTCACACTAGTTACTGCTCTATAATTCCATTTTAATTACCATGGCAACAACCTGTGGAATCCTAGGATTTGCATTTAGAATCTCCAGGCAGAGAAAACTGGCTGCTTTAAATGTTTTCTCCTTTACGCATGTGCACATTTTCCTATGCTAAGATATGCTATAACCTGTGCTGGAGCCCACCTGGAGAATAGTGCTAAGTTCCTTTTAATTTTCTTTTGGCAAGAGCTATGTTTGTGTGTGTGTGTGCCCAGAAAGGTATGTTTTTTTCTAGGAAAGATGGAAGGTACGAAAAATAGTTATCCTGGATAACTAGAAAAGTTAAAATGTATGTTTAAACACCAATGGCATATGTAGGTGTAGGGAAATACATCTCCCCCAATATGGCATTGTGAGACTGAACTACTGGATATAAGTTACTGGATAGAAGAACTGTGAATTCCAAATCCACCAATGTGGAGAGGCACCTGTATATTGTTGCCACCATTGCCATTGTGTCGGGGTTTTTTGTTTTTGTTTTTTATAGTTTCTCCTGTTACCACACACACACCCTAAAGACTATGATGTGATAAAGACTTAAATTGAATTTCAAGTGTCTAGACAAGCACCAGCAACAAAGTGCACTTTAATTCTATGGACATGAGTAACTACAATGGTGATGCCTAGCCCAGTTTAAACCACAAAATAATTAACATAATCAGCTTGATAATAACACTGAGAAAACTTATGCATAAAGTTAGAGACTACTTTGTGAGACACTGACCACCATTCAGTCCAATCTATGGAGTAACTCTTCAATTTATGTATTGTCGAAGGCTTTCATGGCCGGAATCACTGGGTTGTTGTAGGTAGTGAGGTGAGGATGCTTGCCATAGATGCAAGCAAAACATCAGGAGAGAATGCCTCTAGAACATGGCCATATAACCCGAAAAAACCTACAACAACCTAACTCTTCAATTGAAACTAGTCATCCACTGCTACTTATAGTCTGATACAAGAAAATCCTCTAGGAAGAATAGTGCTACACTCTAGCTAGCTACACCAGTAAGTGTATATTACGACACAAGAAAATCTTCAGTAACTTAATTGTAAATTTATCATGAACAGGTTCCAGCTATTGCCAACGTACACTGTTGGGAACTGTTCTACCAACCACTGCATACAATAATTTCTTGAGGAATGTAACCTGATCTTCCACTTCTGTATGTCATTTCTTGGAATTTGGCTGTATCAACTTCAGTCTGAACATGATAAGGACAAAAATCCTAGTCTTTCCATTCAAACAGCCACTCTCCCAACACTACTAAAGAGATAATGGCAGCAAATTGACATGTGTACCCATTCATCTTTGGCATCATGTTTAGCTTCTATCAGTGAGCTTTCCGGCTTAGCCAAATTACAGTCTTCCATTTTATTGCAAATTACAGTCCTATGAACTTGCTGCAACTGTCTACACTTAACCTTTCTTGGCTAGTTGATCTTCTGACCAATTCTTGTTTCATTCAGAACGTTGACCCCCTTTTTTATCATCTGCCAGCCACCGTAGTTCTGAACTAGTTGGCAGAAAGAAAACATACAAGTTTTGGAGTTTTATCTTCTATTGATGGTAGTCTGTTAATGTTGATTAGAATCCACACCAGTATAAAGTTTAATTGCAAAGCAAACATATAAAAATGTGAGGTACTTTGTAGTGAAACAGTCATATTAGCTACAGCTAACACAATAAAGCTCCCCACCCACCCCCACCTCCAAATTCTAGGTTCCTTCAACATACAAGCTGAAGTGGCAGTTCTAAGTTTTGGTATGGCTGAAATACAAATTGTGAAACCCAAATAAGCATATAAACATATGCAAATGATAATTAATTCTAACTAATTATTTCAAATTTCTAGCATAACATTCTAGTGTTCTGTATTCGGCATAACAGTGATGTTCATATGGCTACATTACCTATCCTTTCCCTGACACCACTCTGTTACTCCTTTTTTCCTGTTCTGGCAGGTCCTACAGCATTTACCTTCTCAAATGTTCCCTATCTACACACATATGCATATATATACATACTTGTTCCAATGAAAAAAATAACATCTCTTCCGTGCTTCCATCACAGCATGCAACATCTGTTCCTACTTATTTTTTCACAAAGGAAATGTTGAAGTAGGTGGGCAATAGTATCCCAAATTTTGGGTAGACCCATTATTATTTGGTTATTAGCGATATTGGTATTTACTGTTCTAATGTAGCACAAATCCTACATAAAATGTTACTACATATTTTGGACATAAATATTGAAATCTGAAATAAATACAGAAAGTCTTTACTAACAACAGTGGTGACAAAGTTTGCAGGTGCTTTGAGGTGAAAGACATATAATAGATCAAAATGTATTGGGATACATATATTTAATCTATTAAATTAAGGAGTGCCAACTTCTTGTTGATACCCACTCATTTGTTTGTAGTTAGTGGCCCAAAACCCTGGAAGGAGGACTTATTTAGTAAACAGAACACTTTCTACATGGCTTCTTTTTGTATCTTTATAAGAAGAAAACAGTATTGACATTCTGAATGAAACCTCAAAATTCAAGAAGAGGCCCAGAATATTCCAAGAGACCAGGCCCCCTCTCCAACTACATCCCTGAGGTAGAAGAGCATAACAAAATATGCTCTAGTGCAAGTTCATGGTTTAATGTGGAGATATTTACCAACTAAGTCAATCATACTTTACAAGAGATGTGAACCCACCTACTCACAAGAAAGATAAGATAAATTATGCATCTTCTTTTTTTTAACTGCCTTATTGAATCCATTTTGGAAGATCCATTCTGGAAGAATTTTTGATTTAACAACTGTTTCATACTTACCATGACAATGGATATTACATACAATAGTTCATTCAAGCTGCAGGCAATTTTTTGCTGTATCAGCAAAACTTCTATAAAAATTTGAAAGATTTTTTTACTGCATTAACTAGTTAAAGAACTTGGAAAGTCAAATGAATAATTTATTTACTAAGGCAGAGTAGTGAGCAACTAACAAAGATGAAAGTCCACATTTTTATGCAATAAAAAACAGACAAAGAGTAAGTTATTGGTGCTGAGAGACCAACAGATTCTGCAAATTTCTATTTTGGTACATCCCCATCATACCGTGAATAACTTCATTTCAACATATGATAGATGTGTGTGTATGGGACTTCAAACTGTCAGCTTATAGCAACACCATGAATTTACCCTGATTTAAATGTAGATGCATGTAGAACATTGAAGATATTATATATCTCAATACAAAAGCAAGAATGAAACAAAATTTATGAAAGCATGACATGTGTACTTTTCTCTCGTTACACTGGACTAGTGAAAAAGATCAAAGTGTAGTTTTAAACCCTAAAGCACTGTCAGTGAAACAACATAGACAGGACCACTGACCCAAAATATGGTATCTCTGTATGTACAGATTCGGTTTTGCATAGCAGCTTCTTCTCCCATAAAAAAGACCCAGCTAATGAGATTCAATTCACACCATAAGAAAATACTCATAGCCATGCTTTCGAGCTCATCGTTTCATTCTATGGCTTAGAAAAAACAAAAAATACACATGACGAACAATGACAGTGCAAGGAAAATGGCAAACTTTGTGAGCTACTCTTATTCTGTCTTGCAATCCTCACACACAAACCCAAAGTGGATTTGAAGCACAAACGTGGGTGGAAGGGAGAAAAAATGTAAAAGAAAATGTGCCACTTGTGCACTGAGAAGTACATACTCTGGACCAACTAGGTAGAGAGGACAAAAATAGTCAGCTCAGAAGGAACTTTTGGTTTTAACTAATTGAAAACTGTGCTTTAAAAAACAAAGTTACCTCCTTTGAAAGCCATGTGCACCAGGTCAGGAGGGGGAAAACAGAGAAAGAACAAATGTATGGCTCCATGGCTTGATTAACCAAGTTTTAATTGACTAAGATCATGATGTGAAAGCCAGAGTCACTTCTAAACCCATGCCACAAAAATCACCAGTGGTCCCACAAGCTCTGCCATTTGGCCTGTGCCATCTTCAGTTACACCTGGAAAGAGACCACCTTAATTTTATGGTTCACTAGGTAAAGATCTCTATCAGTCATCTATAGCAAAAATCTCACTGTCTGTGCACAATTGCACACCAGCCATCATCTGCAACTGAAATAAATAAAACTTGAGTTCCAGGCGCTCTCTGGGTTATTTCTAATCTTATGCCATCGTTTTGTTTGAGTATACAAAGTACAGATAGTTTTACATGTTCCTTGAAGCAAACACAATCTAATGTCTGAAAATGACCTTAATTAATGTGTTTGTACTTTGTAGGTATAATGATGGAAATTAACATTTTCAGCTTGCTTTTGCTTGAAGGCAGCAAAATACAATAATCAATCAATTTTTTTAACCGTAATTCCACTTGACCTTAATATAAACCCATTTCCTACCTCCTTTGAGGCAACATACTAAATTCAGTGTTTATGGGAAAAAGTTCTTCACCTTTTTGTAAAGGACTTTAAAAGGAGGTAACCTTTACTCTAGAGACTGGTTACTGCCCTAGAAATCAATGTGTGGGCATCACTGTGAAGGCTTCATAGCTTTTCTGCAAGCACTGTATGCTGCTCCTGTATGCTACTATGACTTCCAGCAGGATTTCATTTTAAAATGTACATCAATTCTACATATCCCAAATAAGCCCTGCGCAGGAGTTTAACATACTCCTTTCATTGTCTGTTTTAGCAAGCAGAGTTCTGTAACACGGAATTGCTTGTGAAATCTACTTCACCATTTCTTCTTGCACACTTGAAGCCTTTTCAATCATAGCACAGGCAATCTTGTGGATGGTTAGATTTCATAAACCCACATTTTTTGCCTAACATACTGTCAAAAAAGAGCTACAAATCATCCTTACATGCACGCACACAGACACTATCACAAGGCATGAAAGAGTCAAAGTAAGAACAAAGTCTCTACATCACATTGGTTAAAAAACAAAACAAAACCAAAACCCAAACCTGGAAATTCCCATGGCTCTATCACAGCAAAGTACATATCCAAAAAGCATGAAAAGCTGAGACAAGCCATCAAGTGGGTCCCCAGAGCAGGTACTCATTTCCAAGCTGCCAAGAGATCCATCACCACAGCATGAATTGTCACCCATCAGAGTGTTGAAGTTGCTATTAGCTGGCAACCTCTTCATCTTCTTCCCACATCCTTAGGCCAATCCTTATCATGACTCATGATTGCAAAGTTTCATTCCTGGCCAGTGTGGCAATTCCAATAGGCCACTGGATGCAACTACTGTCGCTCAACTCCAAACAAGCAGCAGCAATGTGTTCTATAACCAATGCCTTTTGCATGCCATCAGTGGTATATAGTACAAGATTGTTCACCTAACAGGAGGCAACATGCTGTGGTCACAGGATGAGTTTCATTTGCTTTTATGGATCTCGGTTGGTGTCCAGATGCCAAAACAGGCAATGAAGCTGTATATGCAAGAGAAGATCTGACAAGTTCAAGTCTCCGTCTATTTTAAGATGATGTGGTAACTATCATTGGTTTCAGCTGCAAAGAAAGCACAGCATCATCAGTGTCTGATTAAATAAAAAGCATACATCCCTGCTGTCTTTCACCTACTTCCCAATGAAAAGGATGGATGGCTGCACATGAGATATGCAATACTGTCTGTGGTTTTGATACTCAGCTGGGGTTGCAGGGATGGGAGGGTAGACTGAGCTCTATGTTCTCCAGGATGGGAAAATGTACAGTGTTGTGCATTGAAAAAAGGAGTACCTTTCATTGTGTCCAAGATAAAACATGATTCATCTTGAAAATTCTGTATCATCTAAAAGAAAGAATAAAAAAATGGAAACTGTAGAGATCTGGCCAGTGCTCACTCATCAAAGACAAATTGCACTATTTTAGACATAAGGAGTGTTCAAACAATGTGCCCTCCTTTAAAAAATGCATTCTTACCTCATAGTAAAGCATTATGCTTTGAGCAAAGTACAAAGACCTCACATCCTTGCAACACTTTTAAGCTGCTACTATTGAAATAACTCCAGTGGCGAAGAACTGAGAAGAAAGGCTTTAAAAACTTTATATAGGATTCTCTCCTACCTTCCAAGGCAGCATAACTTCTTTTTTTTTAATGCGCACCATTCAGTCGGTTGAAGATGTAGAGGAGCACTAGTGGTCTCGTTCGAGAGGCGGGAGTATAAAATTTTGTCCTGACACAGCTCAGTCGCCATCATGCGTTGGAACAGTGAGGAGCGTGCTTTTGCCATCGAGGCCTACTTTTCGAGCGGATTTGGAGTGGCCGGCTCACTCTCCAGATTTGGCCCCTTGTGATTTTTTTCTATGGGGTTTTTTGAAATCCCGTGTTTATGTGAACCGTCCAAGGCCCCTACAAGATTTGAAAACCAACATCCAGGAAGAAATTGCCAACATAACGCCTGATATGCTGGCAAGGGTCATGACAAACGCCAGAAATCGGTTTACTCAGTGTGTGGAGAATGGGAGACGTCACCTACCTTATTTGATCTTCAAAACAACGTAAAACAAATCTTTAGGTATGCACCTACATTATAAAAAAAATTCTGATTCATACAATGGGTTTTATTAAGTTTTGAAAAAAGGAAGTTATGCTGCCTTAACCTGTACATACAGTACCTGTTTTGACCCACATACAAATTCAACTTAAGAACAAACCTACAGAACCTATTTTGTTTGTAACTTCGGGACTGGCTGTATTTCAAAAGCAGTTCAGTCACATCTGGAATTACAGAACTGAAGAGATTGACATTACCGTATCAGTCAATAGGTACTCTATTGGCCCTATTGCACTGAATAAATTCTGGACATGATTTAGGAAAAAGGCAAAGGAAGCAAAAACTAGAGGCCACCCAATAAAACCCGCAGGATAAACTGGAGAAGCATTTCAAGAGCTCAAAACTTGTTTAAAAGCCCAATGTGTTTTAGCCTGTGCATGCTCTTAAAGGATTATTTAGAATCTAATTTCAAAAATACATAAGGCTACAGGAGATGAATCTGTAGAAGTATACACAAGTACACTATTTGTTGCTTAAAGTAGAGGTCCTCGAGCACTGGTCTTCTATGTGTTTTCAATTTAGAAGTCCAGCCAGGATGACCAGTGATCACAGAGATTTTGAGAGTTCAAAACATCTGGAAGATCCAAGGTTGACAACCACTGGCTTAAAGAAGACAGGAGGTAAATATCACTGTCCTTTTGAGTCCCAATTTTGTGTCTGGCTCAGATAGGTGAATTTCAGAATGCCAGCAAACCCAAGAAGATTCCTGTGAGCCTGAAGGGGGCCCTAAATATTCTAGGGACACATATTCTGCTGAAACAGAACACAAACCTCAACATGGCCCACCAAAGCAGAAGATTCACGCAACTCTTAGTGTAGTTGCATGTTTTAGGGACAAGGTTATAACTGGAGGGCAAGCCATCCTTTAGAGATGTTTATCCACCATTAAAAATATTCTTGTCACAGAATCCCACAAAGCCTCCACAGTGAATACAAGACTGCTATGAAGGACACATGTGACATTTTGAACACATGTTATAACATGGTGAATTTTGTGTTTACAACAAACCATTCTGAACAATTTTTCATTTGGAAATAATGGGCTGGATCCAGACTGTGTCCTACTTAAGAGTAGACCTACTGAAACCAAGGGGGGTTCAATTAATCTAACACAGTTTTATCCACCTAGTGTCACCCATTGTTTTAGATTACAACTTCCCATTTTTTGACCACTGGCTATTCTGGGTGGGGGCTAATGAGAGTTTGGAGAGCAACAAGTTAGGGAAGGCTAAACTAACAAAACTCAAAACTCAAAGTCATTACCAGATCATGTTAAAGTCATTTTTTCATTTTAATTTTAAGAGATCGGATTAATCTTTAATCTCTCATATTTATTTCCATTGTTTCTGAACATCCTCAAGGCACTCTTACCTCATCACTTATAAGTACATGTATCCCTGTGGGTCCTTGTTTGTAGATCTGACTTATCTGTTGAGCAGAAATGCTAAAAAGTTGGGCAATTTTCTCTGTCAACTCCACGGCAGTCAACTCCTCTAAGTAGATGGCATGGTACACTGCAGAAGCAAGAACAGTTAACAAAGAGCACATCTTCAGGGTAAATATAAGAGATATGGGTAGGTGGGAGGCTGAGGAATGGCATAAAGTAAGGAAATGCAACAAGCAGCTCAGTAAATTCGCAGCACGACCAGAAGACACAATACTTAAAAGCGTGCTTCATCCCAAACTGTTGTATCTAGAGGAGCGTTACTTATTATTCTGTACCTTCAAGATGTTTCTGATACATATTAAACCTAAGGCAAAGCTAGAATGGAGTTTCATTAGTAAGATTTATTCAGACGTGGTTTGCCATTGTCTTCAAATGCAAAGAAGCTGTCTAGACTGATCCCGCCCCCTGAAACCGTATATAAAATATTAATCCCTCTAACTATAAAGGGCTTAATTATGGGTAAATAATGAGGGTCTTCACATGGCTCGACACCTACATTATCCAGAACACTCAGGCAACAGGAGTAGATGAAAATAGGAAGAACTTTGTGGGTTCACAGAGCTTAGGGACAGGGTTCTGTGAAGGGGGGAGTATTCAGAAGAGTTGGGTAAGAAAGAGAGATAGAAAGAGAGATTCTACTTTCTTGAAACTCTTACCAAAGAAAGTACTGTTTGCTGCATCCCCATCTTCATGCTTCTGTTGGTCACTCAACTGCTGTGATTCTTGGCAAACATAGATTGTCAGCCTTGGCCGTACCATCCTAGGGAGGAAGGAATATGTCAGAACTTCACAGTTAGCAGCAAATAACTGAGTTATTTGGTGGAGGCTCCTTCTTTGGAGACTTTTAAGCAGAGGCTGGATGGCCATATGTCAGGGGTGTTTTGGTTGTGCTTTTCCTGCATTGCTGGGGGTTAGACTGCATGGCCCTTGGGGTCTCTTCCAACTCTATGACTCTATGAGTTTGGCCAATTTGTGTACAACATGGCAAAATCCTTCCTAAAACCATTTGCCTCCAAAATAATATTTAGAGGACTATGTATTTGATTATGTCCATGAATTTGAATACTATTGTCACAGGCTTAAGCATGAAGAACCATATGTTTTCTATTCAATTCCTATTCTCCAACACCGCACCTTAGAACAACAGGGAGTTCTCAGGCCAAAGAGATACAAAACCTACTTATTAGTTCATAATATATTAGACAGTTTTAAGAAAGTGAATAAATATTTTCTATTTCTGAATCATGTACATACTTCTAATTGTTCACAAATAAGATCAATAAACTTTCATTTGCACGCATGGGTAGGTTATGAACTCCCATTTTACATCGAGAGAATGGAGACTTCAACAAACCTGCTTTGTACAAAACAGGCAAGACAGACCAGCACTGATCAGCTAATCTGAAGTTCTTGATTATAGGTTTAAAGATAAAATGCATTATCTTTAGAAAGAGAAGAAAAGTGAGACCAGAAACTGAGAGTTACAAGTTGTATTTCACAAATATAGGTACAGAAACTATGAACCAGTCTTGCTTTAACAAAGAAACCAAAAGGACCCTATCATCATCAATTTATTACCCGTCTCTCTTCTTGTAACTCAAGGCAGCGTACAACAAGATTAAATCAAAATGATAAAATTGGCACAATTAAAATTCTTATATTAAATACATATAACGCAGACCAATATCAATAACAGGTTAAAATTCGCAGTTTAAAATTGACTGGGTAGGTCTGTCGGAAGAGATAGGTCTTCAGTAGTGTTTTAAATTCCAACAACCTTTGGGTGATGGACGCCAGTCAGGTTCTGGCTGGTTGGAGTAAGCATCCACCAGAGGACCTCAGTGTCCTAAGGGGCTGTGGATTTTGCAGGAAAAGGAGATCCTGTAAGAAACTCGGACTCAAGCCATGTAGGACTTTAAAGGTCAAAACCAATACTTTGTACTTTGCCCAGAAACGAATTGGCAACCAGTGAAGTGACTTCTATATGCGTGTAATATGCTCACTCCTGGACATTCCGGTAACTAGTCAGGCTGCCATGTTTTGTACAGGGGTGGCCCAATGTAAAGCACATTGCAGAAGTCCAACTTTGAGGTTACCAGTGCATGCACTGCCATGTTTAGGTCCCCCAGTTCTAGGATGGGGCACAGCTGGTGTATCAGCCAAAGCTAGTAGTCCCTATCAAACCAACCTCCAGAACACAAGACAAACATGCTTCTAACTAAGTTCTAGTCCTACCCAATGCCAAAATAAGAGCTTCAAATTCCCAAGAATAAAATCATTCGTGTTTTACTAATTCTCTGTTAAATACCCTATCTTATTACATGATAGTCTCTGCAGTCTCTCCAAATCGGAAAATATGCCAGCAAGATCTATTACAAAAATTAAAACTAAAATAGAGTAACAGTAAGAAAGCAGAAATCTTACTTTTATTTACTAGCCAGCACATAAGCCCCACCCACCATTTAAAGCTAGTCAGGATAATACACACCGGCCCTTCAATGCGTTGAAGAGTCTGATGCCATCTGCAGGACCACAGATCTGTATGACATCTTCTCTGGTCAACTTCAGTAAGTCTGCCCCTAGGATTTTTTTAACAAAAGAAAAAGTGGAGTCAGAACAATTATTTTTTCAAAAAGGGCAATTTTCACCTTAAAGTAAAGGTTTTCCCTTGACATTGAGTCTAGTCGTGTCCGACTCTGGGGGGTGGTAAACATCTCAATTTCAAAGCTGAAGAGTTGCCATTGTCTGTATGACTGCATGGAGCGTCATTTTCACATTTAGTCTAGACAGTGGTCATGAATGATTGGCACATATGCCAATGATATTTGGAAGTCTTCATGTTCCTATCTTTGATGCACTAAAATGATCGGCACATCTGAGATACACATCTGGATAAACTAGGTGACAACCATGAAAATAAATAGACTATCTCCTAGGATGGCTGTTTGTCTCCAGTCTTTTTATACAGAACTGAAATCACTGGGCCAGAGGATGTAAGGAGGTCCAATTGTTTACCTGTATTTAAAAAACCAAATGTGTTTGGTTTTCAATAAAAAAAGATTTTTTTTTAAAAAAAAGAAGGGCGTTGGGGAAGAATGACTTGGCTCTGTAGGTAAGAATAAAGGGCAGACATTGTGAATTTTACTAAAATATCTTTCCCCTTCCTCCACAATTTAAGCACTGCTTTTCAAATACTTCTATGGAGATTGTGGCAAGTTTGGGATGTGACAAACTAGGCAGATACAAAGCAGAAAGGTGTTCCCAAGCCACTCTGATGGGATGGCCTACAAGGCCATTCCCAAAAGGCTGAGTCTGAAAAGGCTTCTGGAAGATTCAGGCCTCAGAGGGTGGGGATGGCAGGAAGACACTCTCAAAGCAAATTACAAGGAAGTTGAGGTATCAGCTGCTGAGGCCTTCTTTTTCAGGAGCACAGCAGGGAGAGGTTTTAGCTACTACCTGAGAAGTTTGTGAAAAGCCGTGAGAAAGCTGAGAAGCGGTTCCGGTGCAGCCACTGCTGAGCCTCTTGAGGTGTGGAGGTTGGTAGGAGGTTCTATAGAAGAAAGAAATTTGGGTTTGCTATCTTAAACAGGGAATGAAGACCACACAGAGATCCAGACCAATGCTGGGTGTGATATTTTCCAAAACAGGAAAGCAGTGGTGTAATACTGAAGTCTGTACAGCACCTAGGCATCTAGTCAAGGTGGTCTAGAACCACTTTGGATGCTTCACCTTAAAACTCTAAGCAACATAGGCTTTATGATTCTTGTTTCATTTAAAATCTCTCCCTGCATCACATGTGACATTGAACTTGATGAAGAGCTCTAGACACTAAAAATCGTCTAAAAATCTTCGTTCTATTAATATTACTTATACTAACAAGGATCCCTCGGTGGCGCAATGGATTAAACCCTTGCGCTGGCTGAACTGATGCCCAACAGGTTAGCGCTTCAAATCTGGGGAGCAGGGTGAGCTCTTGTCTCAGCTCTAGCATCCCACGCAAGAACATGAGAGAAGCCTCCCACAGGATGTTAAAAACATCAAAACAATTATCTCATGCCAGTAGCAACTTGCAGTTTCTTAAGTTGCTCCTGGCATTAAAAAAACTATACTAACATGAGGTTTGGAAAGCAACTTATAAGAAAAACCAATTGTGGTCTTTTGAAATAAAAACAATAACAAACACACTTTGATAAGCTAGATAAGAGACTATCCAAAACTGACTGGAAAAGGGCATACAGCACAAAATATGAAATAGGACTCACATCTGCAATTGGAGCAGGAGGTTCAGGTTGATGATTTGGAGACCCATTCCTTTTATCAAAAAAAAAAAAAAGAATAAGAAAGAAGGAAGAAGGCAGTGAAGATGCTTTTCCGAACTTACCAGGTGATTTGAAGGAATTGTCTTGCATATTTGGTCAAATTTTGAACAGACTCAGCATATATTCACAACTCCAGCCCTTCCCTTGATCACTAGTTCTCCCACTAGCCATAACGGTAAGCAGGTTTATGCCATTACACACCTTACTTCCAGACCAGTTTATTCAGACAGAAGCTAAGTTAGCATTACCAATGGTTAAAGGTAATAATGCACTAATCCTGTAAAGCCGGGGGGGGGGGGGGGAAGCATTTTTCTTTTTTCCATTTACATCTTTGTAGGACACAGAATCCAGCTTTTAAAGGGTACAAAAATACCAGCTATTTGTTCTGCAAACTTGCATGTTAAGGAGGCTATAGATATAAATACATTGACAAAAACCCAAGCACATATATGGCCAAAAGTGGGGAAGTGAGGAGGGGGGGATACTTAAGACTTACCCTTCACTGATAGAGAAACTGCTATGCGAACTGCTAAAGCCAGGGGATGGCACGTTATTGACGTAAGTGATCTCAGGCCATGGAGAGCACTGGAAAGGAAAAATCAAATTGTGAGATCCTTAGAACATACCACAATGCTTCTGAAGCTCATGGCTCCTTCCAACTGAAGGAAACTGATTCTGTGGATGTCCTATGCCAAGTGAAGATTTGGTATTTCAATTATCTCCAGCCTTCATACTTGTGGGGAGCACAGAGTAGGAGCCTGGAGATAAATGGTTCAGAGTTTGAAGGAGCATCAATGTGTCTGTTAGGAGTCTCGATCTCCATTCTTTTTCTATGTTCCTAGCTATCAAGGGAACTTACATTACTTCTTCATTCACTGCGCTGTGTCATGATAAACAGAAAACCGCACGTCTAACTTTTTCCAACCAAGCTACACATATTTCTTTAAAACAGCATTGCTTATTCTATGTTGGGCTGCATTTTCTTGCACGCTACAGGAAACAAGGTTTATTCTGAAAATTGGACATCAAAGCCCTCTGCTCTCTTTTCAATCGCTCTCAACTGGCAGAGATTTAAGGAAAAACTTATCCAACTGAATGGTTCATTTGTTTTTATCAAGATGGTATACCCAAAGCATTTGGAAGAATCAATCTTTGAATTCGGGAGTCACATGTCAGATGGAATAGTTAAAGAATGATGAAAGGATGAATTTTTCTCATCCTTTTCAATTCTTCATTGTTGCATGAGTGGAGTATGGATTCTAACTGGATAAGAAATTCACGATTTATTAAAAAGCTTATCCATGTGCGGCTCCAACCCATTTCTCAGAATGGCTGGTCTTTAGAAGTGTGACATTTTCACACCAGAGAGTCAGGGCCTTGCAAAGTGTTGCAAATGGTTGTTGAATTTTGAAATGAGACACTAAGAACAGGGAATCCTGTATGACTAAGGATTTCTTTGAGGGAGTATTTAACACGTGCACAGTGCTACAGTTATACTTAGGGATAGTAACTATTGCAACAAAAAAGACAATACTCTTATCGTTTAGCCCTAGGCCCAAGTCTTAAGATTCTGCACACTGAAACATCCCGGCTGTAAAAAAGTAAAGTGCCTTTCACAGCGGTCAGGCAATTGTAATTCATCTTCATTTTATTGAATGAACATCATCTTTGTGAAAATGTTATAAACTTCATTGCTAGGAAGCATTACCCAGCACATCAGCTGCAGACATGGTCCCTGACCCACCCTATTCTCTTAATAGCAACATCCTGGATATCTTAACACACACTGCATGCCTTACCTCCGTAAGTATCGTAGTCTCATATGAAGGCTGATACTTTTCTTTCTCATGCGGAGTTCGCTTCTCCATCTTCTCTCTGTCTGTCTTTTGTTTCCTATCAGCTCCTTTGGGCTGGAAACCAGACATTTTAGTTAAGTAATGTATACAGTGCGGGAATGCAAGTACTCAACAGAGGATTGTTTCAGTTTATAAGGGCAGCACAAGAATCCTATGAAAACTGGCAAGAATAAGGAGGGGTCTATAAAAACCCTGAGGTTATAGATTCAAGCTTGCTTCCAACTGCTATTTTTAAAAATCAAGTGGAAATAAAGACAGAAAAATGATGTCCCAGGCTCATCCAAGGGACTCATTTCTCTTTATGTTGCCTTTCATACAGTGGTTATTATTAGAGCCGACAATACTTGGGGGGGGGGGGGAGTAGACGAGGGTATGGATGTCTACCTAAAGCAGGCACAAACTTCCTCTTGCAAGGATTATACAGTCCCGATGGGAACAACCTCTCATTTCCCAAAATATCACCCATAGTATGCAACTCTCTAGTAGTCTTGCAGAGGCTAGACAAGGCCACTCTTCCCTAGACAGCTTCTGAAGGGCATAGTTAGGTCATTAGATCTTGAGATTTACTGCAGAATTTGTTTTGTTAATTTTTCTTTTTAGAGTTTAGGAAGTCTTTCTTGAAAGTTCTTGTTTGACAGAGGTAACAGAAGGATACCGGGGGAGGGAGGAGCAGAATGTAATTGCATTCCTTCTTAATATTAAAGAGAGGAAGGGAAATATTTCAGTCTTGGTTACGGCATCAGACTGGTCAGAGATCCCTTAGGGGACAACTGAACTGGGAATGGCACCTACTTTCCTTATAGGGGTTTTCAAAGGTCATGCTTGAAATTAATTCAAACATGAAAAACCTGTTCCACTGCCCATCTTGCCCGCTGCAGTCTCATACTGAAACCTTGAAGATTTTTATCTAGCCAAGTGCCTTGCAATCTGTTCCAATACCTATAAGTTAAACTGCTCACTTTGGATACAAAAGCAAGAAGTCTCTATATCCCAAAGGTCATTGATACTGTTCAGTGAGACGCAAGGAAGAACTAGATTAAACTACAACCAACTCATTTGTTTAAGCCCTGGTCTGCTTGGATACCTTCAGGTTTAGTGGGACAAGGACTGGAACGGTGAATCGGCTGCTGAGATTGTTTTATGGTTTTAATAACTGTTTTGATATTTGGTGATATACTGTTTTTAATATGATTTATGTCTAATGTGTGGTTTTACTATTGTAGTTGTAAGGCATTGAATTTTGCCATTATCTATGTGTAAACCGCTTTAAGTCCCCCTAGGGATGAGAAAAGCGGTATATAAATGCTGTAAATAAATAAATAAATCTTGAGGAGTGATCAACCAAGAGTTCCAGTTCAAATGCAATACTAAGTTTTTGCCTCCTAATGAGTTCCTGGTTTGTTCTGGTGGTACCTGTGCATAGTCAGGCTGCTCATGAGGTATAAGCTGGAATGTTCAACCATTCAGGTTTATTATTACAAGAGAATAATAAACTGGAATGGCTGCAAGACACCCCAAATCTTGTAATGCAAGTTAACTGAATATCTTAGCAAATAATATATAGGTCGGTGATGGCAAGAGATCACCTGCTTTTACAGTGACTTTTAGCTTTTTCTGGAGTACGTATTTTGTAGCTGTCTGCTCACATAGCCAGCTAGACCCCCAAAATATCTATTTAAGCAATTTCCCAAAGAGAGATCATATATCCAGCAACACTAGCTCTAAGACTATCTAGTGCAATATTACTCCATGAGGCAGTCCCTGGACTCATGTCAGTCTTTAACCCACAGGCTGCTGGTCCATAAAGTTTCCAGAAATGAAAGAAACTGTTGCTGCCAATAGGCACAAACACGGTACTGGTGCCTGGCATATCAAAAGAGGGAAAGTGCCCAGTCCCCTGCCTGTATCAGATTGCCATATAAGATTTGGTCTAGAAAGTAAGTTCTGACAATGCTTTACGAGTAGCATGGCAATACATGCTACTTTAAGATTTGTAATTATCCTTATCATTACATGGCCCAACAAAAAAGCATTATTTTTCTTGATTTCTTGGTTTTTAAGCCTGTTCCTGAGTATCTGGAGTGCTGATTCAGAGAATTGCATGGAACAGACAGCATCAGCTCTAGTTGCTTAGGTATCCTTATATGCTATGGGTGAGCAGATGAAGATTGGTAAATGGCATACAGTATCTCAAAAACTAGAGCCGATAGGGGAAAACTTTTTGCAATCACCAGGTCAAAAATACCCAGAAACAGGACTAACATTTGAAGAACCAAAATGTGTTGGCCATTTTTTTTGCATTTTTAAATTACATTTTAAGCACAATAGTGCTCTCCAGTCCTCCAAAATATTATTTTGCCATGGTTAAGGAAAATATAAGATAGTCACTGGTTATCACTAATAGTTAAATCTTAATACTAACCACAAGGGTCTAGACTAGGCATGAGCAAACTTCAGCCCTCCAGGTGTTTTGGACTTCAATTCCCCCAATTCCTAACAGACTACTGGCTGTTAGGAATTCTGGGAGTTGGAGTCCAAAACACTTGGAGGGCCGAAGTTTCCCTATGCCTGCCTTAGATAGAAAAGAAAAAACAGAGACAGTCTTATCTCTGCTTTTTCTGTTCTCAGAACTTTAAGGTTCTGAGAAAACAGCGTTATTAAAATGTTCCAGGAAACAGTTAATTTGCATTTCTAGCTATTTTAAATGCATCAAACCTGCTGAAACAGCTATACCTTGAAGACTTTGATCTGGCAGCTAGCAGAATGCAGATGTTCTGTGTATTCTCCATTCTCATTCTCTTTAAATGTGTCAATCTGAACTCTGAATGGCACGCCCTTCTCGCCCCCATGTTTCCTCATGGTGAACTCTGTACTGATGCAGTGTACCTGTAAAGAGACAGCCAAAAATGTTGCAAAGTAAAGAAAGAATGTTTGCTCATAAATTGGTGCTTGAGAACATACTAAGAATATGTTGCATACCTGTAACTGTGGTTCTTTGAATGGTCATCTGTGAACTGACACAAATGAGTTGCCTGCCAATGCATCATTCGGAACCTTAGAGTGTTCCCTAAGCTTTTAGGCAAAACCTCTAGTACCACTATATAGCTCCATTCCGGTCTAAGCTCTCACTTCTATGCACTCCAATGCAACTGCCCAAAGAAATTAGGATAGGCAAGATACAATGAGGGGAGATGGGCAGGGTTGTGTAAGTTAACAGATGACCACTCAAAGAATCACAGTTACAGGTATGCCTACAGGTATGCCTTGGCCTTTGTAAGCCGCATCGAAGGACTCGGGAGATGCTAGCGGGGTACAAATAAAGTTTAATAATATGCAAACTGTTTTTCTTCTTCATAGTGTGACTCAGACAAATGGGAGACTAGCAAGCTACTAAACCATGCAAGGTGGGAGTGTCATGTATAGATATATATTCACCATAGAGGTATCAAGTAATACAGGAATACGATACAGCAGTTCAATGGAAGCATCAGTCTAGACCAGGCGTGGGCAAACTTTGGCTCTCCAGGTGTTTTGGACTCCAACTCTTAGAAATCCCAGCCATCTTACTGGCTATTAGGAATTGTGGGAGTTGAAGTGCAACACACCTGGAGGGCCAAAGTTTGCCCACGCCTTGTCTAGAGTCTTGCATCAAACACTTTAATGAGATGTAAATGTCAAAGGCTGCAATCATGTTTCCACTTCTGCAAATGTCCTCAATGGTCACCCAAGCCAAGAAGGCAGAAGACGTAGACTTCCAATACGAGCTGAAGAGTCTTTATGAGCCTGTTAATGGGCAAAGACAACCCCTCAAAAAGTGCTGCAAGCAGTAGCAAACAAAAAGTCTCTGCAAAGTCCTGAAACCAGAGGTCTTGTCAACATGAAATTTATTACTATGTTGTTATTATTGCAGATGTTGTTATATTTGTATTACACTTTTCTCTGAGGACTGCAGAAAACAAGAAGGCTCAAAACGTTGAGACAGTACAAATTCAGCAATATCCTAGTTCATATAGAATATTGACATAACTTTAGGGAAAAGGGAATATTATATCTTAAAACAACCTTATTGTGATGGAAACTCAGGTTGGGCTGGCCCACTTTGAGAGCAGAAACTTCTGAGAGATGACAAAAGCCATTAGGAAAGTAGACTTCAGAGGATTGAGACAATTCAATAGCCTTATATATATTTCTCAAGATACATGAAGAAGAGAAGTGAACTAAGTTTGCCAGTACAGTGTGATCAGGAGCCAGTTCACACTGTCACAATGAAACTATGCTATTAATCTGGTGAGTCTCAAATCTCTTTTATGTCATGTTTGAGGTACAAAAGCTCCACAGGAATGACAAGTGGCAACCAAGAAAAAGGAAACACTTTGAGGCTCCAGCCTTCTCAGGGATTTTAAGACAAGTGATACACTTCTTAAAGGAAGACAGCAAGACAACAGGCTCCAAAGAGGGCTGGAGGTGGGCAGGGCCACCGCCCAAAGGTTTATGTAAAACTCTAGAAGGCACCAAATTATGCATTGTGCAGGCATAGAGGATCCATTTATGTCACAAAGACATGAAGAACAGTTTTTCCAAACAAGTTATAGAAAGAAATATCAGCTGGGCTATTTGTCAGAGCAACGAGACATACGTTCCAAAGGGTTATACACTGCTGTCAGTGAATCAGAATAGTTTTTTCGCATTGTGTTACAGGACAAATACATCTAGAAAAAGCAACAAAATGGTTGTATGTTCTTAATCTATTATATTTTAATTCACCTGAAATCTGGAGATTAATTATTACAATATGTTTAGATATCTATAAAAGTAATGGTTATAGTATTTGTTCCAATATTTACAAAACATGCCTATAAAAAATAAGGTAGAATATGAACCATTGACCAGAGGCTGTAAAATATGAGAATGCAGAGAAAATGTAAGGTGCCACTTGTTTTTCAAATATTGGTCATAGTCAAAATTAACTTCTGGTAATCTCTAAACAAGTATGATCTACAAAGCAGATTCAGTGTGTTTTGACTTGGGAGCTTGGTGCAGATGTAAAGTTTTCCTGATCTCGTAAAGGAACTAGGAGAACATCTCATATTTATGTATATTGTCCTGTTTCTCTGACCCTCACACCCTCCATTTTCCCTTTCAGCAAGAATTAGTGTCATTATCAACACCCTTGCTGAGCTCTAACTGTAGCTGCCTTTGGAACCCAACCAGAATTTACTCAGAAAAGAAAATAGAGCACAAGTGTGATAGATTCCCTTTTCAGGTTGGCTCTACAGTTTTAACTCTTGGGGTCCTGTCACACCCTACCCTTGCTCGCCATTCCTTCTTGGATTGGGTGCATGGTCCTCAGGGTGACCCCTCAGGGTGATCTATGGCATTATTATTGTGGTCACTTTCACTGTGGTGACTATTATCAGCTTCCACCAAGTTTTAAAAAGAACTTACAAAGAAAGTAGCAACTGTGGAAATTTGTTTACAGATGTAATTAATATATAAACCCTTGGACTTTCTTCAATCCCAGTTCCCTAAAACTATAATTAGCTCTTCTCATGAACTATCCTATCTCTATTCAGGCACTTCTCTGTCTGTCAAATCCAAACCCTATCTGTATCTTGCAGAGACATTCTTTTCACCTGAAGCACCCCTTCACAGGATTCCTTGAGCAATTAACGGCTACTTTAAGTCAGGCTTTCCCAATTACTCTCTTCACAAGAAGTAGCAGGAAGCTCAGGAAATAAAGGAAAACAGAAGATTCTTCTGAGATCAGGAAATGTTTCACCTATACCAACCTCTTGAAACCAAATATGAAGATCCAGGGGAAAAAGACTGGGACATCACTTTGCATAGTTGCATGCAAGATTTTACAAAGCATTATAAAGCTAAAAGCTAGATAGTTTGGTTGTTATCCTTTATAACACTCTGCAAAATCATACACACACTCAAACTAGACTGTGCACAGTGTGAAATTTAATTTTCTAGTGTTTTGTTGGTTTTTTTTGTCGTGTCAGGAGCAGGAGCATCCTGTTGTGAGAGAATTGGCCGTCTGCAAGGATGTTGCCCAGGGGATGCCAGGATGATTTTGATGTTTTATCATCCTTGTGGGAGGCTTCTCTCATGTCCCCGCATGAGGAGATGGAGCTGATAGAGGGAGCTCATCCGCCTCTCCCCGGATTCAAACCTGTGACCTATCGGTCTTTAGTCCTGCCGGCACAGGGCTTTAACCCACTGCGCCACTGGGGGCTCCAATTTTCTAATTCATCTAATGGGATTTGGAGGTTACCTTCAACTTTTGCACCATGCTTCTAATAATGACTTTGCTGAACAAACTATAAAGATGGGGGAAGTAGTAATACTGGATTTAACCAATTGTAAGACCCACTTTTTCCCATTTCAGGGGCTCCAAAATCCGCCTACATCTTACAACTGATGTCTTACTGATTCACAAGTTTTGGGTGCCCCTAGAACATTTACCTCAGACAGAGGAAGAAGATGAAAGGCTCTGCCAGCCCCCACCATTTTGTTCTCAACTGGTCCAGCTAAACTGAGCCCACTTCTTTCTCCTATTGCCTCTTCAATGAGCCCATAGACTTAATGAAAAAGATTCATGAAGACAAGATGACTTGTCTACATGAGTCTTTTTCACTAAGTCTATATGGGCTCAATGCGAGAGGCAGCAGGAGCAGGAAGAGGCTTT
The DNA here is from genome assembly GCF_037176765.1 of Anolis sagrei. Lineage (NCBI taxonomy): Eukaryota > Metazoa > Chordata > Lepidosauria > Squamata > Anolidae > Anolis > Anolis sagrei. The sequence goes on from NC_090022.1 coordinate 192,175,189, forward strand.
AGCTTAAATGGACCAGCAAGGGCAAAGTGGTGGAGGCCTGCAGACAATTTCCTCCTCTTCCTCTTCTTCCTCTGTTGAAAGTTAAGATTGTTGGTGAAGCAGAGGAAAATCCAAAAAATCTTAGAATTGATTAGAATCAATGGCGTCTTAGATCTGATGAAATACAGTACTTCTTTGAAACCTAGGAATGGGCAATAAATCAATAAGTAGCCTTCAAGAGTAAGTCTCATCTATGTAGTCTGGTTCTAGCCAAGTCCTCAGTTTAGATTGTATAAATCCAATCTTCTGAGGTGATCTACCTCTTGTCCTATCCAACCATACATCAGAGGAATTGAATTCAAATTAAAAATCAGTAAAATCCTTCCCTACCAAAATCAAAAATCTTCAATATCATCACTGTGCCAAAATGAATGGCAGCTTCTCTTGCTAGTTTTGGCAGTCAGACCTCAGCTTTGTTCTTCCAAAGGCAATTGCTCTCTCAGTTCAAGGGTTCTCAGCATTTGTTACAATAAACCTTAAGTACCAACTGTCAAGGCACCTCATACATAATTAAGACAGAAAGCCTACCTAACTTTCATCTGCATTCACTGGAGCTAAAAAGAGTCTCCAGGTGTCCAAGTATTAATGTTTTGGCATCCCTGCTGCACTTAAAAGGGGGAAAATATAGCTCTGAGCTTGGAAGTGAAAAATTTGAAATAGTATTCAGCAGTTTGCCATCTGGAAGACAGGCTGATCAATGGAAGAAAGGCGGAAGGTTACACAGAAAATTAAGTAAATTTTAAAGCACACATGTAAAACGTCAGGCCCATGGGCTGAATCCAACCCACCATGTTATTTTTGTAGCCCACAGGATTTTCAGTGATAGGGCAACATAGTTACATATACAGTTTTAAAATTACAATGGGTTCTTTGAAGGCAACCATAAGGCTTATGTGGGCCTTGTTGAAAATGAGTTTTGCAATCCTGTTTTAAAGCATCTAAATGAAAAATAGAGAAATGGCCCTTTACCACTCTGATCTGTGGACTTGTAATGTTAAGATAGCACCTGGACCTCAAGTGTACCGAATTCAGGCACTATAGGAGGGAGTAAGGAAGAGATCACACTGCTCCAATAATGTTGTTCTTAGTTTATGCCAGACACCACTGCTTTAAGCTGTCAACAGCTCAAGCTTATCTTTATATACACTACCAGCTGCTGATGTAATATATGCACAATATCGGAACACACTACTTTTTACGGGAAAATAACGCATATAACAGCAAAGCAGCAAGGAAGCAATAAAGCCGCCTTATTGTTGTTTGTTCATTCAGTTGCTCCCGATTCTTCGTGACTTCATGGACCAGCCCACGCCAGAGCTCCCTGTCAGCTGTGGCCACCCCAGCTCCTTCAAGATCAAGTCACTTCAAAGATACCATCTATCCATCTTGCGTTTGGTCAGCCCCTCTTCCTTTTTCCTTCCATTTCCCCACCATCATTGTCTTCTCCAAGCTGTCCAGCCTTCTCATTATGTGGCCAAAGTACTTCATCTTTGCTTTTAATATCCTTTCCTCCAGCGAGCAGTTGGGCTTTATTTCCTGGAGGATGGACTGGTTGGATCTTTTTGTGGTCCAAGGCACTTTCAGAATTTTTCTCCAGCACCGCAGTTCAAAAGCTTCTATCTTTCTTCGCTCAGCCTTCCTTATGGTCCAGCTATCACATCCATAGTTTACTACGGGGAAGCCACCTTACTTGCTACAAAATATGGATAGTGAACTTCTGGCTCATGGGCCAGACACAGAGCATCTTCATTAGGTCAGAAAGCATCTTCTGTCCTTATCTCTGACTATAAATATAGAAGATAAGAGGATATTTCAACTTTAAATACTTTCTATCTGAGTAAGCTATGCTTTAACGGTAGCAATGCTGTTGCATCGGAGCTTATCAGAAGTAAACAGGCATGCAACTGAGCTTCGTGGAAGAAGTGTCAAGATTTGGAAGAACTGAATCTAGTCCTACTTCACTCAACCCACTGTTTCAATGAATTCCCTACGACTTTTGCAAAACTAAGATTTGGCCTCTTCACCAGAAACGATTCTGCACCTGTGCTGCAAAACCCAATAAGTGCCAAAGCACTTACATCCTTGCTTTACCTGTATAAATACAGAAGTCCTCTTTGAAGGATCCCAAAGAAACTCTACAGTATTCAGCTGTGTTGGGTTAGCCCTGGGATCTATTATCCCCACAGACATTGGAATATCTGCAGAAAAAACAAAGAAAAGCAACACACACTTTAGAACAAGGATGGGAAATGAACCTAAAAGGAGCAGAATATTGAGGATATAGGTTGCAGGCATGTGATGTTGAAATTGAACAGGTTTGGGTCTGGAAAGAGACCCACCCGTAAAAGCAAACTTGAAATCAACTCCATTATCTTGCAATTTTCCACAGCCGAAGGCATGGAATATATGAAATAATAAAGATACCAGATGCAATGTAAAGAAGTAATTAGCAAGAGCATGAACAGTTTATCAAAAGTAAATGTAGCCACAGCAAGTTTCAACTCTTTGTCTCTCTCAGCAGTCCTGACATGCTGTGGTGTCAAAGTGTTAGCCCATTCCCCACACCTCTTATTTGCTTTTGAGATCCATTTATGGAATTGCTAGCTGTATGCATGACATCTCATCTAGCCTAACTGACCCTGTGTAATACCGTTTCCAAATTAATTTTACAAGAATTGTTCTTCTATGAATGAAAAAAGCACAATTACACACAAAAGAGGTATAGTTCTCTGACCTGTATGAATTACCAGTAATTATATTTGAGGGGGGGGGGTTAATATATATGATAAAAACTCCTATCGCAAACACTTGAAGTATTACCATAGATTACACATGCATACACACACATACATTCAAAATGCAACAGAACAAAAGGAACAATTTAGAATAAAATTGTAATAGCCGTAGTAGTTGAGTTGCACCAATACTGTAAGCATAGTAGTTGAGTTGCATCAACACTGTACTGTTATCCATGTTTTTAGTTGGTGACCCTGTCAGTGTTTCTTGGCTTTTTTCAGAGGGAAGCTGCCTTTTTCTTCTTCTGAGAGTGTGATTTGCCTACGGCTACCCAATGGTTTCCATGGCTAAGTGGGAATTTGAACACTCTAACAGTCATGTCACTACACTGTACTAGATCTCTTTGACATTACTTATATCTTATCCTAATAATTCCATACCTCCAACATTAAGATTTTATCAAGCTATGGCAACATTTCAAACCTATATTTATAGTTATAAGAACTAACAGATTTTTTTTCTAAATGTGAGCGGAGACCTGGCACGTCCAATTCTACATTTGTATGGAACATAAAACCTATCATAATTTCCATCAGTGAAAGAGAACTAGTAAAAAAGGAAATTAAACAAAAAATTAGGAATAATGAGGATGTTTCTCTTCTTTTCTGTCAGGCACAACAGATAATTTTTAAACAAAATTAAATGCTGTAATATTTTTTAAAACTACATCCAACAAGGGTAAGATTGAAAACAAGAGTAGCGTCACACTAAGAACCTTACACAGGCTTGAAGAGTGGCAAGGTTTTTAAATATTTGAAGTGCAATCCTGGTAAGGTAATTTTGCATTGCAGGCAGGCTTGCATGTGTGCACATGCATGTACATACCTAAAGTCTAATTTATTGCAGTGAAAACCAATTTCTCCCCACCACAGGAATGGTAGGTCTCAAATGATTAAAAATAGAAGGGATCAAAACTATCTCAAACTACAGGAAAAGAGACGGCACTTAAACATCAGGAAAAACTTCCTGAGGATAAGAGCTGTGGAATACACTTACTCGGCATATGTTAGAGTCTCCTTCTGTGCAGGTTTCTAAATGGCCATCTGTCAGGAATGTTTTGATTACACGTTCTGTTATGGCAGGGGGCGGGACTGTATGGTCTTTGGGGTCTCTTCCAACTGTATGATTCTATGAACTACCCACATGGACACATTATGGATTCCAAGTAACAATGAATCTCAAACAGGGCCTTGCTTTGCTGCAGAAAGGTGTTGAGCAGGCAGCTCAACACAGTCTATGTGAGTGAACGAAGATATATTTACATAAGATAGTATAAAACAGTGAGAGAAGAAAGGGGAGGAAGGTTGGAAAGAAAGATGTATGTGTTTATATATACACACACTGATACACATACACACACGGAGGGGGAGAGAGATGGAGAGCTACAGAGATCATGCTATTTGACTTCTGGAGAACAACAGCTTTTGAGCCCTGCACATAGGGCAAGAAACCAAAATCTAAGCATGACCTAAAACCACCATTAGGCTTGAAACTGCATTACCTAAATCCAACTACCTGTCCAAATCAGAACAGAATCACTGCATCTTCAGGATTACATAAGTATTGACTTAACATTCAGCAATGAATTCAAGGTAGCAAGTCAACAACTCTATTTAGGTGCATGCCTCTCTGTTTAGGCACATCACCAAGTCAAGTCATCTCCGATTTGCATAAATCACTTACCAATATCCAGTATTCTGTCACCAGGCCTGTTCCACCTCCAGCCTTCTAGCTGTTGATGCTCTGTATACTGAAGCCGCCGATCATGGAACACCACTCTAAATATACTCTAGGCAATAGTAAGATTTTCTGATTGGTTACAGTGCATATTCTGAGACTTAGTTCATTTAGACAAACTTAATGTCACTGTGGGGTTGGGCACAAACTTTTTTGTTCCAGAAAGGCACCCTTACTTGAACTATATACTATGATATTGAGAGACTGTGTGAAGGCAGCATGTTTATTTGCATATGGTGCAAGCAAATCACAGTCAGGTTCTTCTCCTGGAAAGAAGAGCACGAATCCAACACTCACTGCCCTTCAGGTGAAACTTAAATGGCAGAGAACTACAGAGGGTCCAAGTTTTAGAGCTAGTTAATACATGCTTAATCCAGCTATAGTATATTACACTAGGCTAGTTTTAAAGTGTTAATATATTCGATGGATACTTCTTGGACCAATCTGAGATTTCTATTTGTAAGTTGGAATTCCCAACTAGAATGTCAGGTTGCCATCCAATCTTGTAAACATAAAGAGGTGATGTGAGCCATCCTCAAGATAAGGGGAGATTCTGGAAGCACAAACCTTGGACAGTGCTAGCCACAAACTACCAAAACAAAGCAAAACAAGGAAAGGAAAGGCTTCTGGTAAAAGTCGTCCACTGATCCTTATTAACTAGATATCTATGTTTTATAAATATATTCTTGAACCTAAAGGGAAGCTCCTATAACCAAGTGTTATTCTCCATCTCAGTCAAAAACACACTTTTTGAAGTGTGGAAGAAGAAAAAGTCACCTCATCATATTTCTAAAAAAGTAAAACAGGACAAAGGAGCTGGGGAAACTAGCTGGCATCTCTAGACTAAACATCCCTACCAGAGGAATCTGTTTTCCTGGAGGAAAGAAGAGACAGACACAAATGCAGAGATACCCATGATGAGGCAGTGGGATAACAACTATCGTGTTTTTTGATGTACTAGACGACTTTTTAGGCCTGGAAAATGTTACGAAAAGTCGGGAGTCATCTAGTATGCCGGGTATAAAATTAAAATAATAATAATTAAAAGAAAAAAATCCAACTACCTTAGGAGGGAGGAGGAGGGAGGAGGGAGGGCACGGGGAGGAGCGGCAGACCATATTGCCATGGAGACTGGTTGGGGGTGATCGACTGCTGGGCTGTCCTCGCGGCCCCTGCCGCCCTCCCAGCTCTACTTTCACGCCTTCCTCTGCCCCCCGACGTTCACCTCCTTCGAAGGCTACTGGGCTCGTCTAGACCCAAGGAAGCGCCTTCGGACAACTCTGCCCCGCTGCTCACCTCCTCCTTGAGGCTCTGGATGACAACTCCCAGAAGCCCCGGGCAGCGGCGTGCCTGGAATGTGCTCATTGAGGAATTCTGGGAGCCGTAGTTTCCTGACTCCTATGGCTCTCAGAATGCCTCAATGAGCACATCCCAGGCACGCTGCCACCCAGGGCTGCAGCGTGCCTTGGATGTGCTCGCTGAGGCATTCTGGGAGACGTAGTTCCCTGACTCCTGACTCCTATGGTTCCCAGAATGCCTCAGCAAGCCTCAGCAAGCATGCCTCAGCAAGCATGCCGCCACCTGGGCTGCTGAGAGTCATCTTCCGGAGGTGCTTCCTTGGGCCTAAGGTGAGTCCAGTGGCCTTCGGGGGAGGTAAGTGGCAAGCCGAAGGAGGGTCTTGAAAGTAGAGTGCGTAGAGCTGCAGGGGCCACGGGGACAGCCCAGCAGGCCATCACCCCCAGCAGGTCTCCATGGAATGCGGAGTTGTCTTTAACAGTGAGTATATTCCTAACTCTGTATTTTGTGTTGAAAAGTTGGGGGGTCGTCTTATACCCCCAGTCGCCTTGTATGCCGGAAAATATGGTACATGAAGTCTGGTTTGTAATACTTTTGGCCACCACCAGCTACTGTTTTGTTCACACAGCCAGTTGTTCAAAGTCACCTTGCCTGAAACCGATGAAGGATGCAGCAAATACTGTTCTCAAATTATTAACACCACAAGCCCCCACACAGTATTTTAGACAAACACTGCAGAACTGTTACCACAAGACAATTTTTTTTATTAATCAACTCAGCAAGCCTCCTGCTAATTATGCTATTTCAAATCTTTGACTCAGAGGGAGTTGTTCCAATATAATCCAATCTGTTTGATCCCTGCCCAGAATACTGCCATGTTCGTTTTAGGCAGAAAGGATGGAATATTGAGAGAAATTACAGAACCTCTGATTTAACCTGAAATTATTTCATCAGCAAGGTAGCATGCTTTCAAATGGAAGATTCTCAATCCAAAGCAAGAGGCTATTACAACGGCTTGGGAGGATAGATCAGAGAAAATAACCTCTTTCTGGATAGTGCTTCCTGGTTCAGTTTCCTCTGTCTTCCCTTCCTTTCTCAAAATATCATGCTCTTTCTGTCTTTCTTAATTATGCAAAATTAAAAAGCAAGCACGTGGTTCAAATTACACATTTGATTGGGACCAAGAGACTTCCTAAGAGTCCTGGGAACTCCTCATGGAAGGGAAAAAATAACCTACTAAGTCAACTGCTGGCCAACCCATATTGTAGCAAGCAATACCCTTCTAACCTTGATTCAAGACTGCATACCTAGCTTCCTTAACAGATGCAAATTTGTTCTAATCTGAGCAGAACTTTTGCCAATTCAGAAAACTTTTTAGTCTGGCATAATGTATTTTCTCCAACTGGAACCCGAATAAATAGGTTTACAGACTTCAGGTACATTTAGTAGCCAATCATAATTTCTTTTTGCCATTTCATTGTAGATCAAGCCCCCGATTTTAACCCACCAACAGCAGTCCTTCCTTCACCAGTACTGACCTCTTCTTACTCACTAACAACTTGATTAATTTTTTGGTCCTTGTATCTTGTACTATCTCTCAATGGTTTATCATTCCTATACTACAGGAATCGGTAGTGGCTGAACTATCTGCATTGGAGGAGTGCTAGGACCCAATGGTACTTGGCTTTTGGTCCTTAATAGTTTGTGGAAACAAGCAAATTTGTGGAAATTTGCTCAAACTATACTACCTGGGTGGGAAAAAGAAGTTTACTATACACACTCACCTTTACAAGTTTCCCATTTAGCTCAGGCAATTCTCCCATTTTCCTGTTGTCCAGCATTCTGATTTCATAAGACTGGCCTGAGGAAAAAAAGATCTCTGTGGTTACTTCCCAAAAAATAATAATGATAAATGACTTCGGTAGTCATCAGTTCAAATTGTGATGCCTGAAAGAAAATGGAAGCAGTTGATAATATGCTTAAGTAAGTGTTACCCACTCTTCTTAATGCCTGAACACTTTTGGAGGTGAGTCCAAAAAAGGGGAACTTGGCAATAAAACAATGAGCGGTTGTCCACATATTTATGGATATAAACTTTGGAAACAATCACTTTTCTTTATAACTGAAACTGATTAAAGCAGGAGCCACTTAGGATCTGGCCTGGTCAATTTAATTACTTTCAAAACTTAACCTTTCTCTTCCCACACTCCTAGTCACTAATCCAGATTTAGATATCTCACAGTGATATATGCCCAGAACTATAAAAAACACCAAGTATTCTGGTCACTGAAAGCTCACCTTGATTGAGATAGGTAAGTGTTTCGTCATGGAGTTTCACAGCAGGGGAAGTGGCAGCACATAGCACATATTGGAAAGGCAGGATTTTGTTCTCATTGTCAGGAGGCAAGTTAGATTCTTCTTGCTTAAAGATGGGTAGGGCAAGGACATCACTAGAAGACAAATGTGTGAGCAGGAACATTGTTTGCATTGGTCTTACTCTTTTCAAATAGTTAGTTTGAATATGCATCTGCATTTCACACTCAAACAAATCCATACAGCACTTTACAGCACTAAAACAGAAGAGCGTATTTCTAGTATATTCCAGAAAAAAGAAGATGGGGAGCAGTGATACACACCTCATGTCCGATTTCCAATCTAGCAAGAACAATCCTTACAGGAGACATTTGACCAAGTCACAAAGGACATGTGGCTTTTCTTCCATGCCTCCCTATCCATACTGTTGTCATAAAGTAGTTTAAATGGATCTGAAGGTTATAACATTGCTGGAGGATAGCATAAATAGACAAACCAGTTTATATCTTGGCAACATAGGTCAGTCAATCCATTGCTTTTACAGCCCTTATCTTTTTATAAGCATTTTAGAAGCTTGAGAAAATAAACTGGTAATCTACCACATTACCATGTAATTGGTTAAGGCTGAATCTCTTCCTGACTAGACAGTCTTTTGAAAAAGGGGGGTGTGATGTGAAGGCGGAGATCTGCAGAGAATCCCAAGGCTTCAAAAAAAGGGTAGATCTGAGTCATCACTTCTCTTACATAAGTACTACAGTATTCCCATCGTCAATAGACATTAAATTGACTATTTCAATTCACCCCAGAGATATATGAAGATGTGCAAGATTTACAACTGAGGGGAAATCATCAGAAAAAGACAGATTTTCCTTCCAACAAGATTTGTTTTTTACAAACCTGCTGAATTTTGGATCTATAGTTAAGTCTGACACACAGAAACTCCGCAGGAAAAGTTTTTCAGCTAGAGGATTAGCTAAACTACTTATTCAATCTGCATGCCTTTTAAATCTTGAACCGACTATATCATTCCATGTTCTTATTCTGGATCATTTATTCTCTACTGCAGGGGAAAGAAATGTGAACCAGGCCTTCAAATTGCTGATAGAGACATGAACGGTGTCTCATGATATTGAGTTATTAGAGCCGGCTGGAGAACTCACAACTGCGCACACATGACCTGAACTTGGCCTTTGCTAGAAGCTCCATGAAACTGAACCCCTTCAAATTTAGAGCCAGTTTTGAGATGTCTGACAAAGAGGGATCCAGTGAAGAGACTGATGGATAGCTTTGTTTCAAAATCAATGTTCAGAACAGGGATTTTTTTGGAATATATTGGAGCAAAGCTTTATAAAAACAGTGATTTTCCTAGAAACTCTGGTGGAAAAAGCACTGCCCTTTGAACTAGTGTAGGGTATACACAACCATCAACACTGAAAGGAACAATAATAATAATAATAATAATAATAATAATAATGGAACTCGATAAGTAGGGATGACTCCTCTTGGGCCTGCAACTTGTTAGCTGCAATTCCACTTAGCCCAAGTACGCATCACCAATTTTAGGTCAAAAGAAACTGCAGGCCACCAATGTAGAGGAGAAAGTGTGCCCACTACAGGAGAGCTTTCCAAATGGTGTGTCATGACACGTTAAAGTGTTGACTTCAATGTATAGATGTGTTACATGAATGTAAAAAGAATCCTCTGACTCTATGTGAAATAAGCAACAAATCATATATTTTAAAAATATATAAATGAAATCAGATATAATGTGTCCCCATACGTTTCATTATTGCAATTTATGTATGATCAGTGTGTCTTATAAGAGGTTAATTTAATCTCTGATTTACTAGTAATACTGAATTACTTGTTGTGAAATGATGCATGTTTAAAGTGCATCACCAACAGGAAATGTTTCGAAAGTTCTTCTCTACAGCATCTATATATATAAATCTGTTAGGTTGGTTCAACGGGACAACAAAACTCTAAAAAAAACCAACAAAACTGCACCAAAATTCCCATGCCCATAACACAACTCACAAGGTACAAACATATCTACTCAAAATGAAAAACAACACAACACACTCATAAAATGGCAAAACAACAAAACTCAAAAAAACCCCAACGAAACTTAACCAAAATTCCCATGCCCATGACACAACCCACAAGGTACAAACATATCTACTCAAAATGAAAAACAACACAACACACTCACAAAACGGCAAAACAACAAAACTCGAAAAAAACCCAACGAAACCTAACCAAAATTCCCATGCCCATAACACAACCCACAAGGTACAAACATATCTACTCAAAATAAAAAACAATGAGTTCCCTGGCGCGCGCACACAGCCTTCCGGCCAACGTTCCCTCTGCAGAAGCCATGCCCACTCCAAGCCCCGCCGCGCCACTTCCCGCACACACACACACCCTGCCGCACGCACACACACAACCCCATGCTCTATCACTCCCCCCGCCGCCGCACACACACACGCAACCCCACTCCCCCGTCGCCGCACGCACACACGCAACCCCACGCTCCATCACTCCCCCCGCCACCGCACACACACACGCAACCCCACGCTCCATCACTCCCCCCGCCGCCGCACACACACGAAACCCCACTTCCCCCGCCGCCGCACACACACACGCAAGTCCACGCTCCATCATTCCCCCCGCCGCCGCACACATACACACAACCCCACGCTCCATCACTCCCCCGCCGCCGCACACACACACGCAACCCCATGTTCCATCACTCCCCCTGCCGCCGCACACACACGCAACCCCACTCCCCCCGCCACCGCACACACACACACGCAACCGCACGCTCCATCACTCCCCCCGCCGCCGCACACACACACGCAACCCCACGCTCCATCACTTCCCCTGCCGCCGCACACACACACGCAACCCCATGCTTCATCACTCCCCCCTCCGCCGCACACACACACGCAACCCCACTCCCCCCGCCGCCGCACACACATGCACAACCCCATGCTCCATCACTCCCCCCACTGCCACACACATATACACAACCCCACGCTCCATCACTCCCCCCACTGCCACACACACACACACAACCCCATGCTCCATCACTCCCCTGCCCCAATCTTACCTCCTTTTACTTCACACCACCTCCAAACCCCACCCGCCCCTTCCTGCCCTGTCAAAATCCAGGAAAGACAGAAAGGAAGGAAAGAAGGAAGAAAGAGAAAGGGAGGTAAAGAAAAAGGGGGAAGGAAAGTTAGAGAAAGAAGGAAGAAAAGGAAAGAAAAGGAAAGATGGAAGGAAAGAAAAGAGAGACAGCAGAAGAGAAAGAAAAAGGGGGAAGGAAGGAAAGAGGTAGAGAAGGAATAAATGAGAGACAGAGGGAGGGAAAGAAAAAGGGGGAAGGAAGGAAGGAAGGAAGGAAGGAAGGAGAGAAGGAAAGAAAAAAGGGAATGAAGGAAGGGAAGAGGGAGTGAAGGAAGGGGGAAGATGTAGAGAAAGAGGGAGGGAAGGAAAGAAGGAAAGAGAGAAGGAAGAAAAGAGACCAGAAGAGAAAGAAAAAGGGGGAAGGAAGGAAAGAGATAGAGAAGGAAGAGGAGAAGGAAAGATGGGAGGGAGGGAGGGAGGGAGGGAAGGAAGGAAGGAAGGAAGGAAGGGGGGAGGGAGGGAGGGAGGGAGGGAGGGAGGGAAAGAAGGAGAGAAAGAGGAAAGTTTGGCCACAGCAACGCGTGGCGGGTAAAGGTTGTTATTTCTATTATTATTATGCTATTATTCCTATTAGACTCTGGGTCCCAGAGGCAAAGCATTGCATTATTGTTATTGTTATGATGGTGGTGAAATAAAAGGAAATAAAAAGTGAAAGAAGGAAGCAAACAGGGAGGGAAGAAAGGCAAAGGGAGAAAGGGGGAGGGAATGAAGGAAAGAGAGAAGGATGAAATCAAGTAGTGAAAGAAGGAAAGAAAGAAAGAGGTTGAGAAGGAAGAAAGGAGAGAAAGGGGGAGGAAAAGGGGGAAGGAATAGGTAGGTAGGTACCTCTCTTTCATAATAGTCCAGATATCCACCTCAACTTTGATAAGTTTTACTAGAGGCCACAGCAACGCGTGGCAGGGCACAGCTAGTATCTAATAAAGACTGTAGTGCAGCCATCCTGCTTTCCAGGAATTGGCACTCTTGGCTACTAATCTTCAGTAGACAATTCATATTAAACTAAATGTCCTGGGGTGGCGGGAGGAGGCCAAGAACAAAACATCCATAACTTTGTCCCTCTGGATGACTACTGGTGAGCTTGAAATGACAAATGAGTTCATGTTTTCAAATGCTGAGAATATGCATCTGCCAAAGTTGGTCCCTGAAAACGGATATAGTCTTATAGGTTCCTGTGGGGTTCTAGCTCTTATAACTAAATACATTTAAAATTCAGTAGACTGCACCACAAGTAAGGAGCAGACTGAAGTTTGTACATTTTTTTTGTACTAAGGACTGTTCCAGGTTTGCCAAAGATTAATGTTTCAGAATGTTAAAGGTGGACAATGGGGATTCCAATGACCACGAATGTTGGCATGAAATAAGGGACATTATTAGCAAGGCTATTAGGGTCCCGTTTCCTGAGCATTTTACATGCAATCCCCTATGCTGAATGTGGCACCTATTCTGCCATTGCGTGACAATTCTTTTAACAATCTATATAAATAAAAATGTAATGTTTGTTTGTGGGATTAACCTAACTCAAAAACCACTGGGTGAATTGACACCAAATTTGGACACAATACACATATCAGGCTAATGAGTCACCATCATTCATAAAAACACAAGAGACTGAAAAAGCCAAAAATGCAAAAAGACGCTACAGCGCAAAAATGACTCCCCCAGCAAACAAAACACACAAAACAAAACACACAATAGCATATCCACACTCCCTTCCGGACTACAGCTCCCAGCATCCCGTAGACCAGGCCCTTTAGGAGAGGAGGATAATCCACATATATACACATATACACAAATATATACACACACAAAACACATATACACAGACTGGGCCACAGCAACGTGTGGCAGGGGATGGCTAGTTTAATATTAAAAGGATAATAAAAATCCAAAGGTTTTGCCAGGATTTATCTAATCATTGTCCTTAATAGGCTACACCATTTTGCTTCTGGGCATAGACCATGTTTGCCGCCACTGCATTTATGAGCTAATGGCAAAGTATTGCTTTTAAGTAACATATGAGAAGTGACACTTCTTACCAAAAGAGCTACATTTTAGCACCAAGCTCTTCAAAACAGGAAGCAGTTTGTCATTTAAATGCTGATGCCACAAAAAGGGGGATTAGAATTGATCCTTTCATCAAGAAGATTAGTGAAGATTACTAGGAATTCATTAACATACACTAGATTTATAAACCATGGTTGCTATAGCTGCTTTAATGATATTTTTGAAATAGTCCCATTTTGATCTGCACATCTGCCAGACAGCATCACTTGTAAACAGGAGCAGTAGCCAGAATTCCTGGCAATACATCTTAATGTATTCAAACAAAGAAAACTGGATCATTGTTTAGGATAAAGAGGACAAGCAACATATTCTACAAAGCTTTAAGAAAGAAGTATTCCCCTTCGCTCAGATCAAAGTCAAAATGTCAAATGTATGCGTGTGTCTGTAGGCATGCACACACATAGAGAAATGTACAGTTTGAACTCAGGAGACACCACTTGAGCAAAGATGTCCAATATTCAGCAGCCAAAGATTTAAGTCCAAATAGTCTGGAGTTTAGTGCAGGGGTCCCCAAACGTTTTGAACAGAGGGCCGGGTCACAGTCCCGCAAACTGTTGAAGGGCCGGATTATATTTTGAAAAATACATGAATACATATATTATTTGCAGTGCAACCCCCCCCCCCCCAATCAAAAAACAAAAACACACACTTCTATATAAATAAAAATGTAATGTTTGTTTGTGGGATTAACAGAACTCAAAAGCAACTGGACGAATTGACACCAATTTTGGACACAAGACACCTAACAACCCAATGTATCTCTTTCACTCAAAAATTGATTTTGTCATTTGGGAGTTGTAGTTGCTGGGATTTATAGTGCATTCTGAACCCCACCAACAATGGAATTGAACCAAATTTGGCACACAGTTCTCCCATGACCAACTGAAAATACTGGAAATACTGGAAGGGTTTGGTGGGCAGTGTTCTTTGATTTTGGAGTTATAGTTCACCTACATTCAGAGATCATTGTGGACTCAAACAATGATGGATCGGGATCAAACTTGCCTCCCAGGTGAGAAGCCTCCCAGGTGGGTCCTTGGAGACCAGAGTGGCTTGAGCAGAGGGTTCCCAGCCGCTATTGGTGGAGCGGCGCCGGGTGGGCGTGGCCAGGGAGCGCTGGCGTTCCCTGGCCATGCCCACCTGGCACCACTCCGCCAATAGCGGCAGGGAACCCTCTGCCTCCCAGTTGAAAAACCTCCCAGGTGGGTCCTTGGAGACCAGAGCAGCCGGAGCAGAGGGTTTCCTGGCTGCTATTAGCGGAGTAGCGGCGGTGGCGTGGCCAGGGAACGGCCACCGGCGCTGCTCCGCCAATAGCGGCCGGGAACCCTCTGCTCCGGCCGCTCTGCTCGTGTGGGAGGGAGAAGCCTCCCAGGTGGGTCCTTGGAGACCAGAGCGGCCGGAGCAGAGGGTTCCCGGCCGCTATTGGCGGAGCAGCGCCGGGTGGGCGTGGCCAGGGAACGCCGCATTCCCTGGCCACGCCCACCGGCGCCGCTCCGCCAATAGCGGCCGGGAACCCTCTGCTCCGGCCGCTCTGGTCTCCAAGGACCCTCCTGGGAGGCTTTTCACTTGGGAGGCAGAGGGTTCCCGGCTGCTATTGGTGGAGCGGCGCCGGGTGGGCGTGGCCAGGCCATGCTGCGCGGGCCGGAGAAATGCCTTCAGCGGGCCGCATACGGCCTGCAGGCCATAGTTTGGGGACCCCTGGTTTAGTGCAATGACATCTGTGAGGGCGCAAATCCTCCAATCAATAGTTGTGATTGAACAATTTCTTACACATAGAAATAACTCATGGAGGTAGCACATAGCAGGGAATAGAGAACTAGAACTTAGGTCCTTTTTTTTGGCCAACAAACATACAAGGATAACAGAAATTCAAGTGAGATGAACTATATACCAAGTCTTCACAACACGGCAATGCACAATGCAGTGACAAATATTTTTCCAGCGTTACAAAAAGAAAGGTTCTGCAAGGACCACTCAGAAGGCCACAACATGGGAAGTGGATTTCTACACAGAATGCTAACATTAATAATAATGATAATAATAATAATAATATTTATATCCCACCCCCTCTCACGAAAGGACGATTGTGCCTGAACTGAAACACCATAAGATACAATTTTCCACACACTCTAAGCCATATGGATGTCATCCAAAATCTCAAAAACAATCTCAACGTTACTATAGAACAGATTAATGAAAAGGGGGGGGGGCTGTGGTCCTCATGAACAAATCAGACTGCATATAAAAGAGGCTGAAAGGCAATTGTTCAACTCTACATTTTACAAATTTCTCTCTAAAGATCCCACTGGTGAATACCTGAAGGAACTATAGAAACTATTCATTTACAGAAGCAAGGCAATCCAGGAAAACCCCTTGTCCCAAGCTTTAGAACCTGCACTCTTGGCATATCTGGATATATATATGGACCCAATTGTTACTCCAACTGCTACCAGCATCCAATCTACATGAAGGTTACAACTCTATTTACTGGAGAAAGTACAGACTATCTACAACATCCAAGTGAACATCAGCCTAGACATTATGAATGTGGAATATATGTATATATTTAAAAGCCCACACTAAAATGGACAAGCCATAAGAAATACCATCCTGAATAGAACACACCAAGCCACTCAAACTGCAGTTCTGTTTATTCACAGTACCATTCAAGTGAAATAGAACACACCAAGCCACTGCATTTCTCAAACTACAATATGTACCCAAAACAGTAAAGAAAGGAATCAACAAGACAAGATTAGTTCCCAGGCACAATTTACTACAGAACAACACAAAATGACAGAACATCTTCAGTAGTTACTCACAGACCCCAGCTGAGATAATTCAAGTGGCTTGTCAATGAGCTACAACCAATTCTGGAGAACATTGTAGTTCTTTCACATGCTCTGGGAGAAAGGCTTTTGTTGTCCTGCAGACAGACTCCAAATCTTGAATTAGTTATGTACTTACAATAGGATGCATAACATGACTATAGCGACACAACCTTATCACAAACCCATATACCAGTGGTTCTCAACCTGGGGTCCCCAGATGTTTTTGGCCTACAACTTCCAGAAATCGCAGCCAGTTTACCAGCTGTTGGGATTTCTCAGAGTTGAAGGCCAAAAACATCTGGGGATCCCAGGTTGAGAACCACTGCCATATACTAATTCTGTTCCTACCTATTCTGGAAGTGATACTATACGGGTCAACAATACCACTCAATGCCACTATACTGAACAAACCGGATGGCCTCTGCGCAAGAGGACAAACAAAAATAAATCAGACATATAAGTGGTAAGACCTTAAACCTCCACCCCCATATAAAGTAAAGGATTTGAAGGTCACAGTCCTTCAACAAGGAAATTATGAAGGAAGGGTAGAAAGAGAAGTAGCCCAATTGAATTGTATTCACAAATTTCAATCTATTCGCAGAAGTATGAAAAATACAAAGGAATTTTATTTATTTACTATATTTAAACCCCGCTCTTCTCACTCTGAAGGGGAGTCAGAGCGGCTTACTGATCATGGCAAAAATTCAATGCCACACTATCCATACCATAGTAATACAACATATCAATTTATAAAACAATTAAAGCATATTAAATACAATAAAACAGATTAAAACATACATAGTGCCGAGTCTTGTTTTTCCATACTTCTTGATTTTCCCATGGCCATTATTCAGGCTGCTACATTGAGATTGAACTCCATATCACACTACTCCCCGAACGCCTGTGTGCAAAGCCAGGTCTTTATGTATTTAATACAAGGAGGGGCAGAGGAAATGCATGTTTTTCAAATGGGTAGTATGCTGGAAGGGAGAGGCAACGGTCGTCTCCCTCCACCAGCCCCAGGGCAGACATTGCCATTTCTCTAGCCATGGTGCTGTGGACTGTCTAGAACAGTGTGTTTGCAGTGCAACAGTTTAAAAAAAAACAAAAAAAAAACAGGGAATCCGTGGTGACTCTTCCAATGTTTCTTCAGACAACACTTCAATGTTGTGCAACATGGAGCAATACCCAACCACAACACTCTACTGCAATGGGTTCATAAGTTCTGGACCGTAAGAAATGTGATGAAGAGGAAGCCACCTGGCCTTCCTCAAAATGTATGAACACTTGAAAACATGGAAGCAGTGAGGCAGGCAATTCTTGTTAGTCCGCTACGTATTGTGCAGTGCCACACAGCGATTTTGCAGATGTCAAGTGAGTCCCAAAGGCACATGCTTCACACAGAATTGCATCTCCATTTGTACATGAGAATAACTGTGCAGTAGTTGAATGCCGGGGATTTCACACAACGCAAAGTGTTCTGTTTGGAAATGCTTGCCATTTTGGCCGAAGATAACAATGCAGCAGAAGTAATGATGAGTGACGAAGCACATTTTCACTTGAATGGTACTGTGAATAAACAGAACTGCAGGTACTGGGCAGTGAATAACCCACAAGAGCTGCACCATTGGCCTCTTCACAGCCCCAAAGTCACAGTATGGTGTGGTGTATAACAAGCCAGAATCATCAGTTCGGTTTTTGTTTTTTAAGAGGAGGACAATGCCATGACAGTGACATCCCTGCACTACATCACAATGTTAAATGACTTCATCCATCCTAATACGATAAGACAGGGACTTCCTGTAGAAATATGGTTGCAACAGGATGGTGCAACAAAGCATTTGGTGAGACCATTGATAGCCGTGGTGAAATGAATGTTAACAATGATATTATGTGGTCCACAAGCTCGCTTGAATTATCAGTTTGTGATTTCTTCTTATGGAGGTATCTGAAACCCAGAGTGTGTGCATGAAAACCACACACAGTAGAGGACTTAAAAGATGCCATTCGTCAAGAAATCATGACTGTGTCAGGGCAAATGTTAGTGAGTGCAATGGATAACTTTGTGCAGCGGCTCCAAATGTGTGTCCAGAACAACGGACAACATCTTCTGGATATTATCTTCCTATGTTTAACTGCATGGGCATACCTTCCTTTCTGTGAATGTATGATGTATCTTGCAAATAAACCAAGTTGTGCATATTTCAAAACCATGTGTTTCCTCGGCTCCACCCTGTAGAAGTCATCACTACTGCACATATAACAAAAGGAATCTTATCAGAGAAGGCGTTCACCCAAGAACACTGACTTTTGGTAATTCGATTTACTGCAAGTGGAATTGAGCTTTCTCCGTTTTTTACTTCTTTTCTCTTCCTTTACAGGTTGGTGGAAAGACCACATCACATACAATAAAATGACAAAGATATGGGTGATAGGAGGGAAGAAAAAGTGACTTTGGCTTAGTTATAATTCTGTCAGTGATATTTTCAAGTCCTCTGTTGACTTATAGTAACATCATGTATTTACACTAATGTAATTATAGATGCAGATACTGATAGTGTGAGGACCATTATCAGCCCACAAGCCATCAACTGCAGGTCCACTAACATTCCAGAAAATATTTTCTAAAAACCCAAGTGTAGCCAATTGACAGAAATATAGTGTCAGGCCTTAGAATGCTGGCTTTTGTTAACTTTTACTGAACTTATAGGTATTAAAGTGGCTATTGTTTAATTTGTTTTGTTTTGTGTTTATATTGATTTGTCATGTTGCTATCTGGTTTATTTTTACTTTGCATATATTATTCATTGCATTTATTTATGTTGTAAGCTGCCCCGAGACCTTTCGGGGAGATGGGGGTATAATTATTATATGATTATGAATTATTATAGAACATTAAAAAACAAAAACTGACAGTTCCCTATTTAGGTAGCCTGAAAGGCAGTGATAAACCCGCCAAGCCTAACCTTCTTTCTCTTCCATCCCTCTTATATGCAAGAAAAAGCAGGTTAGATAAAAGCAATATTTCTCAAGGCTGTTAATACCGAATCGCAAGGATTAAAGAGTCAGAACAACATACTCCTTCCTGGAGTCCTTTGGCAGACACAGAGGAATTGAAGCAGCGAGGAAGGTGGTGGAATAGTAGAAGGGGAGCTGACTAAGATCACACTGAACACTGCATCTCAGCACAGACAGCCAGGTGGACACCTGGTCTTCAACATGGTTTGATGTTGGAACTCCCGTAAGGAAAATCTTCAACCAAAAGTCTAAAACTCATTTGTTTTCAACATATATCTGGACCAAAAAACTTATCCAGATTGCTTATAATAGCAGGCATACGTTTCTTTTCTAGAATTTCTGCCACCCCTTAGTTGAACATGGCCAAGGTTGTGTACCACCCATGTAGGTCTTAGTGGACTGAACCCTGGCTGCCATCTACAACCCCGCCTCAACTTCTAGACCTAGAATTATTTTGAAATACAATATTGTCTTGCTTAAGGAATGAAGTGATAAATCCAACACACACACAGTCTTATAACATTGCAGTAATAAAGGAGATGTATCAAACAGCTTGATACTTTTTCCTGGACGAAGTTGAATTTATACTGGACGACATAAACCCAAACTACAGAATAGCCTTTTTTCCCCCTACTGATTTTTGAGAGCCTTCGCGTTAATAGAAAGGAAATGTTTTTGATATATTGTACATATTGGATTTTTGCCAAGCACAAATTAAAGTTATCATGCCTACGATAAATCCACACAGCACAGGCTTTATTAAGTGTATCACTAGAGGTAGTACTCTGAAGTCAACTACGAACTCTTTCTTTCTAAAGAATGAGCCACACCCTGTTATCCTAACTCTAACCTAGATTTTGGGTAGTTTTAAATAATGGTGTACAGTGTAGTCATTACAGTTCCAGATGAGATCTCTTAACAGCACATGAAGAGAAATTCAAATGCTATTTCTCAATACAAGAATTCAGCTAAGAAATTATACATTCGTGCCTTTAATTTTTGCAAGGAATGCTTTCTAACAAGTCATGCTAATTGCTCAATTCACAGGCCACAAAAATTAACTTTTTCTGGCAGGGATCAATTATTTTCTTATAGCAGATCAGGCAAAGTTCTGGATGTGGCTAGTTAAATAAACGATTAATATTATCATGGACAGAATCTAAATGTAATAAAATAAAATCCTCACGCAGTACAGGACTGAAATAAATTCTAAATAACATGGAAATTATCTTCAAAGTAAAGTATAGTCTAAGCATCTTCACAGCTCCATTTTGTCCCTTCATGAGAAGCACCACCAAGGTTTTCCAGTTAGCATAACTGTTTCCCTCTCCGAGTCCATCATTATCCACAATCAACTGTCCTACAGGAAATTAACCATGCAATCTCTACATGAAGTCCTACAAGGGACATGCAATTCAACATCTGCTCACAAGTAAATTTCACTAATTTCAAATTTCACCCAGGCAAGTATGTATAGAGTGGTGAGGCTTATTTCTTCATTAAAATTTATAAAAGATTATAGAAAAATGGCTGCTTCAACATTTTCTCTTTACTGTTTTCTGACATTCACCATGTACAGTTTGAATATGGACTTATAGAGTTGATACTTCCAGGCACGTACATTGTGTGTTTGTTTTTGTAAATATGCAATTTCTAAAGAACACAGATAATACTATATTAATGTTGATATTATTTTCTGGATTTCTCTATTTCTTGCTATGACTGTGTGTTTTAAGTTGTTTCCAGCTTACACTGACCCCAAAGTAACTATCACAGGGTTTTCTTGGCAAGAGTTGTTCAGAAGGGGTTTGCCATTGCTCCGAGCCTGGGAGGGAGATTTGCTCCAGGGCACCTAGTAGGCTTCCATGGCCGAGCAGAAAGTCAAACCTGGGACCCTGAGAATGTGACACATGTTGAGCCCTGTTGGACAGACAAAATGGGAAGCACCAAAACATTGCATTGCAGTTTCTGAGAACCGAAAAGGGAGTTCTGCTCCTTAAGGCTCCTTAAGAGAGAGTAAAAGCAGTCATCACAGTGCTTTTCCATTATAGAGATCCTCCGAAGATGCCAGCCACAGATGAAGGCAAAACATCAGGAGAAAATGCTGCTAGAACACAGCCATACAGCCAAGAAACCACACAACACTCCATCATAGAACTGCTCCCATTACAAGGAATGGGAGCACAAAAAGCAACCTGCCTCTCATGACTTTCACTTGCAACACATTCAAAATATGACCTGAATATTGGTCTTGGAATATGCATGCACACCTAAGATGCTTTAAGTAAAGTTAGCACAAAATGTGTGGAGAAAAAGCATTCAGTAAGCAAATAGAACCCATCTTTGCAAGTTGGCTAAGGACATCATCCAATAGTGCAATACCCTCAACTGTGCTCAGTTAATTAATCCTTACCCACTCACATATGTCGTCCAGATATACAGGATGCAGCAAAGCAGTAGGACTCTGTTCACAGAAATGTATCTCTATCTGAAATGAAACTGCGTGATCCCTCAGACAGTAGCTTAAACGCATTTGCTAGCCCCAGCTAGAAGTGACCCAACAGCTCAATGAAAGGTCAATGACCATGAAGGCCCTCTAATGAGTTGAACACTGTTGGAAGCAGGTGAGTGGACAACCACAGAACATCATGGATGAAATACAACTACAGTTCCCTTCATTTAAATACACAACGATACATATACTAATAAACATTTCTAAAAAATGTTGTTCTTCCCTCTCCCCGCCACATTTCAATTGAAATGCCCTAGAGTTGTTGGGATATTAAAATATTTTGTTTAGTAAAATATAAGTCAATTAAAGATGCTAAATAAAATCAAGCTCTATTTTATACTCTTTAATCATAATTAGATCCATCCTGTTATGTCATTGATGCTTCTATGCTTCAAAGTTAGCTTTAAAACTTCTGTGGAATATTTTCCCCCTCAAAACTTTTAGAGAGATCAAATAAGTATTGAATAGTATGCCATCCTATCAACATACCTGTTAACATTCATTAAGATGCTTTAAAAATTAAGTGTGAAAAAACAGAGAGAGAATGGCAGAGAGGTGATCAAGTCAATATACTCTCATGCCAACAAACTGTTGAAGTCTTGAATGCAAGAATTAAATTAGCTATATGTGAAGCTGTTCCAGTTGATGCACAAGAGATGTTAACAGGGGAATAGTATATTTTAAGCTTGAGGGGAAAGGATGATCAAGACTGTATTTTGAACAACAGGCTCCCTGTTCTACCACATACTGATTTTACCCGGAAAATGCTTGTAGAAAAAAGTATCACGCATATGTGGACCAGTACAATGCTCGGGGGAGGGGAGTTGTCAAATTGTGAAAAACAGTGTGTCCTTGGTATCCATGGGAGTTTGGTTCCAAAACTACCCCAGCACATGGATTCCAATATCTGTGGATGCTTAGTCTCATTATATACAACTGTTTAGTAAACAGCATCCCTTATTGAAATGTCAAAATCAAGTTTTGCTTTTTTAGATTTCTTAAATTTTCAATATGTGAGTGGTTGAATCCATGCATAGAAAGGGCCAACAGCATGTACAGTAATTCCCATCCTTGCAGGTATGTAAAATGCAACAGACATAACATGTGAAAATCAGTGGAAAAACAGACTCACTCTGGATACAGACACAAAACACATAATTCGGCAGTTTACATAATCCAGCAAAGTGCTTTATGATATTCATAACAGAATAAGGGAGATATATACTTTAGAGTAGAGCAAGGCTCTTCAATCAGAGCACTGGGATATGCTCTCCTTTTTCTTACAATCCATCTCTTGTGTGCCCCCAAAATGCTCTCTTGATGAAAGAATGACCAAAACATCAAAAATGATTTCAACAGAAAACAACAAGCAGTCTTGCCTGGAGCTTATGTAACCACTCACATTCAGCATCTGGTTAAAAGGTTCTCTATCCCAGAAGATTATCAAGGCCATTAGCCATGGATCACAACTGGATGTGAAAGACGCCTGATATTGGCCGTCTACAAAAGCAGCTGACAGAGACTTTAACCCATACAACATTTTCCAAATGAAGTTCCCATACAAAACCATCACACAATATTACCTATATTCCGAGAACTGCAAAATGACCAGTTCTGAGAGAGGATTAGAATACACCTCAGTAAGAAATATTTAAATACTCAGTACTATTCTGGTTCAATACTTTAAAATTCCCAGAAGGTCAGCTTCACAAGTCACCCATTGTGTAATAAAAATGTTAACCATTTGTAGACAGGATTATGGTAGAGGAAGCCAAACTAAGCAACTCAAAATTA
The DNA here is from genome assembly GCF_037176765.1 of Anolis sagrei. Classification (NCBI taxonomy): domain Eukaryota; kingdom Metazoa; phylum Chordata; class Lepidosauria; order Squamata; family Anolidae; genus Anolis; species Anolis sagrei. The sequence goes on from NC_090022.1 coordinate 192,198,784, forward strand.
GTATCATTAGTGGAAATTCTAAATGACCTGCATTAGCAGAAGATAAGAGCTCTTGTATAGTTATCTCCAATCTTGATTTATGCTGCTGAATACTATACCTCAGTACTACTTGTCACCATAACTGGTTAGAAGATATAATCAACAGACACTGAAGCAGACATGGGTACCCCTCCATTCTTTCACTGAACTTTTATGGGGATTCTGTACCCCGAAAATAATAATTATCTTAAACCACCCTATTTCCCCAAGGCAAAACATACAACTGCCAACAGAAAAACCATACAACAAATTTAAACATTATAAAACATAAACATAAATTCTATTAAAACAGTCACAAAAAAATTTAAAACTATGTGGCTTAAGATCTTCTATCAGTGCATAAATCTGATTTTCTGCTGTTGTTTTTCTGGGGGGAAAAGTGTTCATTGTGGTACATTTATAAACACTATCAAAAAGAAGAAGAGGAAGATGATCTGGTGCTTGAGAGACAGATCCTAAATTCAAACCTTAAGTGCAAAAATGATTATTTTTAAACTGATCATATGCAAATTTCAACTGTGCCAATAAGCAGCTTCCCTCTGAAGCATTTATCTTCTTTAAAATATTTTTGCTTAAATTTATGTAGCTAGTACTATGTATTTTTTCACTACTGTCTGAATATAAAAGTTCTAGAGGACAAAGACAAAGTTAGAAAGTTACTGAAACCTTCACAGACCTTCAAAAACAGAAGGGAACTACACTATCCCAGGTTCATCTGAGGAGTAAGTAAAAGGAACATAGAAGAAAAGTAGGAAAGGATCCATCTGCACAGAACAAACTACCACCACCAAAGGCAAGGTTTCTAAATTAAAAAAGAGAAGGGGAAGGAGAGAGAGGGGCTCTTTCATGACAAAAGGGAGAACAGGACAGAGTACAAAACTTCTGTTCAAAGCATTTGTCCTGAGGGATTATTGCAAGATGACATGATAAGCACCAACCAATTTCAATACAAAAATCAACAAAACTCACTACAGCAGAAGCACTACTGTACATATTTATAGACATCTGGTTTACATTTATTTTCAATAGACCAAGATTTTAGAAATAGGTGGTAAAGTAAAGGTTTCCCCTTGACATTAAGTCTTTTTATGTCCAACACTGGGATGGCTCTCATCTCCATTTCTAAGCAAAAGAGCCAGGGTTGTCCATAGATTCCTCCAAGGTCATGTGGCCAGCATAATTGCATGGAGTGACGTTACCTTTCCGCTGGTGCAGTACTTATTGATCTACTCACATTTGCATGTTTTCGAACTGATAAGTTGGCAGAAGCTGGGGCTAACAATGGGAGCTCACCCTGCTCCCCAGAATCGAACTGCCACCTTTTGGGTAGCAAGTTCAACAGCTCAGTTTAACCCTCTGAGCCACCAGGATGATATTTAACTGCTAAAATAAATTTCTTATACCATATCCGAAAGAACTCTTCCGAATCCTGACCTTATGAAGTCACCAAAATGAATTCCAATTTTAATAATTCATTCCATTTCTAAAAGAAAGGGAAGAGGGCAAGCTTCAAAGACTTAGCTGAAAACATTTCAGTCATTCTGCTGGCTTGCAAGAGTCTAACAAGTATGGCTCATAAGCTGTCCATCTTACACTGCTATCCATGTGGCTTAAAAACACAATGCTTTTATTAAATGTAAGCAGAGATTGGAAGTGCGCTGAATTTTGAGCCAGCTCTCTCAATTGTCAGATACCAGCTCCCTGCATTCTGAACCAAATACCAGATGCATCAACTGTCAGATTTAACACTGTGCCTTTCACTGCATTCTCAAGTTACTTTTCATTTAAGTTATGCGTCTTCTTTATATGGCAGATAGGTCATCAGTGGCTTACTCTATATCCTGGTTCAGAGACAGTGATTACCCTGTTTACACAGAACACAAAGCACATTGTAATCAAGAATTAGATAACAACCTCCCTCCCATTATCTTAACGGGCTAAACAAACTAGGAAGAGACTGCTAAGCACATAATCAAAATCGGAGATCCTGGTCTGTTGCTCCGTTTACCAGTCAGGACCAGAAACATGGTTTGAAAGGTGTATCTTGCTGTATCCTCCAGCCATTTCACATAGCCCCAGTCCCTTCCAGCATTCATTTGAATCATTTGCTATTTTATATAAGGGACACCATTTTATCTCATCATATATTATGGACTTGAGCATCTACAGATTTTGATATCTCAGTGAAGTTCTGGAACCAAACCCCAGGAGAGCCTGAAGGCCTACCATACATACTTTCTAAGAAAAATATTTCTGTGATTTATTCTTATTAAAAAGACCAGAAGGGCTGCCAATTTAGTGATGTCATTAATAATTATACATTAAGCGCCATTCAGAGTTGCTTACGCACATATCTGGCTATACGGAAATCAAGACAGAATTCTGACTAGGAAAATTAATTTAATACAGCCAATTCACTACTAGATGGAAGATGGATACTGAGCAGAGGGCAAGGCCTGGCACCACAACACTTAGCAGGGAAGTATAATTAACTAATACAAACCTCCCCTCACCCCCAAGTATTGGCAAGCTGCAGCAACAAATGAATAGAGCCTTGGAAAGTTTAACAAGCTGACTAGAAAACTGCACATAGCTCTTCCCTCTTGCGCCAACTGGAACCCATCAAAACTGGAGGATTTCACCCATTTGGAGATCACTGGTGAAACTGAAGACTCACGATAGACCTTGAGATCTGGCAACCTTAATTATATGTCCAATTACCCAGATAAGTCAGGTTTGTTGATACTCAAGTAACTTCAGGAGCAGCACACCAAATGTAGAACTCTCTCTCTCCATCTTAGGAAGTAATAAAAATACTCATTCTTTTCTTTGTTTTAGACAGCCCATGAACACAATTCTGTTGTGACATATCAAGTTAACATTGTTAATAATTTTAATTTAACTTTAAATTTTACTCTATTTCTTTGCTTCTCTCAAGCACTAGAATTAGATCTGAGTGTTCAATCCACATGCATTAATGGGGGTCAACTCAAAAAAGAAAGATAATGGTTCATTTTCTTTAAATACAGCCTAATCCATTTAAGTTGATAGTTTCTGTGACCATAAGGAAAGTACATTACTGCAAGCAAATAAAAGTGCTGTGCAGGCAGATGTAGCACAGAAAATATATCACAAAGAGAATACATATTAAATGTTGTATGTATTCAAAACTTTGGCCCCAGGACAGAATCTTCTGGCACTCCACTTTTAACTTATTCCAATTTGAAATTCAGCCAGGTGACAAGACTTTCAACATGGTTTTCAAGCAGTTATGAAACAATCTGATGGCATTTCCACCTATTTCATACTTAGTCAGTTTTCCAATCACAATATTATAGTGGGCCTTACAAGACACTGAAAGATAAGAACAGAATTCAAAAAGACCTTGATAAACTAGTAAACAGAGTTAAAACTAATTAAATGAAATTCAACGTAAGAGCTGCCGCAAACTAGCGTCTTGGGAGAGCAAACTGTGCCAGCACGACCAATGACGTCGAAGACTCCACCTCTTTCTCCGCGCCCGTGTGTGCTAAGGCAGCGATGCGAGCGTACTCTCGTGTTGACAGAATTCAACAGCGAGAGTACACTCGCATCGCTGCCCTAGCACATGCGGGCGTGGAGAAAGAGGCGGAGAAAGAGGCGGAGTCTTCGACGTCATCGGTCGTGCTGGCACAGTTTGCTCTCCCAAGACGCTAGTTTGTGGCGGCTCTAAAATTCTACAGTTAGGTTACAAAAACCAATTGCACAAGAATAGGATATATGGCTCAACAGCAGAACATGGGAAAAGGACCTTGATCATAAACTGAACATGAACCAGCAATATGATGTTCCAGTAAAGAAGGCAAGTACTAGTTTAGCCTGATTAAGAGAAGTATAGTTTCCAGATGAGATTTTTTTTTGTCATGTCAGGAGCAACTTGAGAAACTGCAAGTTGCTTCTGGTGTGAGAGAATTGGCCGTCTGCAAGGACGTTGCCCCGGGGACGCCCGGATGATTTGATGTTTTTATCATTCTTGTGAGAGGTTTCTCTCACGTCCCCACATGAGGAGCTGGAGTTCATAGAGGGAGCTCATCCGCCTCTACCCGGATTCGGACCTGCGACCTGTGGGTCTCCAGTCCTACCGGCACAGGGGTTTAACCCACTGTGCCACTGGGGGCTCCTCCAGATGAGATAATTAATAGCCCTAGTATATTCAGAAAAAGAGCAATATGGATTATAAGAGAACAAAACATATGAGGAGAGGCTGTAGGAACTGAGCATGTTCAGCTTGAAGAGAAGACCAAAGAATGATGTTACAGAAGAGTAAGATCTTGCTTTGACTTTACATGGAACTGCTTGACAGTGAAAACAATTCCAGCAATAGAATCAATTACCCTAAAGAGGTGGCAAAGTCTTATTCTCTGCATGTCTTCAAAGAGGCTGGAGAATGACCAGCTAATACTACTTTAGCTCAGTGGTTCTCAACCTATGGGTCCCCAGGTGTTTTGGCCTACCACTCCTAGAAATCCCAGCTAGTTTACCAGCTGTTAGAGGAGTTCTGGGAGTTGAAGGAAAAAAACATCTGAGGACCCACAGGTTGAGAAACACTGCAAAGTTTATCTGGAGACTGGACCAAGCAGATGATTGAAACAATAATTGATCAGGCCCCTTCCAACTCTGAATCCACACTGGTTTCAGATACTTTACCACCTGTATAATAAGTTATATAACTTGTCCATAGTACCACAAATCTCTACTTTGGAGACCAGTATATTCTACTTTCACATCTCTAACAATTCTTTCTCTTTACAGCAAAGTGACCTGTTGCTGTTTATATAATCCTGAGTAAACCTACACAAAGTACCAGTTCCATATAAAAATCAAGTCTGGGTTCAACACAAAGCTTGAAATTATTATTTGTCTAATGTATGAGCAACTTCTCAGTAATTAACAATTTCATTAACTTCACATCAAGTTTCCAAAGTGTATTAAGACTAATTCAGTTTATCCATCAAATAATTAAATAAATTTTGCATCCATGTAAATTGGTTGCATGAAGCAATAATTTGACCCAGACTACTGTTACTGAGTAGAAATTGATGCTCCTGCTGTAGAACGAGTGTAAACTGCAATTGCAGGGGTATGTTCTAAATACCCTAATGGTATCAGATCCTGCACTTGAATACTAGATGCTGTAGGCTATATTTTTCAGAAAGGAACTGGCAAAACCACTTCCTTGCCTTAAAAATCCATGGGGTTCTAATAAATCAACAGGTGGCTTGAAGGCAAACACAAATATAGTTACTGGAAAGCATGCATGGGCTTTAATGTCAGAATAATGCACTGTGTTACCTCTCATTTTAGAGGACCACAAAAAAGCACCCACACAAATGCCAGCAGATGGTGGAAACAGGAAGTATGCCTGTTCAGAAGTGGTCTATGAAAGATCAAATGCTTGTCTTAATCCAGCAGATGGGGGGGGGGGGGGGAGCAACCACAACAATTTGACACAATTACAAACAAGGCAGCTGACAACCAGATCAAAGTGGCAAAAGTCAGTCCCATAGTCTAGGTATAACAAATCTACCAAGGATCGCAACGTAGCCATGCACGAATCTCCATCCACCAGTTCTCCTTTTACAAACAGAGACTTTGCAAAGCAAGTCATTTTCTTTACTTACCTCATGCTATAGGCACCGGCTCCTAGCTCTTGGCCGATGCCAGAGAGGCTGGCATCAAAATCCTGGACCAGGCCCGACTCGATGACTTCATCCGCCAGGGGTAGTTTCAGTGCCCAAGCCATTTTGGCACCTCAGGAGCTCACTGGCTAGGGGCAGACAGACAACTCCTCCAGCACATTCAACACACTACTAGAGGGCCCTTTGCAGGTCTTCAGAGGCCAGAGCATTCCCGGTGCAACCCCATTTGGAGCAAGATGAACAGCCTAGGGGCCCCATAAGCCTCAGACGGAGCACCCTTTAAGCACCCACCTCCTTTTAAAAGCAGAACTTTTGTAAACAAATCTTGCAATGCCGGTTAACCCTTTGTTTAGCACGCACACACCTTCCTCCTGGTATCCCAACTAACTTTCCTCAAACACTATTACAGCTAGCGGAGCCCATGCATACAATGGGGGCTTGTGGAGAAGCAGATCAGAAATTTTTTAAAAAATGTGTTGTTATTATTACTATTATTTGCTTACATCCACATTTACCCTCCCCAGGGGTCCTGCAACCTTGCCAGGAATATTCCCCTACACTCCCAATCACTTTCCTCAGGAGTTCTGAGAGTAAGAAATAGAATGACGATATAATATCACATAATATTATGACATATATACTCTTATTATTTGCTTACATTCGAATTTACCCTCCTCAGGAGTTCTGAGGGTAATACAATGATGATATAATATCACATAATAATATTATGACATATTATACTCTTATTTGCTTACATCCGAATTTACCCTCCTCAGGGGTCTTGCAACCTTGGCTAATTATTTGAATGATGCACTAACTTTTTATCAAGCACCCGGACTGCTCCTAGCAAGTGCCATGCGTGGAAAGGGGCTTGAGGAGAGGCAGTTAAGAAATAGTAGGAATATTCTCTTACAAATCACTTTCTCAGGAGTCCTGAGGGTAAGAAATAGAATGATAATACCATGTAATAATAATAATAATAATAATAATCAAACTCAAAATCAATCTCCTAAGGATCCTGAACAGAAGAGGTGTGTAAGAAACAGAATGATAATTTTAACTATAATTAAATAAAATTATTATTACATCCAAAATTACACTCCTGGGGGGGGGGGGCAGTGGAGGAGAGGTAAAAAATAAAATAATAATAAAGCTAATAATAATAATACTCAAATCTCCTCAGGATCCTGAAGAGGTGTGTAAGAAATAAAAAATATTGTTGTTATTATTAATCACACTCCTCAGGGGTCCTGAGCAGTGATAAGAAATATATAATAATACAGGTAACCCAAAATCAGTCTGTGTGGATCCTGGAGAGAATTATTATTATTATTATTATTATTACATCCAAATCACACTCCTCAGGGGTCCTGAGGAGTGGTAAGAAATATATAATAATACAGGCAATAATAATAACTTAAAATCAGTCTGTATGGATCCTGGAGAGAATTATTATTATTATTATTATTATTACATTCAAATAACACTCCTCAGGGGTCCTGAGGAGTGGTATGAAATATATAATAATACAGGCAATAATAATAACCCAAAATCAGTCTGTATGGATCCTGGAGAGAATTATTATTATTATTACATCCAAAATCACACTCTTTGAGGGTCCTGAGGAGGAGAGATAAGAAATAAAGTAATAATAAAGGAAATAATAATATTATTCCCAATGACTCTCCTCAGGGCTCCTCCCTTGACCCTCAGAGGGCTATGTCTCCATCAGAAGCTCACTTGGCAAGGCACTCCCCACCAAGCGACCTCCCAAAGGCCTCCTCCTCCTCTTGCTTCTCTCAGAAGGAAGACCTACCCGCAACCCCACGGACCCAAACACGCCTCCTTCCCTCAGCCTGGCTAACAAACCCGCCTCCCAGGCTCGCCCTTCGGCCCTGAACCCCCCTCAGGGCTCAACACAAGGGCCTCCCGCTGCGGGTCAGCGTCCCCTCAGCGCCTGTGAAACAAACAACTGAGCGACCCACCCTGCGGTTCACAGTTGAACCGCCCGGGCCCGCCTCCGACCCTGGCCAAGGGATGTACCACTCTGGAGAAAGGGGGGGGGGGGACACAGGGAGAGAGAGAAACACCTTGTTCGAGAGCGACCCGCTTTCCCAGCCCGCCCCGACGCGGCCTCCTCAATATGGAGAACGCCGCTAGACATGCAGCAAGCCCGGCGCGCCGAGCCCCGCCCTCTTCTCCTCCCGCGTCGCCCTTTCCAGCCAATGGCGACGCGCTTTCCCCGCTCACTCCTCCGCCCGGCCAATCAAATAGCGAGAAGGGAGAAACGTCCCCTCTGCATTGGCGAAGGCCAAGCCTAGGGGTGGGGCTCCAGTGGAAATGGGCGGGGTTTTGTGAAGTGGGTTTACAAGGTGCCCAACGCAGATTGGGATAATTGGAACGGGAGTGGCCCAGGATTTGTGGATTCATCTGACACACGCTCCATATTTATTGATTGATTTCGTGTCAAAAGTATTGCATAAACCAATAAGCATAAAACTGATAAAATAAAGGAAGCACAAGACCAAAAACGGGCAATAGCGACCGCATTATCTGTACCTTTAAGCAGTTCGTGTGTTGATGTAGGTTTTTTCGGGCTATATGGCCATGTTCTACAGGCATTCTCTCCTGACGTTTCGCCTGCATCTAGGGCAAGCACCCTCTTACAAGTGAGGTTTATATATCCATGGAATAATGTCCAGGGTGGGAGAAAGAACTTTTGTCTGCTTGAGGCAAGTGTGAATGTTGCACTCGATCACCTTTGCAGCTTCAGAGCCTGGCTGGTTGCTGCCTGGGGGGATACTTTGTTGGGAGGTGTTGGCTGGCCCTGACTGTGTCCTGTATGAATTTTCCCTGTTTTTGAGTGTTACTCTTTCTTAATCTCCTGATTTTAGAGTTTGTTTTAATACTGGTAGCCAGATTTTGTTCATTTTCCTCCTTTCTGTTGAAACATGGGTTGTTGTAGGTTTTTTCGGGCTGTATGGCCATTCTCTCCTGACGCTTCGCCTGCATCTATGGCAAGCACCCTCAGAGGTAGTGAGGATCATATATGGCAAGCATCCTCAGAGGTAGTAACGTCAGGAGAGAATGCCTCTAGACCATGGCCATACAGCCCAAAAAAACCTACAACAACCCAGTGATTCCGGCCATGAAAGCCTTCGACAATAAATTGTCCACATGTTTGTGTATTTCAATGGCTTCTCTGTGTAGTCTGACATGGTGATTGTGAGAGTGGTCCAGTATTTCTGTGTTCTCAAATAAAATGCTGTGTCCAGGTTGGTTCATCAAGTGCTCTGCTATGGCTGCATTCTCTGAATTAGTCTGCCGTGCCTTTCTCACCTCTGAGGAGTCTACCATATACCATGCATCTGGGGACAAGTCTACATTGGGACCACCAAATTCAGTGCTCAAACACGAATCAAGGAACATGAAAGACACTGTAGACTAATGCAACCAGAGAAGCCAGCCATAGCAGAGCACCTGATGAACCAACCTGGAATTGTGAAAGTTGAAGTCCAAAACATTTGGAGGGCTGAAGTTTGCCTATGCCTGATCTACACTGCAGAATTGATGCAGTTTGACACCACTTCAACTGCCGTGACTTAATGCTATGGAGTTGTCTTTTAGTGAAGCACCAGTCCTTTTTGTCAGAGAAATCAAAAGATCTTATAAAACTACAACTGCCATGAGTTCATAGCATGGAGACATAGCAATTAAAACTGGTTTTGACATGTTTACTTGGAAGTAATGCACATTATGTTCAACAACATGTATATTCCCATATGAGTAAACTACAATCGGGTATTATGTGGATCCCTAATCAATGTGTTTCAGTTGAAGCATGAACTGACTATATTCAAAAAAATCCTTGTTAGTCAGTATGAAACGCTTCTTTGAATCCCTTTCACAGTTGCTCTGAGAGGAATTGTATGCGCCATATCTGAACTGAATACTTGGTGTGTGTTTTTCTTTCTATTAGGCTACTGGTCCTTCTTGTTCACAGAATTTAATGATCCTATGTTCTAATTACCCAGTGAACCAACATTTGGAGAGAGAAAAACTGTTCCTGGTTTGAAAGTGTTATTTCCTATTTAATTGTGCGGTACTTACTCCAGAAGTAAGTTCTACTCCAGAAACTTTGTTTTTGTGGCTGCCATTTTTAACCTTTCAGTTTGGGACCTACCTATCTTCGTGACCGCATCTTCCCCTACGAACCCACATGCTCTTTAAGATTTTCTGGGGAGGCTCTTCTCTCACTTCCACCCTAACCCTAACCTCTACCACAGCTGGTAGGGACAAGAGAAAGGGCCTTTTTGGTTGTGGTCCCTGGCTCTGGAACTCCCTCCCCAAAGACGCAAGGACTTAAAGACATGGACGTTCCATTGTGCTTTTGGCTAGGCAGCTCCTTGGACAGCTGGCACCAGTTAGGATCCCCCCCCCCAAAAAAAATCTTGTCCTCAAGCACTTTACGATTGTTATATCCAAATCCTTAATGGTAAATCGCTCTTATCCTCGTTGTTGCTATATATTTGCACTTTACACATTAGCTCTATCCTCTAATGTTGGAAGAGAGCTCGCGGGCCATCCTGTCCAATTCATTGCCAAAAAGCAGGGAAATCACATTCAAAGCACGCCCGACAGATAGCCATCCAGCTGTGCTTAAAAGCTTCCAAAATGGAGCCTCTACCACAGGCAGAGAGTTCCACTGCTGAACAGCTCTTACAGTCAGGAAGGTTTTCCTCATGTTCAGTTGGAATCCCCTTTCCACGTCTTAGTCTCCAGGGCAGCAGAAAACAAGCTTGCTCCCTCCTCCTTGTGACTTCCCCTCACATATGTATACATGGCCATACAACGCCTTTTAACTGAATTGTTCTGTGTCTTTAGAATACCATTGATGGTTAAAAGTAAATGATGAACCATAATAGACTAGTTAGTTGATACTACAGCAAAGGTTATGGACCTTTGGCCTCTGGGATTTTTGGACTAAAGCTTCTTAACTTTCCTTCACTCGCAACCTCTTTTCACTGGGTATATAGGTATATAAAATAAGTATAAAAATCAAACATTTACTAAAAACAAATCAGCATTTGCAAGGTTTGCTAAACAGGCTGATTTTCTTTTGGTGTAATCCATTTTCTGTGGAGTCCACTGCAAAAATTGCACGTTGTTTCTAACAGATTTGTGTAAATGAGTGGCATTCAGACACCTTTTACTGTTGCTAAATTTAATGTATCGGATCACACGTCTGACACTTAACAAGTGTCTAGGACTGTGTGATGTATCGGCAAATAATGCGTGTAGATCCCAGTAAGGTGGCCTTCTGCAGCTGGCAGATGGTAATTTTGTCAGCTCCGATTATGCTTAAGTACAGGCCAAGGTCTTTAGGCACTGCACCCAGTGTGCCAATCACAACTGGGACCACCTTGACTGGCTTGTGCCAGTCTTTGCAGTTCGATCTTTAAATCCTCATATCGGGTCAGCTTTTCCAGTTGTTTCTCTGCAATTCTACTGTCACCTGGGATTGCAGCATCGACAAGCCATACTTTGTTTTTTAACACGATCATGAGGTCAGGAGTATTGTGCTCCAAAACTCTGTCTGTCTGAATTAGGAAGTCCCAGAGCAGCTTGACGTGTTCATTCTCTGTAACTTTTTCCGGCTTGTGGTCCCACCGGTTCTTTGTCGCAGGCAGATGGTATTTATGGCACAAGTTCCAATGAATTATCTGAGCAACGGTCTTGTGCCTCTGCTTGTCGTCTGTCTGCGCAATCTTTTTGCAGCAGCTGAGAATATAATCTATTGTTTCATCTGCTTCCTTGTAGAGTCTACACTTGTGATCTGTCGCTGACTTTTCAATTCTGGCTTTGATGGCATTGGTTCTAATTGCTTGTTATTATTATTATTATTGTGGGACTGGGCTGGGAGGAAGATTTGTGAAGTGCAGATTGCATGCACATCTATAGGTCGAGGGACATTGCACGATAATAATTGTTCTAAAATAATAATAGAACCATTTTTATGAGCTAACTCCACCTGTTAGAGGTCCAACTAGCTGATGAGATTTAAGACATTTCAAAGGGCTGAGGCTAATAATTGGATTTCACCCAGACGTCTTACAGAGTGGGTTAATTAGATAGGAATATCTTTCTAAATACTTACATGTGTGTCAAGATAACCCTGTTGCATTTGGAGCACTTTTCCTTTCTCATTGGTCACCAGTTCTCTATCTCAAAGTCTTTCCAATCACTGCTTTCAAATATCCCAAGCCACTTCAACTGTTCTTTTTTCCCCCAGAAAGTGGACTTAATTCTTTAATTTTGAATTTGTATCACAAGGCATATCTCCTGACTGGTATGCATCATTGTCCAAAATGTCCTAATTCTGACACTCCTCTTGGGTAAACTTTACGTTCTTACATTTATCTTGTGAGCTAATGGAAGACTGGTATTTATTGATGCATAATTCACTCTCATGCCCCTGCTAAATGGGAGATTCTGGGAGTTGGAAGTCCAAAAATGTAGCGATACTAAGCTCATCTTGATCCATCAAATACCAAGAGACTTTTTAAAAAATGCAAAAGACCTTTTCCCTTTGGACTGCTGATCCCACAATTCTGTTGACACCTAGAGTTGGTCCATGACACTCTACAAAGTGCTGCCACCTACTGGATGTTGTTGCCTTTGACCCCCCCCCCCCCCCCCCCACGCTTCAATGTGAATGATGAAAGCATGAATGATGACACCTTCATAGTAATTATGGCTAAGTTAATTGAACGTGTGTGTCAGCAAAACTTCCTAAACACATTGTAAAGAATACTTAGAAGGTAGAATCTGTGCCCTCCAGTCCTTTCAGTGCTTTGAAAACATAATTATGTTTTATATTTTAAAAATCCTGCAGCTAGAGATGTGATCTTGTCACTTTTTCTGCATCTTATCTCCAAGGATGCATCAACATTGTAGAATGGAATGCAGTTTGACACTACTTTAACTTCTGTGGCTCAATGCAATTCAATCAAGGTCTCTAGCCTACTCTGCCAGATAGTAATGGTGACTTACCAAACTACAACTCCCAGAATTCTACAGCATTAAACCATGGCAGTTAAAGTGGCGTCAAACTGCATCCATTCTACAATGCAGATGTATCTCAAGGGAGTTTTCATGATTCTGTGTGCTGTGAATGCAATGCTCTGAAGGATACAATTTCATACAACAGGAAAGCAATGCACACAACTAAGAACTTCCTAACTGCATCAGATGAACCAGCATGTTTGTTTCCAAGAGCAGACAACTGACTGCCTCTTGGAAATGTTCAAGCAAGACACCAAAGTGAGATTTGCTCATCTTTGTTCAGAGGGACACTGTCTCCAAAGAGGTTTTATTTAACTATCCTAATCTCTCCTCCATTGCTTTGTCCACTCTTATGAAAAGCTTCACAAAGTAAGTTGTTATGGCTTAGGGCTGGTAGACATCCCAAGCAACAGAGTTTGGCTATCAGCAAAAGATAGCATATGGTAACTGATTAATCTATTAATTCATTAAGAAGTTGGGAGATAGGTGCTTTGGTATTTCTTGGCTCACTTAACACAATAATTTGGCTGATTCTGGTTAATCTATACCAGGAAACAAGAGGATATCATTTATTTCTCTACCTCAGGCAGCAGCATATTTTAGGATGATTTTCGTATTTATCTTTGTGGGATACCTGTTCTGTCTTGACTGCCAAATCAGCCTTTGGACTGCCTTTTGACTCTATTTCTAGACTTGCTTTTCCTGGCTACCTGCTAACTCTTTGGACCCAGATGGTTTGGACTTTGGACTGCCTTTTATCCTGCTTTCAGAACCCTACCAACAACTTTCAAAACCAGGAAACAGAATAGTGTGCATCACTTTTTGCAGTGAACCTATTTTATCAAGTAAAACTTGATCCAAAACCCCTGTCCCCCATGTTTTATACCATCATTGCTTCAACGGCAATTATGGTTGCCGCTACATAAATATATGTTACGGCTTCCTCTCAGGGAATCCTGAGTTTGTTGATCTACTAGAGACTAGAACTCTTTAGCAGATAATTTTATGTACCACAGCACTAAATAACAAATCCTAGGACTCAGCATGATGGCGCCATTACTATGAAAGTGGTACAGAGCTGTGGATATATTCCTCCTTGTTTCAAACCAATGATTTAGATCACATGTCCTTTTATGTGACGCTCCAGACGTTGGACTATAACCCTGGTATTCGTCATCCTTCGACATCATTACAATTCCCATTATTTCCAGCCCGCATGGTAGATAATCAAAAGTGATGGGAGTTGTCATTCAGTGACATCCAGGGACCCAAACTGAATAATAACTAAAGAGTACTGGCCACTATGTAACAAAAATTATAGTTGGCCCTCTGTATCCATGGATTCTCCATCCATGGGCTCAATGGCCCATTGAAGGCAACCATAAAGCTGATGTGATCCTCAATGAAAACAAGTTTGACAACTCGGATCTAGATATTCTGCAGTCTGAGAAATCCTGAAGCTACAAAAATGTCTTACTGTTGAAGCTTAAAGCAGGCAGTTACAACTACCGTATATACTCGAGTATAAGCCGACCCAAATATAAGCCGAGGCACCTAATTTTACCACAAAAAACTGAGAAAACTTATTGACTCGAGTATAAGTCGACAGTGGGAAATGCAGCAGCTACTGATCGATATCAAAATAAAAATAGATACCAATAATTTATTTACTAGTAATAATTATTTACTAGTAATAATAATGCAACATAATTATAATTACATATTTACATTACATGTAATACTACTAATAATATTACAATACAGTATAGTGCAATATAGTAATATATAATACTGATATTGTACTATACTAATAATATAATATATTGTATGAAAACAGATCTTGTAAGCCGCTCTGAGTCCCCTTTGGGTTGAAAAGGGCGGCATATAAATGCCGTAAATAAATAAATAAAATTATATTAATTAAGGCATCAGTAGGTTAAATGCTTTTGAATATTTAAACTGTAATTTAAGACAAGACTGTCCAACTCTGATGAAACCATTCTTCTCACTTCTTCAATGTAAATGTGCTTACGTATCCTTCCAATAATAATAGAGTAAAATAATAAGTTTAATAAAACAATAATAAATAGAGTAAAATAATAATAGCGTAAAATAATGTAATAATAATAATAATAATAATAAATAGAGTAAAATAATAAATGTAATAAAATAATACTAATAACTGAGTAAAATAATAAATAACCTTGACTCAAGTATAAGCAGAGGGGAGCTTTTTCAGCCTAAAAAAGGGCTGAAAAAGTAGGCTTATACTCGAGTATATACAGTATTCCTCTCTATCATGTTAATGTGAGTTTCCAAGCTATAAAAAAATCAGACCCTCCCTTCTACTGAACAGCATACCTTAGGAGCAGAGATTTAATCTATCCAGTGAACCATTGTCTTTAATCACACTATAGTCTTAAAAATGGGGGAACCCTAACCAGGGCTTTAGAAAAACAGTGGACTCAAAGCTACTAGCATCTTTTTTCAGTGATAAAAAGTCTTTTAGTTTAATAGTGCTCTGAATAACAATAATAATAATAATCTTCACAAGAAAAAGATATAAATTATGCCACTAATCTGCTTAGATACCGTTAACTGTACCTGTTACTGTGCATGAAGAGATAACACTGTCTATGAAAAGAGTTTGAAATGGAACAGGATTTTACACATTTCTTTTTGAAAGGAAGCAGGATTTTCTGATAAGTGCAATTCAGGTGTCAGTCCCAACGCTACCTTTCCATACAAAAACACAGAGAGTCTTGTTGTTGTTGTAGTTTTCAAAAGGAAATAAACCTGATGATGCTTTTGTCTGACACTGAAGGAAACTAAAGGTGTATGTATTCCTAAACCCTTCACAGCTCCAGCACGACACTCAGAGAGGAAGGACACAGCTGACATGTACACAACTGGGCCACGTGAGGCAAAAAGGCTGGGAGGACACTGAAACAAGAGGCACTCCTTCCTGCCCACCATCTTTCGTGCCAGTCATCACCGTCAAAGGATCTGCAGGTGCAAGGGGGAGTTAGCCACAAAGTGCTCACAGCAGCAACGCAAGGATAGGCCAGGTCAGCCCCTGAACCTTCAAGGGATCTGAAAGACATTGAGTTTGCTGGTGTTTTTGAGTGTCTGTCGCCGGTTGCAAAACCAGACCCGGACGACCTCGCGATCGTAATTGAGCTCCTTGGCAATTTCTGTGATCTCCTGGCCTGTGGGCAGGGCATTTTTCTCAAAGTAGGCATTGAGGGCTTCGATGGCCTGTGGCGTGAAAGATGTGCGCCGTTTACGCTTCTTGGAGGGCTCTCCGCCCACAAATTCCATTAGATTCTGCTGGCCTTCCTGGTTCCGCAGCTCAGCCTCAGTCAACCACTTCTCCAGGACAGGCTTCAACTTCTGGGCGCTTTTGGGAGTGATGTCCAACTTTTCAAACCTGCAAAGTAAAAAGGATGGCATTGGGAAATGCATTAGAACAGTGGTTCTCAACATGTGGCTCCCCGATTTTTATAATACTACTACTACTACTACTACTACTACTAACAACAACAACAACAACAACAACTTTATACACCACCACCATCTCCCCGAAGGGACTCAGGGTGGCTAACATGAGGCTAAGCCCAAGCAATTACACTAAGCCAAAAATAAAATGCATACAAAACAGATGATAACATCAAATAAAAATGCTAAACAATAACATAACAATACAATAAAATCGTGACAATAACATAATAAAACAGAGTGTAAAATGGTGGAACAATTAAACAAGGGTGAGCTGGGCCAAATGAAAGGAGTAAAAAAGGTAAAACCCATGGGTGAAGTAGATAGATAGAATGCTGTGTCCAGTTTACCAGCTGTTAGGATTTCTGGGAGTTGAAGGCCAAAACATCTGGGGACCCACAGGTTAAGAACCACTGGATTAGAAGTTCATGTTATTCCCAGCTGGGAACAAATCAGCTGATTTGGTGCAGATTGCATAAATGGGTGAAATCACAAGAGCATGGAAGAGGTACTTTTTTGGGCGGGACTACAACTTCCACAATCCCTCAGGCAGCATGGCAGAGGAATCTGGGAATTGCAACCCCAACTTATTTTTTCTAGGGCCCCATTCACTTTACATAGTTGATTGCACTTTAACTGTCATGCACCATCCTATATAAGCCTGGGGTTGGTAGTTTTGGTCCGAGGAACCAAAAAAGCTCCCTGATTGAGGATCTCAGTCAACTAATAACTTAAACTGCCACGAAACAAATGGTCCACAAACATTCCTTTCCTTCTGAAGCTTTTACGATGCATTGTTATCATTAACCAGTCCTTGACTATTAAACTTAAATGGCCAATTGAGACAAACAGTTCTGAGACCATATTTCCACCACTGATTAAGATGGAGGTGGCAGCGGGACTGAAGTTTCATTTAGCCTTCTGCGCCTTCTGGGCAGATTTTGTGACCTTGTCATAGGATTCCACAGGAAGCACCCATGGCAGTTAAAGTGGAATCATAGTGCTGTTAACTGTAACATGAAAATGCCTCAGATCCTGACTTTTATCTACACCCCTTCAGCTTTGGGAAATTTTAGCTTAATGCAGAGTTTAAAATGGGTGTGCATTGTACCAGAAGTTTCCAATATTATTTATTTACTAGCCATCCCCTGCCACACATTGCTGTGGCCCAGTCTGTGTATATGTTTTGTGTATGTGTATATGTGTTTATGTGTGTGTATATATTTGTGTATATGTGTATATATGTGTGTTTGCATATATATATATATATATAGAGAGAGAGAGAGAGAGAGAGAGAGAGAGAGAGAGAGAGGGGTGTATTGTGTCCAAATTTGCTGTCAATTTGTCCAGTGGTTTTTGAGTTATGTTAATCCCACAAACGAACATTACATTTTTATTTATATAGATTTATTTACTTCACTTGTATACCGCTTTTCAAAGCTGTTACTCAAAGCTGTTTCCAATATAATTATGGCAAAATTTAATGCCTCACGTACAGAAACCTAACGTAACAATAATAACATACAATTATCAAATCATAATACATGACATCATTTAGCATTAAAACATGGAATTAAAAACATATCAATATAAAGATTAAAATCACACAATCCAAGAATCACAGGCCGTTCCAAATATATCTATTGCACATAATCCCTGATCATTCCTCATACTGCTTATTGCCCAAAGGCTTGTTCCCATGGCCAAGTTTTTCTTCTGAAGGCCAGAAAGGAGGTCTTCAATCTTGTATCGCCAGATGTTCTAAACTACAATTTCAAGAATCTCTGACTGAAAGCTATGTTGTATGTGGCTTCTGGAAAGTGAATCTTACTGGTAATCCCAAACTAGGAAACGTTTGTTAATATAACTATCATGCCCTTCTGGCAATCAGATGAAGTAAATTTAATTACTGGAAGTGAGAAGATTTCGGGCTTGTGGTGTGTATTTTGGCATTTCTGATTTTTATTAAATTATAAATGTGCCAGCTTGAATGAATGTTTTGCACAGAGCTTCAGTGGGAAAGATTTAAGAAATTTGTTTTAGCAACTAGAACTGAACCAACTTGTATTGGCTTCAGCAGTCAGAACAAGACTCATGACTTATTATTCTTGGGGAAAAGATGGAAAATGGAACATGTCATTCTATGTACTGAAAAGTCACCCTGAGATCTAACAGCAATTTCATTTTGACTTCCCTTGGTTCAAAAGAGGTGGTAAAGAGACAAGTACCACAATAATTTCAAATACCCAGTACAGATTCCCATGCCTCTGATTCCACAGAAGCCTGAAACAACACTATGTAACAAAATTTGAAAAATTCTGTTCTTGGTTTGAAAGTGTCATTTCCTGTTAATTGCGCAGTACGAACTTCGAAAGAAGTTGTTCTACTCCAGAAACTTCATTTTTGTGGCTGCCACAAACTATGTTGAATTGGTTAAGACTCGATGAGATATTTATTGAAAAACTATAGCAAAATGTGTTGCAGGATATCCCGCAAAAAATAATAATTAAAAAACTTTATTTATACCCTGCCACTATCTCCCCAAGGGACTCAGAGCGGCTTACATGAGGCCAAGCCCAACAACACATCAGTAAAAACAACAAGCAATAAACAAATAAACAATGCAATTAATATAACTCACATATAGACAATAACACACAAAGATTTAAAAACCAATGGCTGGGCCAGATGTAATAGTTAAAAGTTTTTGCAGTTTAATAAACTTTTCCCATGTTTTTATGCTAGAACTAATTATGAAATAACATTTATAACCCAGGAACAAAAATCGTGTTACATAATGTAATAGGCAAGAGAGACCTTGGAATTCCTCCTCATCTGGCTTACCTGCATATAGCGGACTGGCTGTATGCAGGTCCTTCAGTTGCAGTCAATGCCTGCCCCACTTGTGTTTGCGTCAAACCCAAAGACAGGCGTCGAATCTTAAAGTTCTTGGCAAATTCTCTAATTTCCTCCAAGTTAATTCCATCTTCATCACTTCCACTGTTGGGAGGCTGAGGCTCTAATGTGGGTGAATAAGTAAATAATAATTAGTTAGACATTGTGGCTTGTGCCCTCCTAGTGATTATAAGTAAAGTACATTTAAAAAAAATCAAAATGCAGTTAAATCTGCATCCAGATCCAGTATTAGAGAACTGGTGGCTTTCTATTTGTTCTTGGGCCATGACTACTATTGATTGCATAACATTTTGATATGCTGGCTAGGAGTTCAGAAAAGTTGGCACTTGTGCCTCCTGTAACCATACATGCTAAAAAATCTCCATGGAAGAGGCAGGACCTATCTGGCACCAACCCACCATCACTATCCAAAAGATAATACCCATGAAGCGTTTCCCATTACCATCCCATTGAAAGTCACCCTCCACCTATTACAGAAACAAAAATGACCCCAGACATGCTTACTAGAAACAAGCTGGCTGACAGTAGGGGTCTCTGAGCAGGAAATGGGGACAGGAGCAGAAGCTAGTTTGGCTGCAGGAGGAGGACTTGCAATGACCACCGCTGGCTGCGACAATGGTGGAGCAGGTTGAATAGGTTGGACCTGCCAATACAGCAAAGGAGAAGGATGTTCAGGCAGATATATTCTCAAACACAGGCGAACTACACATCAAGCACTATGGTGATGTGTAGACCTACACTGCTGTAGTCTCCTACCATTTCACAGATTCTCAGGCAGTCTCTGGCACTCATTTGAGTTGTCCATCATTTCTGTATATACTCGTATATACTCGAGTATAAGCTGACCCAAATATACCGAGGCACCTAATTTTACCACCAGAAAAAAAAAACTGGGAAAACATATTGACTTGACTATAAGCTGAGAGTGAAAAATGCAGCAGCTACTGGTAAATTTCAAAATAAAAATAGATACCAATAAAATTACATTAATTGAGGCATCAGTAGGTTAAATGTTTTTGAATATTTACATAAAACTGTAATTTAAGATAAGACTGCCCAACTCTGATCAAACCATTATTCTAATCTTCTTCCATGTAAATGTGCTTACGTATCCTTCCAATAATAATAAAGAGAGTAAAATAATAAATGCAATACAACAATAATAAAGTAATGGAAATGTAGTAACAGTAATAATAGAGTAAAATTATACATATAATAATAATAAATAAAGTAAAATAATGTAATACTATAAAGAATAAAATAATATATGTAATAATAGAGTAAAATAATGTAAATATGATAATAATAGAGTAAAATAATAAATGTAATAATAACAATAACAACAGAGTAAAATAATAAATAACTTGACTTGATTATAAGCCGAGGGGGGGGGGGGGGGGTTCAGCCTAAAACAAAGGCTGAAAAATTTGGCTTATACTCAAGTATATACAGTAAGTTATGCCATTTTACTACACAATTGTATATAATGAGACTGAAGTATCTGTATGCTTTGGCATCCACAGGGAGTCCTGGAACCAAACTCCAGTAGGGCCAACTGCATAACATCAATAAAATGTTGGTTAGCATATGGAAAAAGGACCAAATTACCCACCAGAAAAAGATGGAAGGAGGGGACTTCTAAAACCACCCACCCTCATTCTCTGACTCCAAGGAAAGTCTGCAACCCTCCTGAATGAGATGGGGTTCAACACAGGGGGCTGTTGGGAGAAATTCCCCCTTCCCACAAGCAAAATGGGACAGAGTCCTTTCCCACTGTCCTCCCCTGCAAGTACACTGCTGACTTCCTTTAGAATGATTGCAAGGAAAGTTACTTTTATGAAAAATCAATAGGAGGAAGAACAGAAATATTAATAGAATAAATCAATAGAAATGTCATTGGGGACATGCCTGCAGAGCTTTCCAGGAGAATAGAGCAAGAAGAGAATAGGAAACACCTTTCTGTGAATGATTTTCAGGCTCCTGTCAAATATGTCCCAGCTTTTCCCTATATGCAGGTATTCCACTCAAGCAGATTTTGCCGCAGAGTGCTATGATAAGTTCCCCTTGGACTCAGCAGCCTTTGACAGGCAGAAGAAGCTCACCTCAGTCTTTGCTGGGGATTCTGGGGTGCTGGGTTTTCTCAAAGCTGCTGTTGCCGGGATGGTGCTGCAGGCCAAGGTGGCTATGACCTGGCCTTGGGCATTCAAGAGCAGCTGGGGTGTCACTGCCTGCACCTGCAGACTCTGTGCTGGCAACGCGGCTGGGTTTGCTGTGGCAATGGCTGCTGGGTTAACCACCCATGGGAGTGTGCCAATAACCTGGAACAGAAAGCAAGGGAAGGTACAAAAGGTTAGAGCACAGAGTTTTTGAAAATCTCCTTTTTCCTCAGCTCTACATGGGAAGGAAGGCGGACTGAGTGGAACTAAAGTGCTAGGATTATTTTAAAAGGGGGAGGGCGGGGGGGGGGGGGGCGGAGAGGACAGCCGAATATGCTGAGGTTTTCATAATGATACATCCTGAAGAACAGAGCAACATGACCTACAGGGGAAGAGATGGCTGGCTCTGTTCTGAAACCACTTTCCCCTTTCATCTTTATCAGGGTCAAGCAGTGTGTTATTGTTTCCAAGAATCCATCCACATAGTTCTTGGTATAGCTGGTGATATGGAAGTGGGTGGATATGAGCAGTGAAGCCCCTCTCTTAGATCCTTCACAGACTGATACTTTGGAGGAAGCACATCAACATTATCCACAACACGAAGGAACTGCTGTTTACTAATATTGATAGTGCATAGAGAAAATGAGATAAGAAAGTATGTAGTCTTCAGCACCTCTTGGTGCTGTTAATTTGGTATTTCCCTGGACACAGCATGGCCAGAAGGCTAAAGAGTCCATGTTTCTACAATGTTGCTGGTGGCATTACCTGAGACTGTTCTAGCTAATGTCAATAGTAAGCATCACCTAAAGGCTTAGCCCTATTTTTAATGACTAATTTCAAACTTTTCCCAGCAAAAATACAGTATTTTTGAGTGTGGGTGTTTTTTGTTTGTTTGTTTTAAGATATCAAGTTGCAAATTTAATATTTCCAAAAGTACGTTTTAGCAGTACTCAGACCACTGTAAATAAAAGTATCCTTGTCCAATTTACATACCAAAGGAGTGTACTACTGTACAATTTCTAGGCATGGACAAGGCAATCATAACTGTCTTTAAACACTTCCACAGGCTTCTGCAAACCTGATCCATGACCATGAGTGTGGGTAGTTTGAATGGGATAATTGAAAATGTCCTCAATAAAAGAGTCAAGAAGTTTCTAATTTGGGATTACTTGCATTCATTTATTCCTAAATTACATTATTAACTCCCCCCCCCCCCTCCCCCCACCAGTTCATGAATATCCTTGATTGTAACTCAAAGAACAGTTGGTGGAATCCTGTATGGTCATTACATGCTATTTAGCACTGTGGTCAAATACTCAAAAGCTCACTTACTGGAAAGCATCCGCCAAAGTCAACAGAGCTCCATTCCCCTCTTGACTGAGAAGCAGCTGCCTGATGTTCCCAAACCCTCTCGTGAGCGATCTCTGGCAGCACCAGAGACTACTTGCACTAGGATCTATTTCTTTGGAGAGTGTATTATAAACTCCAGAATTTTCTATGTAAAGTGTAGCTCAATCAAACTCATTTTCATTGAGGGCCAATTCGGCCTTAGGTTTGCCTTCCAAGGGCCACTAAATCTATGGACAGTGAATCTGTGGATACTGAAGGTCATACACACACACATATACATATACACTAGCTGTCCCCTGCTACACATTGCTGTGGCCCAGTCTGTGTATATGTGTTTTGTGTTTTATATATGTGTTTTATATGTGTGTGTTTGCGCATATATATGTGGTTTTGTGCATGCGTTGTAATGTATTTTTAATTTTTAATCTTTTAAAGTCCCTTCTGCTGTGTTTTTAGTGTTTTTATGAGTGATGGTCACTTGTTGGCCTGATAGGTGTATTGTGTCCAAATTTGGTGTCAATTTGTCCAGTAGTTTTTGAGTTATGTTAATCCCACAAACTAACATTACATTTTTATTTATATAGATAAACATTATGGTTGGTTGGTGCTCTTTAGTTTTTACCCAATTTGCACCCTCCACCCCCTCACCCCCGCCTAGATATTATTGAATGACAACTCCATAACTTTTGATTATCTGCTATGCAAACTGGGGATGATGAGAATTGTAACGCAACAGCACTTGTGGCTCTGAGGTTGGGGAAAGGTTAAAGGGCATTTTAACATCAAGACATCATATCCACAAGCTTTGTATGTAAATTCAGTCCCCACCCTCCCGACGAAATAGAACAAACTACAGCCTTCCAAATGTTACTTGCATCACAATTCTCATAAGCTCTAATTGTGATGCCTAATGAGGAATACAGGAATTGTAGTCCAGCTTCTGGAGGGGCACATCAAATGACATGCTGGGCCAGATTTGGCCCATGAGCCTTGAATTTGAGACATATGGCATAGCTCCTAAGGAAAGCCAGCTCTAATAGTGGCTGAAGCACAATGAGTTTTTTAAAACAAATAAAGCAAGTGATCACATATCAGCAGGTGGGAAACCATTCCCTAATTTGCTCTGAGTTTTCATACATATTCATTGGTTCTCTCCTTTAACCACTTCTCAATCAATAGAGGAACAGATCACAACTGGCCCCAGTGGCCGTTTACCAGTAAATGAGGTTTGGGAATCTTTCATAGTCCCTCTACAGGCTACATACATAACCCCCAACAGGTTTCAAGCACATATTTTTTAGAATTTTTAGAATTACATAAATGAAATACTTGATGAGACTATCCTTTATATTTTAAAAGGGGGGCTGGCAAACAAGTCATGCACCTTTTTCAATAGGAAAGAGTTGGGTCTTGTTACTTATGTTGTGTTTTTGAGTCTCGTAGCACTTACTTGTCCCTGAGCATTGGTCAGGATTTGCCCAGTAATCCCCTGGAGACTAGGAATCGCATTTGCAATCACTGGCGTGGCAGCCAGGGAACTGAGGAGCTGGGTTTGGGATCCAAGAGAAGCTGCACTGATCTGCAGAATAAAACAAAAGCCGAAGATCAAAATGTATGTTACTGTCGATCTTCTATTACTTCTCAGATTGACTTCTCTCTCAGCTGCTTTCATCAATATAGAGATGATGATAATACTAGCCCATCAAGCTAGGAATCTTTTAAAGATAACTAGATAACACAAATAAAGTGTTCTGCACAATTGAAAACAAGGATGACTTGCCAGCAGAGCGTGCAACAAAGACAGACTCGCTTTTCCCAGAGACTTATACATAAGGAGAGGAAAAGAAGTGTGAGGAATGATGTCATGTGAGGGATTGAGGCCTTTTAAAGTGGTTTCTGCTAGTAGAATCCTTTGTGAGAGTAACGTTGTATTCACGTAAACAGCTCTCAGTTTTTAGTCCTACTGTTTTTGAATTTATGTTTTCAAGCTTCTAAGTTTGTTCCTGTTTATAGTTCATGCGTGGCATAGATTACCTATTTTGCTTATAGATATATCTATGGATTGATTCTTGAGACTGTATTTGAAAAGAATTTTGGACACTTGGCTATCTTGGAAATACCTTTTGGGACTTCTAACCTCTCTTTTGGATTTACTTATTTTTATATACTTCTCTCTAAATAAACTTACTGGATTATCTGGACAGAATGTGGTTTGTGGTGAAAAAGTATGACAGAGCTCTAGTGCAACACATGGAACATGTAGCCTTCTAGGTGTTGCTGGAATACAAGTTATCACTACTGGCTGATGGGAGACACAGTTCAAAAATATTATAAAGGTCATTGAATCCAGACAAGACAGAGGTACTCCTGGTCAGTCGTAAGGCCGAACATGGCATAGGGTTACAGCCTGTATTGGATGGGGTCGCATTCCCCCTGAAGACGCAGGTTCACAGCTTGGTTGTGACCCTGGACTCATCGCTGAGCCTGGAACCCCAGGACTCGGCGGTGACCAGGGGAGCATTTGCACAATTAAAACTTGTGCGCCAGCTGCGCCCGTACCTTGGGAAGTCTGACTTGGCCATGGTAATCCACGCTCTGGTTACATCCCGTTTAGACTACTGCAATGCTCTCTACGTGGGGTTGCCTTTGAAGACGGCTCGGAAGCTTCAACTAGTCCAATGTTCGGCAGCCATGATTCTAACAGGAGCGGAACGCAGGGAGCATACAACCCCCCTGTTGTGCCAACTCCACTGGCTACCGATTTGCTACCGGGCTCAATTCAAAGTGCTGGCGTTGACCTTTAAAGCCCTAAACGGTTCCGGCCCAAGATACCTATCAGACTGCATCTCTGCCTATGAACCCACCAGGACTTTGAGATCTTCCGGGGAGGCCCTGCTTTCGATCCCGCCTGCCTCACAGGCACGGCTGGCGGGGATGAGAGATAGGGCCTTCTCGGTGGTGGCCCCTCGGCTGTGGAACGCCCTTCCCACAGATATTAGACTAGCTCCATCATTATTGGTATTCCGCAAAAAAGTGAAGACCTGGTTGTTCGAGCAGGCGTTTGAATAGTTAGTGCAACGAGTGTAATGAACATAGGAAAGGAACAATGGATGATGGATCTGGATCATGTTTTCAGTGATGAGACGCCAGTGAATGGCTATTGTTGTTAATTATATAGGATTGTATAAGGTGTTATGATGTTACTGTTTTTTACCGTGTACTGTAGTATCGTATTTTTGCTGTTCTGTTGATAACCGCTGTGAGTCGTCTAACGGCTGAGAACAGCGGTATACAAATAAAGTAAATAAATGTTCCCCTATCCCTGGTCTGCAGCTGTGGTTCCTAACCTACTGCCCCCCCCCCCCCCAAATTTCCAGCCAGCAAAAGTCAGGGTTCTGGGAGATGAAGTTCGAAATATCTGTATGGCGAAACACTGCAAACCAATTCTAAAAGACCGTGAAGCTGTTGATGAAGATAAATGCTCACCCTGACAGCATAAAATGTCTTTTAGAAAGTTTGGCCAACTACAACCTGTTAGTATTAATTTCCACTGTGCTTTTTCTGATAGAAAAGCAAACTTTTATGTGCAAAGGGAACACAGTGCGATGTGACTACAACCACACATTCTGACTGTGCAAACAGTATGTGTGGCTTGTAAATAGAGGATTTAAACCATAGATTATACAATAATGGTAAATGCTATGGGTACTCATTGTTGACATCTAGCCCAATATCCCAGGAGTTGCTGTTCATGTTTATAATGAAAAGAAATCACAGAACATCTTTGAAAAGGAGTATGCACAGCCTTGCCACCAAACTACACATGAATCAATGGACCTGACCAGACCAGAAACACATCCACTAGAAGCTTGTCCATTGCTACCAATCCACTCAACACCCAAATTTCAGAAATGGCTAACAATTCTTCCTCGGTGGCATTTTTCAAGTTCTTACTATTCCAGGGTTAAACGCAAATCCAGCTGGCTGAACAGTTATTTGTGTTTGAGTTTCCAATGGCTTGACAACTGGCGGTGTGGATACTGCAGTAGGCTGTGGCAAAATGGCTGGCTGAGCCTGGGGCTGGAGTAAAGTCTGTGTTTGAATTGCTGGCCTTGGCTGAACAGTTTGTTGGGCCTGGATAGGCTGGCTTGGCTGCAAAGGGGCTTGTACTGCTGTATTCAGCACTGCAGCAGCTGTGAGAGGAGAGAAATGAAAGAAAGGGTCACTAAATTATTGCAATGATGATATTTTTCCTTCTCCCACTCTCTTTTCTTTATCCCATCCCATCATATCCTCATTTGATCCATGAGCAAATGGTTGGAAAAGTTACATGTGTATGGAAGTTGGGGAGGGACATGTGGTCCACATGTAGCTGCTGTCTGCCCCATTTATTCCAGTCACCTGCCCACCAACACACACCCACTGCCTCTTCTGACTGATGCAATGCCTCCACTGCCAAAAAGTGTAGTATTGCTTTAAAACAATGTATGCGCCTGGAAACACAGTTTAGTTTCAAAAAATATACAGCCCCCCTGTCTACCTTGTTTTAAAACAAAAGTGAAGGTCTTTTCAAGTTCCCTATGGGTTTGGGGATGTCATTGTAGCCTCCTGTCCTGCAGAAGTTAATCACCCCTAGTCTATGCCATCTAATAGATACCTCATAGGGTAAAGAACAGAACAGACACACCTGTATGTTGTTATACTGTCTTGAAATACATTAGAGTAGTGGTTCTCAACCTGTGGGTCCCCAGGTGTTTTGGCCTACAACTCCCAGAAATCCCAGCCAGTTTACCAGCGGTTAGGATTTCTGGGAGTTGAAGGCCAAAAACATCTGGGGACCTCAGGTTGAGAACCACTGCATTAGAGAATATGTTAGCCAAATGATAGTGAAAGCATTTTCATTAAACTGAAGAAAAAAAACTCTGTTTCTTCACTTTCTAAATTCTTTATGGAAAACACAAAGCTATAATCAAGTGCTGGTAGAAGTCCTGAGATGGCACCACTAGGTAGTCTCTGTGGCTGCCGTATCAGCTATTGCAATCAACATAATTTTGGTTCCTGGGCTATCAATGTCATTTCCTAATCATAGAAACATGGAAAAGGTTTATTAATGTGCAAAAACTTTGTTTTTGTGGGTCATCCTGCATCTCATTTTGCAATAGTTTTTCAATGAATATCTCAGAGTTTAAACAAATTCAACATAGTTTGTGGTGGCAATGAAAGTGTATGGAATATAACAACTACTTTCAAAATAAGTACCATACAATTAAACAGGAAATAACACTTTAAAACCAGAAGCAGAAACCTTTTCATATTTTGTTACATAGTGTAATAGCTATGGTTACCCAAAGCCTTCACGTCATAGGCCTCCTGCAACAAACATTAATGGTAGAAGAAATCCTATCTTGACTACAACATTTTGATTTGTTTATTGTCAATCGTCAACATGTTATCCTCAACTCATGGCAACCCTATGATTGAAAGACCTTCAAGTCACACTATCATTGACAGCTCTGCTCAAGTCTTGCAAACTCAGGTCCATGCCTTCCTTGATTGGGTCAATCCATCTATAAGGCAGTCTTCCTCTTTCCTTCCTGTTTTCTGCCTTACCGAGCCTGATGGTCTTTTAGTGAGTCATTTTTTCTGGTGATATGCCCAAAACTTAGTCATCTTGACTTCTAGGGAGGGTTCAGACTTGATTTCTTCTAGAAACCATTTATTTGTCATTTTATCAGTCCATGATAACTATTTTACAGCATTACATTTCAAAAGAGTTAACTTTCTTCATATCAACTTCCTTCACTTCCACAACAATACATTAGAAATGGGAAACACGATGGCACAAGGAACTCTGACTTTACAATTCAATGACTGTATTAATGTATTAATGACTAAATAAAAGTAAAATGCAGAATAACCACCCAATAAAACTGACAAAGATGCAGGAAAAAGACCACAGACTCTGTAATATAAACTACTTCACATGATGATGAAGTGCAACCAAATTTCACCCCACCGGTGCTTCACTTCAATTAAAGTAACACATAAGGAGTACATCCTTTTGTAAAAGTAGATACAATCTCTCCTGTAAAATTACAGCATGCTCTTGGTATCTGCTGGAGCTTGGTTCCACGACCCATGGATACTTATTATATATAGTACAATGGTGCAGTAAAATGACATTGCAGATATAAAATGGCAAACAACAAGTGCCGAAGTGAGTCAGAAGATCTGTGAAATAGTGGGAGGCTACAGAAGGCTATCTCTGTGCACCAGAGTAGTGTTCGCCATGCAGCAAAATCAAGGCTTGCTTCTTGAGTTTTTTCTCAACTATAGTTGGTTGAATCCATGGTTGAAGAACCCATGGATAAGGACTATTGACTGTAATGGGAACAGCCCACTCACAGTGCATATAGGTCAATGAATGGAAGCAATAACAACATGAGAGGCTTCTCTGGGCCCTTCTACATAGCTGTATAAAATCCCACATTATCTGCTTTGAACTGGGTATATGACAGTGTGGACTCAGATAACCCAGTTCAAAGCAGATATTGTGGATTATTATCTACCTTGATATTCTGGGTTATATGGCTGCGTGGAAGGACCCTCTAGCCCAGTGGCTCTCAACCTGTGGGTCTCCAGATGTTTTGGCCTTCAACTCCCAGAAATCCTAACAGCTGTTAAACTGGCTGGGATTTCTGGGAGTTGTAGGCCAAAACACCTGGGGACCCACAGGTTGAGAACCACAGCTCTAGCCCAACATTATCTCCCCATAGTAACCAAATGGATGGCTCTGGGAAGCCCACAAGGAGGAAAACAGCAATCTCCCACTCACAACTCCCAGCAACTAGTATCAAGTGTGATATTGCCTGATTAATGTTATTACACAGTCATTTTCATGGTAGACATTATTATCTATCAGGTTACCCAATCCCCTTGCAAAGCAGTGGTCATGAATACAGAGCAAATCCTTTTCCCCCTCTCAATTCATGCAGATAAAGACATTACAAATGGTCCCTTTGAATCAGCATCCCTCCTTCAATGCAGGCTGTTGAGCCAATGTCCCATTTCATGAAGAACAGAAGACCCCAAAATCCTCTAGGAAGCAGTGGTTACCTTGCAAATTGGCTAGAGGTGATTTGAAAATTCCCCCAGTAGGAGAGGCAGCCGTCAATCCTGGGAGGGCAGCGACCGTTGCTGCAGGAAATGTCCACACAGCCAGCCCCTGCTGACTTGCCACTTGACCTGCAATACTGATGGGGATAAGAAGAGGTTGAGTAACTGCCCCTGCTGGAACCATTACGCCTGTCACAACTGTTGCTAAGTTTTCCTGAGTCAAGACCTGCAAAAGTAAACAAGATTTAAAAAAGAAAAGGGAAGAAAACGATCAACGCCACTGCAGACAGCATCAGCGCAGCAGTCACGTCAGCAAGCCCACGGGAGGCCCAGCCCAGCCAGGAGGCGCCTACCTGAGCTGTGCCCGTGTGCGGCATTGCGCCCCATGCCAGCAGCTGGGCAGGGCCAGCTCTGTAGCACCCAAGTGGGGGCAGGTTTCAAAGTCAACATTAAATGTGAGGCCCAAGCATCTTTTACAGCCCTGAAAATTCACTCTGGGCTACATAGAGCACAATGGTGCCCTGATACCAAACAACACTGAGCTTCAGTTATCTAAGGCCCCTTCCACACAACTGAATTATATCCCACATTTTCTGCTTTGAACTGGAATATATGCCAGTGTGGACTCTGATAACCCAGTTCAAAGCAGATATTGTGGATTTTTCTGCCTTGATATCCTGGGTTATATAGCTGTGTTGACGGGCCCTAAGTGTGTATCTGTGTATCTGCACCTGATTATTTTCAGGGGGTGTGGTACTTGGTGCAAGAGGTAACAATTCCTTAATGGAGCTGCTTCCCACTGCTCCTCAAGTGATTAAGAAGAAATAAGTCTTTCCATAAAGAGCAACTCATCTCTCTCCAGGGGCCTTTCCACACGGCCCTATATCCCAGAATATCAAGGGAGAAAATCCCACAATATCTACTTTGAACTGGGTGATCTGAGGGCCCTTCCACACAGCCCTATATCCCAGAATATCAAGGCAGAAAATCCCACAATATCTGCTTTGAACTGGGTTATCTGAGGGCCTTTCCACACAGACCTATATCCCAGAATATCAAAGTACAAAATCCCACAATATCTGCTTTGAACTGGGTTATCTGAGTCCACACTCAGATAATGTGGGATTTTCTGCCTTGATATTCTGGGATATAGGGCTGCATGGAAGGGCCCTGATAGGCTCATTTACCTATACGTAGTGGTTGTTTGCAAATGCAAACTGCAGAACAGAGTGTTCTGAGAAGAACAGGAACATGGAAGGAGACCTTGGGTGCATCTACACTGTAGAGCAAATCCATTTTGACCCCACTTTAACTGCCCTGCCTCAGTGCTATGGAATGCTGAGAACTGATGTTTTGTAAGGTCTTTTGTCTTCTCTGTCAGAGAGTTTGGTTCATTACTACATTACAACTCCCAGGGTTCCATAGCATTGACCCATGGCAGTTTGAAGTGGGGTCAAATTGCTTTAATTCTACAATGTAGATTCACCCCTTTGTCTTCTTTTTCTTAAAAAGTGCATTAAGAGGACCCTCCTAATGCCAAGTCATTATGTCTCACAGGACTGAGAACCTCTTTCTTCCCAATACCGCTAAATTGTATGATGGATCCCAACTTCCACTAAATGGAACAGCACTGGGAAACTAAGCACTAGACCAGTGGTTCTCAACCTGTGGGTCTCCAGATGTTTTGGCTTTCAACTCCCAGAAATCCTAACAGCTGGTAAACTGGCTGGGATTTCTGGGAGTTGTAGGCCAAAACACCTGGGAACCCACAGGTTGGGAACCACTGCACCAGACGCTCAGTCTCCAGAGTTAGGAAGAGAATGACTTAACACCAGGGTGATCTCTCTCATGCTGGCATAGAATTATTAAAGGCCTTTCCGCAGAATCAAATGAATGTTTACTTAGTTGCATTTTATTATGCTGTGTAAGAGGCCGTCTCAAATCTCAATGCAATGCAGAAAGTAGGATGTTTAATTTTAGTTTATCTTATCCTGCTGTGTACATGAAATGGGAGACATGGTACAAGGAAAGATGGAAAGATGTTGCAGAAAACAAATTTTATCCTTCTTAAAAAGTCACTATCTTTCAAACTAATTACATATTATTTTTTCTGGAAAACATTTTAAAAATCACATTTCCTCTGTAGTAAGTGGGAAAAGTGGGTGGAATTTTGGTTCCAGGAACCTCCATGGATACCTGAGTCCTGTTACAAACAATGTCATAGTAAAATGGTGCCCCTTATTTAAAAATGACAAAATCAAAATTTATTTGGGGGATTTAAAAATATTTTAAGGTGTGAACAGTTGAATTTGTGGATACAGAATCTGTGGATATGGAAAGCAAACTGTATCCTAAAAGTGGGGTCAGGGAACATGTGTTTCTCTAGAGCAGTGGTTCCCAACCTTTGGTCCTCCAGGTATTTTGGACTTCAGCTCCCACAATACCTAAGACCTGGCAAGATGGTTGGAATTTCTGGGAGTTGAAGTCCAAAACAACGGAAGGGCCAAAGGTTGGAAACCACTGCTCTAGCTGTTGAATGTAAACTCCTGAATTCTTAATACTGCACATTTAATAGGACTGATGGGACTTGCTCTCCAATAGTATGTGTTTGGATGCACATTACCAACTGTAAAATGTTATATTCACATGGCATTTTTTCCCAGGGAATAAATTTCAGTGGCACTACTGAATATTTTCCCATAGAACTGGAAGAGACTATCCAGCCCACTGACAATTTTCTAAAATTACACTGGATTGGTGCATTCCTCTTGTTCCTAAGCTGTGGGCGGCACAAAGAACCAGACTGTTCTCCCGACTATCTCGACAAAACTGGACAGACATGGAGAAGATCTCAGAAACAGACTACCTACTAACCACCACTACTTTTAGTTTGTGGCTTTAAGCTCTTCTGGATCTTTTGCACAACAAGGAATGAGTACTCAATTGTTAGAAGGAATTACCCTGTATCCCTCGCCAGGTTGAAAATAATGCAGATGAAATGCTGGAAGACACATGACATAACACACGACATAACACAAGAACAACTTTGAGGGGATGCTGTGTGTATCTAAAGCAACAACCAATATCCATTTACTCATCCACTGATGGTGCAGAAAGGTTCCAAGATCTCCTTCCATTTTCCTAGGATTGGGGTTCGACATCATGGTGTTCATTGCAAAGATGTAGGAAGTTACTATTCTTATAATAAATCCCAGTCAAGTTTTATGAACTGAGCTGAAGTTTCTCATTTTCTTAGCAAGCTATTCCATGGTGAGTCCTTTACTTACCATGGAATAACTAACACACAGAGTATACCCAACACATAAAGTGTACCTTCACAAGTGTATAGATAATATCCCAAAGCAGTCCACAAAAAATAAATTCCCAATAAAGAGCACTGGAAGAGTGCATTTGATTTCTGCAAAGTATGGTTAGTTGTAAAGGGGAACATAGTTGAGAACTCAATGACCTCTAACAAGGCATCTTGTTGTTTTAAAAGGTCTTTAGCCTTCTCTGCCCAAGAGATCCGGTGCCTCATCATAGTACAATTCCCATGTTCCCATACAGTAGAACCATGACAGTTAAAGTAGTGTCAAACTGCATTAATTCTGCAGTACAGATGCACCCAGGCTTGGGTATCTGTTCTCAAACTGCAATTCTGCTTCAACATAAATATGCCCCCCCCCCCAAAGGGAACTGCTGGATGTTTCCACCCCACTGCAGAAATTGAATGCACTATTTCATCCATTCACCAGCCAATAAGACACCTCCCACATACCCAACAGGGAACTTTAGGATAGTTACCTGTGGTGCGGCTTGCACCGTGACGGGAGTTAGAGTTTGTGTTTGCTGGTTTGTCACTTGGTTGAAGGGGAGCATGCCAGGGATGGGAGCAGGTGCTACTTCGGGCAATGTTTTCACTTCACCTTGAGAAGGAAGAAGCAAGTCACATTGTTTATCTATCCAGATGTAATCCACAGGATGTCCTTTTAAATAAATCCCATTGAGTGAAGTCTAGATATATGACTCAAGGCACAACCTGACAGCCAATTCCTTCCTGGAAGGAAGAGCCACAAAAGTGTAATGTCAGCAAGCAAAACATGTATAGAAAGGATTACGTGCTTCATCCAGCCCCTTTTCTGAGAAGATCATTTCTTTGTAGTGGAAAAGGGCTTGAAAGTGCTCTGAGGAAAGATGGAAACTAGCTTACCTTCCTCAATTTTGCAGGGCAGGAGTGAGAAATTGGTTGCTTTCCAGATGTTGCTAAACTATACTCCTCACCATTAGATATACTGGTTAGTTGCAGTCCAACAGTATCTGGAGGACTGTACATCTCCTTCCCAAGATTTCATAAAATCAGTGTTCTTTTTACAGCTCTCCATTTGAAATGTTACCTGTTCATGTGGTATATTTTGTCCTAAAAGACACATGACTACAGAAGTTGCACGAGTTGTCTTCCTAATGCTTATTAGCAAGCCTGTACAAGGAAATGCCACTCTAGAATGTCTATTTCATATTGAACATCTCTCAGCCCAAGCCAGCATATACCACAAAAAAGAATGCTGGGAATTGCAATCTAGGAGGGCCAAGTGCCCAGCTCTGCTTTACATGGAATCTACCTAATGAGGTAGTCCAATGACCAGGCAGAAAGCATCCCCACCCACTTCTTTTTATATAACATTTACAGCTCCCTGCTTTTCTCCAGTTGGAGTATTTAGACTAATTCTTAGCACAAGTCTTGGATTTTTCCTTCTAGCCTTCTGCACATGTCCCAGGTTGTTCTGCTTTGACCACTTGCTTATGAACTGCCACTGACAAGAATGCACATAGGTTTTGCAACCACTTGTAATATTGCTGTATTTTCCCACTATTCCTCCTTGCACCTATCACTTTATTACCAAAAATATATTAAAATGGAAAATATGGAAGAACAGCATCATGTGTGGTTATTGGTACACCAAAGTCACTTGTAGAGAAGCATCATCTGTAGCGCAGGGTTGTCAAATGTGTGGCCATCTAGATGTTTGGACCTCCAACTCCCAGAAGTTCTAGCAAGTTGTCCAATAGCCAGGATTTCAAGGAGCTGAAGTCCAAAACACTTGGAGGGCCACAAGTTTGACACTGCTGTAGTGGATATGAGAGGGACACAGATACTAACCAGGAGACAGGCAGACATGTGTGAGGAAGTCCATACTGAATATCATTTGGTGAGGATGTGACCTTCAAAGACTTGTGGTGGAGGTTCTAAGGAAGGGTTCTCAACCTGTGGGTCCCCAGGTGTTTCTGCCTACAACTCCCAGAAATCCCAGCCAGTTTACCAGCTGTTAGGATTTCTGGGAGTTGAAGGCCAAAACATCTGACGACCCACAGGTTAAGAACAACTGCTCTAAGGCAATTGGGTCCCCAGTGCAAACTGGAGACCAGAGGAACCTTGTTGCCACTTCAAGTAGTTTCAGACTTATGGTAACACTGAAATGAACCTATCACAAGGTTTTCATGGCAAGATTTGTTCAGAAAGAGGTTGGTTTTGTCTTCCTGTAAGACTGAGCAAGTGTGACTTGCACAATGTCACTCTTGGGTTTCCATGGCTAAGCAGGGATTTGAACCCTGGTCTCCTGAATTGTCATTCATTGCTCATCCACTACACCATGCTAGCTCATCTGTCTTAATCTTTCAGTATCGCAAGAGAAGACAGAATACAGAATGCACCTTTTCAGCAAGGGGACATTCAAGAAGCTGATGGGCCACTCTAGTTGACCTATTCCTAAGATTAGATAGATAGATATGAGATATCTATCTATCTATTGTTTCTTAGTATAGGTTGTCTATTACTTGTACTGTGTATTTTCCAGTATGGTTTTTTTTTGGGGGGGGGGGGGGGTAAAGAGCATGAATGAAGAAAACAAAACAAATGCAACAATAAGGAAGTGCTACTTACGCTCTGATTCCCCGCAAACTTTTTCTGAGTTTTGCTCTGCCCCTTCCCTTCCTGTACCATTGGGTTCTGCAGGGCAACTTTTATTATCCTCTCCTTCAGCTGCTGATGTTGTTTTCATAGTTTTTCCTTCATCGTCTGCAGGCAGTGGAGCATCCACACCCACTTCCAGCACCCGAATTGTCTCATGACGTGACATCACAATCACCTGAGGAAAGATAGCAAAATATTAAGAGTGTAGCAAACAGAATCAACACAAAGAACTGGGAGAAGCAGCTATAGTGTTCTGGACCATGAACTGATGGACAATACCTGAGTATCCACTAGGGTTTGGTATCTTCTGGGGTTTGGTTCCAAAATCCACAGATGCTCAAGTTCCATTCTATACAACAATGTAGTAAAATGGTGTGCCTTACATAGAATGACAAAATCAAAATTTGCTTTTCTAAATTTGCTTTCAAGCTGAGGATGGTTGGGACCATGAATGTAGAATCCATGGATTCAGAGGACCAACTGTACATGCTTTGCAGATTCTGTTTCAGTTTCTGATATCACTCAGTAGACAGGGACAGCCTCCCCTCTTTAAACCCTGGTGGGTTATTGCCAGTCAAAATGGTTACATTGAACAGTAGTCTGATTGACCAAACTGAACAACTTCATATGTGATGGTAACTGAAGATGCATAGTGGCCAGTCATAGCACTATAAAGACCCCAATTATAATAAATCAGGGCATAATTATATATTATCTGAATTAGATCTATAAATGGGAAACACAGCTCAAGAGTACCTTGATGTATTTGATATTGGGCAACGAGAGCGCAGTTTGCAGAAAACTCGACAAGACATGATATAGAGGATATCTTTGTTCCTATAAGGTGGCAATATGTTCAGTGAAGAAAGCTTTCTTTTCTGCATGTACTGCATCTTCACATCCAGCTGAGCTATTCAGAGTAGGTACAATTTATGTTGAATCCATTGCTAGAACTTTCAGTAGCTCACTGTGATGCCTTTAATAACCATTTCACATACAAAATCTCTCATACAAGAGCCGACAGATGTTGTCATTGGAGCAGAAGTCAACAACGAGGTGTCCAGCAACTCTGTGAATGGGATTACACTAGATCGGTTTCAATGTGGAAAAGCTGCTGGGGCAAGAAAGGAAGACAGCCTGCTTTCTTGATCGCTGCCACGTTTGGCTGGTTGTTGAGGGAGGAGATGCAATTCAATCTCAAATATAACAAATTATTAATGCATCTCTCAGGGTGGTGAACTTTCCAATTTGCTTAAAATAAACAGCAGTTAGACCATGGCTTAAAATTCCCTCCTTGGATCCCCTGGACCTTAACGATTACAGACTAGTCTCCAATCTTTCTTTTTGGGCAAGGTGATTGAGAAAGCAATTCAACTCCAGCTCCAGGTAGTATTGGATGACACACACTTCCTTGATCCATTTCAAACTGGCTTCAGAGCAGGATAGAGCTGAGACTAGTCGCTTTAGTAGATGATCTTAGTCTTAACACTGACAGGGGGATTATGTCCCTGTTAATACTTCTAGATCTCTCAGTATGATCATGGCATCCTTCTGGAACACATTGGGGGTTTGGGAATTGAAGGCACTGTGTTGCAATGGCTCTGGTTATACCGCTCAGGTAGGTTCCAGATGCTAGTGCTTGGGGATACCTACTCATCAAAAAAGGAGCTGGGAAAGGTAATCTGAAGGCATGGGGCGAGATGTTGTCAGTACACTGATGCCAAATATATTTCCATGCTTTCAAAAATAGCTTTAGCTAAGAGTAACTTGTCTTCTCTGAATGAATGCCTAGAGAAGGTAATGGGCTGGATGAGAAAAACTGATACTGAATCCAGTCAAGATAGGGGTGCTTGCCATCAAGAGTTCTAATCTGCGAATGGAGATGTATCAACCAGTTCTGGATGGCATTACACTCTCCATGAAAGACTGTGTTCGCAGCTTGGGACTGCTCCTGGATCCCTCTCTCCAAATGTCAGCCTAGGTAGATGTGACAGTCAAGAGTCCTTATTACAAGCTGAAGCTGATATACGAGTTGTACCACCTCTTAGAGTCGGAGGACCTAAAGATAGTAGAGCATGCACTGATGACCTCAAGCTTGAACTTTAGCAATTTGCTTTACACTGGGCTACCCTTGTACGAAATTTGGAAACTTTAATTAGTTTAAAATACAGCCAGACTAGTTACAGTCTCCTGGTGGAGAAAAGAAGGTGTATTAATAAACATTATTATTATTATTACTACTACTACTACTACTACTACTACTATTATTATTTACTACTACTACTACTACTACTACTACTACTACAGGAACATCCAGGAGTGAACATATTACACCTATACTACAGTCATTCTACTGGTCCATGGTCATGTTAGCCAGGGGTGATCTGAGACACTAATGTAACAGGCAGGAGGTTTTGCAAGGCTGCACTATGTGTGCATCTGAGTGTGCTAAGAGATTGAGAAAGAGAGGTGCCCAGTGTGGGTTAATGACTTTGGGTGTTGGGCTAGAATTCCAGGGTTCAAATTCAACTAGGTGACCTTAGACATGGCAAAGAGGAAGGTAATGGCAAATCTTGGGATAAATATTTCTCTGAAAACTATACAATATGGTCCCTTGAAGTTAGAGTCAGCTTGAAGTCACACAGCAACAACAGTAATGTGTGCATGTATTCAAATATGCATACATATCTAAAGAAGTGGTTCTCAACCTGTGGGTCCCCAGATGTTTTGGCCTTCAACTCCCAGAAATCCTAACAGCTGATAAACCGGCTGGGATTTTTGGGAGTTGCAGGCCAAAACATCTGGGGACCCATAGGTTGAGAATCATTGACCGAGAGTGAGAGATGGATCTATCTGCAATAGATCTCTTGCAGAAAGGTGTAGCAAATGGAGGTCTTTGTGAATACATACAACATTCCTAGTGCAAACCACTTTTAGGAAACCCTACCCAAGGCTCCACTGTGCCATCATTGGAGTGGTACATACCTGCTCATTAACTGTGAGGGAGGGTTCTTGTGTGGGTATAGTTTCAGTGTCCATGACTGGTTGCTGGAAGATGGGAGTCACAACGTCTGGTGGATCACATGCTGCAAAAAGTAAAGACACAAAGGTCACTGGAGTAATTAGTTAGTAAATTGGGAGCATTAATTTGTCCCCACTGAGAAGTTTTAGATACATCTAGAATCACAGCAATATAGAATCATAGAGTTGGACGAGACCCATGAGCCCTCCAATCTAATCCCTGCCATGTAGGAATTCACAATCAAAGCACTCCATCCAGCCTCTGTTTAAAAACCTCCAGAGAAGGAGACTCCACCAGATTCTAAGGCAACATATTCTCATATTCTACTGCTGAACATCTCTAACCACCAAGACAGGCTTCCTAATGTTTAACTAGATTCTTTTCTAAGTCCATTGCTCTGTGTCTCTGGAGCAGCAAATATCAAGCTTGCTTCATCTTCAATATGGCATCCTTTCATATATTTAAACATGGCTATCATGTCATTTATTAACCTTTTCTTCTCCAGGCAAAACATATCAAGCTTCCTAAGCTGTTCATCAGAGGGCTTGGCTTCTAGTTTAACCGCATGCTATAATTCCTTCATTAGACTAAGCCTCCATCAAATTATCCATGTCACTATGTCTAGATCCTCCCATGCCATCTGTTCTATCCTATTATATGATTCACATTTCAATCCCTTCAGGGCAACTTGACATTTTTGTTCCTCTAAGGATCCTGGCATGTCTGGAACAACTGTCTCTCAGCATCATCACTGATGCCTGTGAGAAGCATCTTCAGTTCCCAAAGAGAACCATGGCTGCCACACTGTTTCCAGCCTGGAAGTGATGCTGATCCCATGGTCTTCCTAGAAAAAGCATCCGAGGGAAGAGTTCTAATGCCTATGTGGAACAAAGTGGCTAAACCGCAATATGGCAGAAATATTATAATCTAACTCAAAAGCAATCCTTCTCTTTTCTGCATTTTTAATAACACAATAATCTGACAGTCTCGTGTGTGCGTGTTTTTTTAAAAAACAAAATCTCCTTAAAATCCAATCTCATGAGCTGGGTTTTCTCAGTTTGATCAGAGGATGGGAGGTAAGGAGCCATGTTTGGACTAAAACAGAAAATCTCATATAATTGTATAGCTGGAAAATTCCTTCTTAGATCACACAGGCCCACTCTTCGTTTGATATATAGGATCCAGAATTGAAGCGTCTCTAATAGACAGCTTTCCAGTCTTGTTTGAAGACTTCAAGTGAAGGGAGTTTTATTTCAAATTGCTCCATTGTTAAATTGTTCTCACCATAAGTTTCCCCTTGTGTTCAATATTCAAGTGTAAATCCATTAGATCTAGTCCTACCTTCTAAAACAGAGATGTTTTTGCCCTCACCCATGGGCCAGTCTTCATAGTACTCTTTTCTGAAGACTAGGCCATACCTCAGGATGACTCCAATTACATACATTTATTTATGACAGCTAGGAATTTCTTAATACACTCTTCATCAATCCTGAACTACAATTTCTAACTGTGTATGAGCCATATCTGTTATGAGTTGACTACAGAATTCCCTAGTGTTGTCATCTGTTATTAATTCCACTGATCAGTAGGTCCATCATTTCTTTATTCTTTCTTCCAATTACTGAAAAGTCCCCTCTTTTGTTCTTCTTGGCTTGGGATACCGATATGCATATATCCCTAGTTTTCTGTTTATTTTTCTATTTCTCATACTGTACCTCTATATGTCTGTCTGTCTTTCTGTCTATCTTTGCTACTTGACACAAAACTTTAGATGTTTCACTTTTTCCCCAACTCACTGGAACAGCTGGTGATTGTGCCTTTACTAAGTCCTTCTTCATCTACCTTCTGGAAAAACAATGAAGTGGTATATGATGGCACATCTAGAATTTTTGAAGGTTCAATGTTTACGATGATTTCTCTCCCAAAACATATCAGAGTCAAGTATTTTCATTACCACTAATTCCTTACTATTACCACTAATTCTTTACTATTGAATGAGATGCTTGTCCTATCACTATAACTAGGGTACCATACCAGGCTGTTAACTGGTTTAGAGAACCTGTAGTTAGTACTGTATTTTGATTGAATGTGGCCTAATTATTGCATGACTGGACAAAAGTTTTAAAGTGAGATTACATCATTATTATTGTTGTTCATTCGTTCAGTCGTTTCCGACTCTTCGTGACGTCATGGACCAGCCCACGCCATCACCACCCCCAGCTCCTTCAAGGTCAATCCAGTCACTTCAAGGATGCCATCCATCCATCTTGCCCTTGGTCGGCCCCTCTTCCTTTTGCCTTCCATTTTCCCCAGCATCATTGTCTTCTCTAAGCTTTCCTTTCTTCTCATGATGTGGCCAAAGTACTTCATCTTTGCCTCTAATATCCTTCCCTCCAATGAGCAGTCAGGCTTTATTTCCTGAAGTATGGACTGGTTGGATCTTCTCGCAGTCCAAGACACTCTCAGCGCTTTCCTCCAACACCACAGTTCAAAAGCATCTATTTTCCTTTGCTCAGCCTTCCCTATGGTCCAGCTCTCACATCAGTAGGTGCCTATGGGGAATACCATTGCTTTAACTATGCGGATATTCGTTGCCAGTATGATGTCTCTGCTCTTCACCATTTTAGCAAGATTGGACATTGCTCTCCTCCCAAGAAGTAAGCGTCTCCTGGCTGCAGTCTGCGTCTGCAGTAATCTTTGCACCTAGAAATACAAAGTCTGGCACTGCCTCCACGTTTCCTCCCTCTATTTCCCAGTTGTTAATAATTCTTGTTACCATAATCTTGGGTTTTTTTTAATGTTTAACTGCAGCCCAGCATTTGCGCTTTCTTCGTACATGATAGTATACATCATAGATTACATCATAGTATATGCTTAATATCTTACACTCTTTTCGTGTCCATTGTTTTAATTTAACAGACACTTTGTGCCATAGCTCATTCCCTTAGCTTGTGATTT
Organism: Anolis sagrei; assembly: GCF_037176765.1. Lineage (NCBI taxonomy): Eukaryota > Metazoa > Chordata > Lepidosauria > Squamata > Anolidae > Anolis > Anolis sagrei. The sequence continues at coordinate 192,240,550 of NC_090022.1, forward strand.
TCAAAGTCATAAGAGAGAGAAGAGACAGTTCCTGGCTGCTGGAAGGGTCAGGTTCGTGATGGGATGGGCTATTTCCTGTTCTTAGTACTTTGTTTTAAAGCCATTTTTATTGGTTTTTTGGACCACATAATTGGGACCACATATGTGCCTGGAAAGGAAAGATGCCTCTGGTCTACTTGCAGAAAGGACTGAACTGGTCTCCTTTCAAAGTTTTTCATTAGCTCACTGGGTCACGTACTGTCCTTTCGCTGCCTTGTGGAAAGGTAATTGCCTTTATAAGCACCTTATGCATTTTTTATAAGAAGTGTCTTAGTGATGCACTTAGCCAGCTTCCCTGGATGACATTCAGATGCACTTGATGCATGCAGAAAGATTTCTTGTTCATGCAGGTACACAGGAGGCCACAAGTTCCAAGCCACTGAACGTGTCAAATTGAAACCATTTGAGAAAAGACCAGTGACTTAAGTTCACAAGGGCAAAGGCAAAGTCTTTGTTTTGTCTAACATCCCAACTGAAATCTCTTCGATGAGATATCTTTTTAATCCAGTTTCCGCAAAGCTGAAACCTCGCTCTCTCACACACATATGCTTAAAGTTTGTTTGTTTGTTCCGCAAACGCTCTTACATGGGTTGATGGATCTGGACCAAAGTTGGCACACATATCTTTCAGGATTCAACTTAAAATACTAATTGGGTATTACTAAAAATCCACCCTTTTCATAGCCATGGGAATGAAGGAGACTGATTGCTGCTAAGTAGTCCTCTGTCATGTGCCTGCTGTCTGAAGGCTAGAGCTTTCAGAGATGACATGGACCCTGCAGAACTACAGCTGATGCAGTTGGACTGAGCTTCTTTTGGAGCCTCGCTTGAGGTGCAGATGGGCTCCATGGGGCCTCAATGGAAGGAAGGCAAGCAAGGCCCTGCAAGGGTACTTGTTGTGATTGGAACACCAGTCACCAGTATCTATGATGGACCTGGTGGGGTTGGGGGGGGGGGGGCATTTATTTTGTTATCTTGGAGTTGCTGGGATTTATAGTTAACCTACAATCAATGAATATTCTGAACTCCACCAATAATGGAATTGAACCAAGCTTGGTACACTGAACTCCCATGACCAACAGAAAATACTGGAACGATTTGATGGGCATTGAGCTTGAGTTTTGGAGTTGTAGTTCATCTACATCCAGAGAGCACTATGGACTCAAACAATGATGGATCTGGACCAAACTTGGCATGAATACTCAATATGCCCAAATGTGAACACTGGTGGAGTTTAGGGGAAATAGACCTTGACATTTGGGAGTTGTAGTTTCTGGGATGTATAGAAACTGAACCCCACTAATGATACAATAGGGCATTCTGAACCCCACTAATGATAGAATAGGGCCAGACTTCCAACACAGAACTCCCATGACCAACAGAAAATACTGTGTTTTCTAATGGCCCTTGGTGACCCCTTTGACATCCCCTTGCGACCCCCCCTAGGGGTCCCAACCCCCAGCTTGAGAAACGCTGGTCTAGGTTGTGTACATGTCATGGTTTTGGAGGATTGGGGGGGGGGGGGTAAAAACATCTGCTGCATAGGAAGGTTTCTTTCTATACAACACTGTAGTGCTATAGCCAATCAAAAATCCATTTTTAGAAACAGAAACTCATGAGTTTGAACGTGATCATGGAAGATTGAAGATAGCCACAGTACGAGAATGCTCACGCTTCAGATATTTATCCCTCTCAAAAAGCCTTGGATAGTTCCAGGCCCTCCCCATGGGACAGAGTCAAGCAGGGAGCTATTTTTTGATGCAGAGCAGAGACCAATTAGCAAGAGAGGCTATTAAAATAGACATTTCATAATGTCAAGCTCCGTGCATGTTCTGTGGCTCACAAGTGGGCTGGATCTCATTTAGCAGACATGCTGCCGGCATGTAGTAGCATTTTCGTTTTGCTTCTTCACACATTCTTGCAATTATCGGGACAAATAATATTGCCCAGATGGCAATGTTAAGTGTGCACTGCAAGAAAAAACAGCCATTCCACAGCAGATGGTGACAAAGAAATGAAATGCGCAAAAGAGAAAAAGAAAAGGGAGAAGATCATTTGCAACACTCCGAGCTGCACAGTGAATATAATTACCAAGTTTAATTACAAGTGCCGATGAGTCAGAAATGTAACTGTCCCAGATACCATTCCAGAGGGAACCTTATCTTGAACACACCACAGGTAAGAAGCACAGCGCCTGTGGAGATGCCCTCGCTTATTATCAGAGAACTGCCAGGATTTAACTAGCGTCCCAGATCTCTAGTTTAAATCCCACAAGAATTGGCCTCGAAGCACTTTGTAGGCCAGGAATTGTACCTAAGCAGAAATGTTCCTCCGAGCTGAAAATAGTTTTTTTCCCCCCACAAGGGAGTTGAAAGCAGTTTGATAAAAGATCTGCTTCTCATAATTTATTCCTGATGTAATATGTGAAAAAGAGAACTTTCCCATTCCAAAGATAGGATGTATCACATCTTTCTTGGCACATTACAACACAATGCAATGAGGAAAACCAGATGGGAGGATGATTCAACCACAACTTAGTGTGACAACCCAAGCACGCTGCTGGTTTTAAATACCAGAAGGGGATTCAACCTAACCTCTACACTCATGTACAAGTCTATACATTTAATTGAAAAAACCCAACCCCTCCCCCCAAAAAAACCTGGAGCAACTACTCCAAGAGTCAATGTGAGAACTGTACTTTCTCAAAATGAACCATTCACTTTGCTGAATAGAGTGGCAAAAGGTGAAAGCTGTCTGTCTTGGATTAACCTAAAAAATTCACCAATCCCTGTACTCTACATTTCTGGCTTTTAAAATGTTTGGGCTGAAAAATGTTGGTGGCAGCTGGGAGTGACAGGCCTCTTGTAGTCATAAAATCATAGAGTTAGAAGAGACCTCATGGGCCATCCAGTCCAATCCCCTGCCAAGAAGCAGGAATATTGCATTCAAAGCACCCCTAACAGATGGCCATCCAGCCTCTGTTTAAAAGCCTCCAAAGGAGGAGCCTCCGCCATACTCCAGGGCAGAGAGTTCCACTGTTGAATGGCTCTCACAGTCAGGAAGTTCTTCCTAATGTGCAGATGGGATCTCCTTCCTTGTAGCTTGAAGCCATTATTCTGTGTCCTAGTCTCCAGGGCAGCAGTGATGCTGATGCTTTCTTCTCTCTGTAGCATAACTCCCCAACTTATCCATGGGTTATATTTAAATCCATAATTTTGGCTCCAAAACCTATCCTTGACTTATGCCTGAATATATATGTTAAATATATATATTAAATTAAAAGTTCTGGCTTTGGCCTACAAAGCCCAAAACAGTTCCGAAAGTATCTCTTCCTATGAACCAACTCGAAGGTTAAGATTTTCTGGGGAGACCCTTCTCTTGCTCCCACTTCCTTCGCAGGGGCGGTTGGTGGGGATGAGAGACAGGGCCTTCTCAGTGATGGCTATGGAACTCCCTCCCTAGCAAAATCAGAACAGCCCCCTCCCACCTGACCTTCAGGAAAAAAAACTAAAAACATGGATGCGAGACCAAGCTTTCAAATAGGAACTTTTTAGTGCAGAATGCAGAATGGCGCAACAACAACTGGAACGGCCTTGGAGTATGATATTGCATCACGTGATTTTATAATTGGTTTTAATGTTTTAATGGTTTTGATATTTGAGATGTTTTAGTGGTTTGGTTTAATGTATATGTTTATTTTGTTGGATGTATGTTTGTGTAGCATCGAATTGTGCCAATATATGTGAGCCGCTCTGAGTGCCCTTCGGGGTGTGAAGGACAGGATACAAATGTGGTAAATAAATATATGAACAGAAATGAGTCAGAGAGGTTTATGGGACAACATTTCACTCTCATAATACTTTCCTGTGGTGCTTGGTTTTAGGACTCAGGCACAAGGATGGACTGAGTTTTGCACTTGGAACCTTTCCCTTTCTTTGCTTGAAAAGAAGCCCATCTTTCACTTAGGCTTCCCAGTTGGTAAATGGCTTTACTGAGTTTGTAAGTTAATGAGTCAGAAAGTCACTGTGTTACCATGTAATGAGGCTTTCTTTCTTCTAATGAGAGCATAAGAAACCCATATTTTAAGTATCACAAGTGGGAACAAAACGATTTTTGTAAAACAAATATTGTTTTCTAATGATTGTATGGAATAGTAATTGAAGTTTGGTGAAAAGACTTCTTCGGGTTTTATGCCCTACTCTTATCAATCCTAAGACTTCCACTCCAGAAAAGAAATTAACAAAAAGAAATTAAAAAACAATGAGGAATATAACAAAGTTACATGGGTGGGGACAACAAATTCCATAATGAATCACTGTTATAAAACAACTTTCCAAGATGTGACTTGAACATTTCAAAAGTTCTCAAGACTAACTCATTCTAGATATATCAAGTATTAGAGCCTTGAAAAGAGAGGACCCAAAACTGTTTGAAACTAGCACCACCAACCGCAGATTTCCTTTTCCTGCACAAACAGAAATTGATTCGTGTTCTGAATGAAAACAACTCAACCAAAAGATGAGCAGTAGTACTTTTAAAAAAATCCCCAGGTTCATCCTTATTATTTACAGTACTTATATTCCACCCTTCTCACCCCAAAGGGAACTCAGGGTAGATCACAGAACACATATACGGCAAACATTCAATGCCAATTATACAATGACAAGACAGACAACAGATAGGGGTATATTTAGGCTTTTTCTCATAATTCAGCTTTTTTTGGAGGCTGTGCTCAGTTCCGGCCACAGGAGGTGCTGTCACTCCATCTCTTCGCCAAAGAGCTTTCTTTGTTCATAAACTTCCCTCCAAAACATTCCTAAAATACCTCCCTGCTTAATATGGTTCCTATTCATCTACTCACACTGTTGTTTTCAATACGCTAGGTGGGCAAGGAGCTGGGCTGAAGGTCAGGAGCTCATTCTGATCTGGCTTTGAACTGTCAACCTTTTGCTTGGCAAGATTTACTGCAGCTGGTAATTAACCTGCTGTGCTAAAACAGAGATAAGGCAAAATCCTTAGTTCAGGAGATATCATGAGTATGTATCTCAGTTGCTACAGCATTCTCAAACTATTTTAAATCTGTTTGGGGCTGAACTTGTAAGCGAAAGGCAGCACATAAGTACTTAATTAAGCAAGTTAATTTTTTATTTACTTTGAAATGTAAACAGATGTACAGCTGTTTTTAAATCACCAAACCAAGTTTGAAAAACATAAATCAGATCTATTAAAAAAATCTAAATATCAAACCCAGAAATTATTTAGAATTAATTTTGTTTCCTGATAATTATCCTGTTATTTCTTGAGGACTGCCAAAGGGCAGTCATGGGTTTCCAACTTTACTTGCATAGTTTTATCTATGGCTGGATGGCTCTTTGTCAGGAGGGCTTTCCTGACGGTTTCTTGCCCCGGTGAAGCGAGGTGGACTGGATGGCCTTAAGTATTTTCTGTTGGTTATGGGGGTTCTGTGTGGGAAGTTCTGTTGTTGGTGGGGTTCAGAATGCTCTTTGACTGTAGGTAAACTATAAATCCCAATAACTACAACTCCCAAATGTCAAGGTCTACTTCCCCCAAACTCCATTTGCGTTCATATTTGGGCATATGGAATATTTGTGCCAAGTATGGTCCACATCCATCATTGTTTGAGTCCACAGAGCTCTCTGGATGTAGGTGAACTACAACTCCCAAACTCAAGTTCAATGCTCATCAATGCCCATGTTGGTCATGGGAGTCCTGTGTGCCACGTTTGGTTCAATTCCAGCTTTGGTGGAATTCACAATGCTCTGATTGTAGGTGAACTATAAATCCCAGCAACTACAACTCCCAAATGGCAAAATCATTTTTTTTAGTGATGGTCACTCCTTGGGTTAGTAGGTGTCCAAATTTGGTGTCAATTCGCCCAGTGGTTTTTGAGTTATGTTAATCCCACAAACGAACATTACATTTTTATTTATATAGAGAGCCATGAATAAAATTATGGCTCTTGTGGAGGTTGGAGTTTTTCATCTCTTTCACATAACAAGATTCCAGGAAGAGATAGGATCAAACAAAGAAGCTGAATAATAGGCAGTCACAACGTACAGTTAAATTGGAATTTACTACTCAAGATGTAGCAAGAGTCACCAATGTGTATAATTTTAATAACAGGATTGGTCAAATGGTGCAAGGACCCACTATGGGGAATGCTGGCTCTCGAAAACCAGTACATCCTCGCCTAGATGCATATATTGGTTTGGATATCCCCAATGAAATATCTAAAATAAAGCAAATATATTTATTCATTTCAGTGATTCCAGATGATTAAGTGGTTGCTCTCACTTTGAGACAAGAGAGACTTAAACTAAAGGGCACACCTGTCAATTTCTGAATTATTTCCATCTGCAAATGCCTCAAATCTGTCTCTCGCATTTTTAAACATTGGCAGGTGCTTCTAAATAGGTGTGGTAGTTATTTTTAAAGTTGTATTTATCATATGAGCATGCTTTGCCCAGTCCTTTCATCCCAGGGATCCAAAATGTGGCTGGATCATAAGAACAACAACGCAGAGCCATGTTTTGGCTAGCTGTAGAAAACAATCAAAACAGATGGGGAAACATGCTGCTCTGTGCCACTGCAGTCTTTGGATCATATCTGGCTACCTCCCAGCTTCTAATCTTATTCAAAATGACTCATTCTCATTCCTGGAAAGCCTGTGTCTAGATGGGCCAGCGAACAAAGGCCTTTGTTGGCAGCTTCTCTGAAAATACATTCACAAAACATAAGGACAGATATCGTAGGATTTGCTTAAAGATGTCTGGGATGGCGGAGTATAATGTAAGCTGTCATAAAATGACTCAACTATTAGCCTGTTCCTAAAACAAATGAAATGCACTGAACCAGGCAATATATGGGTTATTAGAAAGCTGTACTTCACTTCTAGGGCCCCCCTGGTGGCGTAGTGGGTTAAAATGCTGAGTTGCTGAACTTGCTGACCAAAAGGTTGGCAGTTCGAATCTGGGGAGAGGGGTGGAGCGCCTGCTGTTAGCCCCAGCTACTGCCACCCAAGCAGTTAAAAAAAAATGCAAATGTGAGTAGATCAATAGGTACCACTTCAGCGGGAAGGTATCGGCACTCCATGCAGTCCAGGCATGTAGCCGGGGGGGGGGGGGGGGGCTTTAGGGGCTTCAGCCCCCCCCCCCCCCGAAATTCTCATGGTGGTCCGTGAGAAGGCCTTACTGGTACATTATTCAAACTGTAATGTTTATTCATATCATGATCTGATCACCATGCTCAATATATCCCATATGCATGGGAGTATTGGGGTAACGATACAAAAGATTTGCCACGGTAGACCCTCTTTCACTCAGACTCACCCCCTCCCCCCCGAATCAAACTCAGCCCTCCCCAAATCAAAATCCTGGCTACGGGCCTGATGCAGTCATGTCAGCCACATGACCTTGGAGGTGTCTATGGACAATGCCAGCTCTTTGGCTTAGAGATGAGCACCACACCCCAGAATTGGACACAACTAGACTTAATGTCAGGAGAAACCTTAACTTTTACCTACTGCACTTCTAGTTTAGGGAAGGCAATGGAGCAGTAGCAAATGTTTCTAATGAAAATACAAAAAAAACCCTCTGCTAAATTTACTCTTAGCACAACAAAAGGGCTGTAGTTAAGGCTTGGGATAGAACTCACTACAACTGAAGCTCTACGATCACTTTAAAGCAGGGGTCCTCAAACTTTTTTAAACAGAGGGCCAGGTTACAGTCCCTCAAACTGTTGAAGGGCCGGATCATAATTTGAAAAAATAATGAATGAATTCCTATGCACACTGAACATCTCTTGTTTGTAGTGTAAAAAAAACACTTAAAACAATACAATAATTAAAATGAAGAACAATTTTAGCAAATATAAACTTATTAGTATTTCAATGGGAAGTGTGTACCTGCTTTTGGCTGATGAGATAGGAGTGTTGTTGTTGTTTTTGTGTGCTTTCAAGTCGACCCAGACTTAGGTTGACCCTGAGCGAGGGCCGGGTAAATGACCTTGGAAAGCCGTATCCAGCCCCCGGGCCTTAGTTTGAGAACTTCTCCTTTAAAGTAAAAGTAAAGCACCTCATATCACCTATGGACCTCTCCGTTTTATAGGCAAGGAAATATTAAAACAAGTTTGTCATAGCTTTCCTCTGAATATATTCTATATCACTGCTTCTTAAACTGTGAGCCCTGACCTCAAAATGGGGTCCCCTTAGCTCAATGGCGAGGTCATGAACCATTTACTAACAGTAACAGGTTCCTGAATGCCACCTATTTCTGTTAGCAACAACATGCAGTGTTTACAATGAACTCTGCAGAAGACGCTTCAGCTGTACTTCATAAAAAAAGGAAAATCAGCCTCTTTAGCAAGCCTTGTAAGTGCTGGTTTGTTTGATTTTTATAACTATTTTATATACTTATATTCTTAGGGTCAAGTATACATTTATTGAGCCAAAAGGGGTCATGAGTGGGAAAAAAATTAAGAAGCCTTGGTCTATATCACCCATTAATTCCTGGAAATTTTGCTTCCAGTTACTAGGTAAGTCTGAGCCTAACGATAGAATAAATTTTATTCCAACTAGTGGGACTTACTGCTAAGCAAACTAGTTAGCATGCCAGAGTCTTGTTCGTTATCGGAATTAACCAGACAAATCGCTCCACCAACTGATTGCACTCAAAATATGTTACAGTATTTCCATCTTTGAAGTTTAGATGTTATTAAATCACACATTTACACAAACATAGTATTGGCTTTCATCCTAGCCATTATTCTTCCTACCAACCATACATCAACAACAGTAGTAAGGGAAATACAACGAAATGCAAAATAACTCAGTGAGGCTTATTTCTAAACAAACAAATTTAAGTTTGGTCTGCATGAGAAAAAGCTACCAATTAACTTCAAGGCTAACTTATCTAAACTTGAATCTCAAAAATCCAGTTTTAGCGTGTTTTCTTTTGCTGTAGTCTCTCTGTGTTCTCAAGGTTACAGCGGAAGCAAGACATCATCGTTTGGGGCCTTCCTGTTATAAGAGTGCATACGCTTGCATTTTTTTCAAGGCAGATGGAAACTTTGAATAAGAATTCTGCTTGTAGTAGATTAGCTTTAGTAAGAATATTAACAAAATATTTTGTATGCCACAGACAAACAGCTGTTTATCTGTTCCGTGGTGGTGCAATTGGTTAAACCATTGAACTGTTGAATCCGATGACTTAAAGGTTGGAAGTTCAAAGCCGCAGGTTGGGGGGAGCTCCCGCTGTTAGCTCTAGCTCCTGCCAACCTAGCAGTTCAAAAACATGTAAATGTGAGTAGATCAATAGGTACCGCTTCGGCGGGAAGGTAATAAAGGCATCCATGCAGCCATCCCAGCAAAACACAATCAGGAGGAGTCTACAGACAACAGACTCCTTGGCTTGGAAATGGAACAAGAGCATCTCCCATGGCCAGAGTTGAGCACTGCCTCCAGAAAGCCGGAGATGAAGGGAAGCCTTTACCTTTGTTCTGTGGGTTTGTATGCCATTGTTATTCCACTATATTAAAAGGCATTGAATGTTTGCCTATCTGTGTGTGATGTAATCTGCTTTGAGTCCCATTGGGGAGATAGAACAGAATATAAATAAAGTGTTGTTGTTGTTATTGATAATAACAGAAACCAATTTCAGACTGTATGTGGATACCATCAAGGCCCTCTAAGGAAACAAAGATTAAATTCAGCTAATAGTGTCAACTTGAGTAGACCTACTAAATCAATCCAACTGACATACATGTTAATTTACCAAGTTACTATTGATGCAATGAGTCTACTTCGTGGGACTAGAAATTAGGCTAGTATGTGGAAATGGGGTATAACATGTATTATACTGTACTATGTTGTTATCCACTCTGAAACTCGGGAGGGGTTCGGGACACATTCTCAAAATGTTTATATATAGCAAGCAGAATAATGTATCTGATTCAATCAATACCATCTGTCAAGGGCAGATGAATGATTTCCCCCCGCTATATTTGTCAGAAACTGTTTTGAAAATGTTTTATTCCTTTGATTAGGTTTTTAAATTGTACTCTTCTCAATCTTTATTCAGTTTCAAGCCCCACCGATTTCAAAAGGATTTACTCCAAGGTTTAGTGTGTATAAGACCTTTAGAAACATGTCTCACATTTTGTATCTATTTCTCCTCATTGGAACTATTCTGATGCAGATCTTAACAAACTAAGTACAATAATAATGGTGTTTTTTTTCCCACTCACATAGACTAGGCTATTATTTTGGTTATATACCGGAAAGTAAAAACTTGGCTTTTCGAACAAGCTGTTGGAAATGCAGCGTAATACATGAACATGTAATTATGAAGAATGAACACGGAATGGCTAGACGATACAACCAAAAAATGAGTTTAACAGAACAACACTAGTGATTATATTTTTAATGTTTTTATACTGCTATGCTGAATGCTTTTAATTGTATTTTTTATGAATGCGTGGCATCCAATTGTCGCCAATCTGTAACCCGTCTGGAGTTGCCTCAGGGCTGAGAAAGGTGGGCTAGAAATACCGTAAATAAATAAATAAATAAATAAACATAGTGTTCAGAAGATACTTACCTGCCTTTTGCCTTCCAGCAAATCAGAAAGCAGAGGATAATGCCACCAGCCTTTATTCAAATTATTTTGCATTGATCTTTTGTGTGTAGTAAGCAAAAACTGTAATTACTTACAATTACAATTTACCAGACGAGTACAATTTACCAGGCAACTATCTCTTAGCAAGTCACAAAGCTCCAGAATAAAATCTCAGGCTTCTTTTAAAGCTTCCAAATAAATATTCACGCTTCAGAATTGGTTTAAAGAGAGGAATGCGATCAACCTGTGACAGTAATTTTTATGTCTTAGCGAAGGCTTTCATGGGCGGAATCACTGGGTTGCTGTGAGTTTTCCGGGCTGTATGGCCATGTTCCAGAAGCATTCTCTCCTGACGTTTGACCCACATTTATGGCAGGCATTCTCAGAGCTGAGCCCGGAAAACTCACAGCAACCCAGTGATCCAGGCCATGAATGCCTTTGACAACACAAAATTAATTGGGTAGAACAAACTGGTAGCTCAGTGGGTTAAAATGCTAGCTGCTAAACTTGTTGACCAAAAGGTTGCATGTTCGAATCCAGGGAGTGGCGTGAACTTCCGCAGTTAGCCCCAGCTTCTACCAACCTAGCAGTCTGAAAACATGCAAATATGAGTAGATCAATAGGTGCCGCTCCCAGGGGAAGGTAACGTTGCTCCATGCAGTTATGCCGGGCACATGACCTTGGAGGTGTCTATGGACAATGACGGCTCTTCGGCTTAGAAATGGAGATGGGCACCAACTTCAGAGTCGGACATGACTGGACTTAATGTCAGGAGAAAACCTTAACCTTAACCTAACAAACTAACTTTCCAGGCTCTAGAAAAGAGAAATTGAAGTCTCTAACATTACAGTCAAACTGATGATTAATAGGTTTGAATGTCAATATAGAAAACTGCTGTAACTTTAATTTCTTTCCATGTAGATGAGGGTGGTGGTTTTGTTGCATTTAATAATCTTCTGAGAATGTTTTCCTCCAAAGAACAAATCACAGAATCATAGAGTTGGAAGAGACCTCGCAGGCCATCCAGTCCAACCCCCTGCCAAGAAGCAGGAAAATTGCATTCAAAGCACTCCTACCAGATGGCCATCCAGCCTCTGTTTAAAAGCCTCCAAAGAAGGAGCCTCCACCACACTCCAGGGCAGAGAGTTCCACTGCTGAACAGCTGTCATGGTTAGGAAACTCTTCCTCATGTTCAGATGGAATCTCCTTTCCTGTAGTTTGAAGCCATGCTCTTCTTTGCAAACACCAGAGCATAAGAATTGTCTGTATTTTTAAAAAGATATTTCACCAAAATTAATTTTAGCTCTTAAGAGTGCACCATAAAATTTTGAGAGCCCCTGGTGGCGCAGCGGGTTAAACCCCTGTGTCGGTAGGACTGAAGACCGACAGGTCGTAGGTTTGAGTCCGGGAAGAGTGCGGATAAAATCCCTCTATCAGCTTCAGCTCCTCATGCAGGGACATAAGAGAAGCCTCCTACAAAGATGGTAACACATCACAACATCCAGGTGTCCCCTGGGAAACGTCCTTGCAGATGGCCAATTCTCTCACACCAGATGCAACTTGCAGTTACTCCTGACACGACAAAAAAAACCCCAAAACCAAAAACATAAAATTACAGGGTTTCGGGCAGCACTTCCAACCCAAGAGGAGGCTGGTGATAATCTATCCTAGAGCTTGGAAGCAAAGATACAGAATGGGGGATGCATGACTTGAGAGCAGTACTTGTGAAAAAGATCTTGGGGTTCTTGTGGACAACAATTTAAAGATGAGCCAACAATATGATGAAGCGGCAAAAAAAGATAATGCGATTTTGGCCTGCATCAATAGGAGTCTAGTGTCTAGATCCAGGGAAGTCATGTTACCCCTCTATTCTGCCTTGATTAGACCACACCTGGAATTGTGTCCAATTCTGGGCACCACAATTGAAGAGAGATATTGACAAGCTGGAATGTGTCCAGAGGAGAGCGACTAAAATGATCAAGGGTCTGGAGAACAAGCCCTATGAGGAGTGGCTTAAAGAGCTGGGCATGTTTAGCCTGAAGAAGAGAATGCTGAGAAGAGACATGATAGCCATGTATAAATATGTGAGAGGAAGTCACAGGGAGGAGGGAGCAAGCTTGTTCTCTGCTTCCTTGGAGACTAGGACGCGGAACAATGGCTTCAAACTACAAGAGAGGAGATTCCATCTGAACATGAGGAAGAACTTCCTGACTGTGGGAGCTGTTCAGCAGTGGAACTCTCTGCCCCGGAGTGTGGTGGAGGCTCCTTCTTTGGTGGCTTTTAAACAGAGGCTGGATGGCCATCTTTTGGGGGTGCTTTGAATGCAATATTCCTGCTTCTTGGCAGGGGGTTGGACTGGATGGCCCATGAGGTCTCTAAGGAGTTCCAATGGCAAATGGCCTGCCATGGCTGGGTGCTAGGGAAGCCTGGGTTGACAGTTTACCGGCTGTTAGCAATGGTGGGAGTTGGGAGTCCAAAACACCTGGAGGGCCCAGGTTTGCCCATGCCTGCACCGGAGCCCCTGGTGACGCAGTGGGTTAAACCCCTGTGCCGGCAGGACTGAAGACCGACAGGTCGTAGGTTCAAATCCGGGGAGGGGCGGATGAGCTCCCTCTATCTGCTCCAGCTCCTCATGCGGGGACATGAGAGAAGCCTCCCACAAGGATGATAAAAACATCAAATCATCTGGGCGTCCCTTGGGCAACGTCCTTGCAGACGGCCAATTCTCTCACACCAGAAGAAGAAGAAGCCCATGCCTGCTCAACAGTGTGACCCACTTCGGGATGATCTCTCCGACCACAAGCATCCCTCTCCTTCTCTCTCCCTTTTCCACGCCCCGACTCCGTGTATCTGCCCCTCCGCCTGTGGGGCTAATGGGAGGAGACCCTAACCTGCCCCCCTCCTTCTGCCCGACCCATTGCTTGTCCAAGAACAACTTCCAGGCGCTCTGGAGACCCACCAGGGGAGAAAGGAAATCTGCGATGACAAGCCTCAGTCCCTCGTCCAGTCTCCCCAAGTTCCCAAGCCCAGATCCCTCAGTCCCCAAATGTTAGCCCCTCGACCAATGTCCCCCAACTCCCATGTGCCATAACCCGTCTCCACATACGCCCCATACCCCTCTTCTATCCATAAAGCCCCCCGAAATGCCTCTCGAATAGTCTCAGTCCCTATCTGCCCCCCTCAAATGCCCCATTCCTTGCTTCCTTCTCCCCAAATCTCTGCCTTTGGAGCGCCTCCTCAGCCATCTCTCCCAATGCCTTCCCCTCTCCATCTCCCTCCTCCCCCTCCCTTTCCAAGCCCCCCAAAAGACACCCCCTTTCCTCCCCCCCCCCGCACCCTGCCCCATCCCTTCCCTCTTCCCTCCCTCTCCCTCCAGCCCTGTCTCCCCGCTTCCCCGTCTCGCGCCCTCTCTCTTTATCATAAATATATAAATTATGCTAATTAAGGCCATTGCATATTCACCGGAGCCGGTCCCCCTCCCCCCCCCGGACCCCACTCACCACCGCGCAGCCAAGAGCGGGCCCCGATCGCCCCTGTGGCCCCCGACGGGGCGCCTGGCGAGGAGGTCTTCGCCCCGGATCGAGGTTTCTTTATTTTTTCCCCTCCCTCCCTCCCAGGATTAATTAAACATTCATGGCACCGCGGCGGAGGCGGAGGCAGCGGCAGGCGGGCAAGGTGGGAGCGCGCACGGGAAGGGGAGGGGAGGGGGCGAGGGCGGCGCTCCCACTCCGCCTCCCCCCCCCCCCGCGCCTTTGAGCCCCACTCAGGCCCCGGTGAAACACCCGGGAAAGCCCACACCGGGCCCCAGGGGTACTTCTAGGGCCCACTCAGCCCGGGTCCCTCCCGCGGGGCAGAGCCAAGGGGCGAGGAAGGAGCCCGGGGGGCTTTGGGGCTACTGCGTCATGAGCATAATTTATGCCAAGGCCTTTGCCGCAGACTGCAGAGCCCCAGGCGGCCGCTAGAGGCGGAAGAGAGGCACAGAGCTCAGCTCTCCCAGAAAAGTATCACATTCTCCATCTATATGTCAAGACACTATGTCACCAAATGTGAACAAAAATCTGTTCCTGGTTTGAAAGTGTTATTTACTCTTTAACCATGCGGGACTTACTTTGAAGGCCGTTGTTTTGTTTTTGTGGCTGCCACAAACGACACTGAATTGGGTTGCTGTAATTTTTTAGGTCTGTATGGCCATGTTCCATAAGCATTCTCGGTAATAATGATAATTATAATAATAATCATCATCATCTATATAAATAAAAATGTAATGTTAGTTCATGCTACCATCAGAACTCAAAAACCACTGGGGGAATTGACACCAAATTTGGACACAAGACACCTAACTGTCCAATTTATGTCCTCCACTCGAAAAAATTGATTTTGTCATTTGGGATTTATAGTTCACCTACAATCAAAGAGCATTCTGAACTCCACCAATGATGGAATTGGGCCAAACTTAGCACACAGGGCTCCCATGACCAACAGAAAAACCTGGAAGGGTTTGGTGGACATTGACCTTGAGTTTGGGAATTATAGTTCACCCACATCCAGAGAGCACTGTGGACTCAAACAATGATGGATCTGGACCAAACTTGGCACAAATATTCCATATGCCCAAATATGAACACAGATGGAGTTTAAGGGAAATAGACCTTGACATTTTGGGAGTTGTAGTTGCTGGGATTTATAGTTCACCTACAATCAAAGAGCATTCTGAACTCCACCAATGATGGAATTCAACCAAACATGGCATACAGGATTTCCATGACCAACAGAACACACTGGAAGGGTTTGGTGGGCATTGACCTTGAGTTTGGGAGTTGTAGTTCACCTACATCCAGAGAGCACAGTGGATTCAAACAATGATGGATCTGGACCAAACTTGACACAAAAATTCCATATACCTAAGTATGAACACAGATGGAGTTTGGAGGAAATAGACCTTGACATTTGGGATTTGTAATTACTGGGATTTATAGTTCACTAGAATTAAAGAGCATTCTGAAACCCACAAACGACAGAAATGGGGCAAACTTCCCACACAGAACCCCCATGACCAACAGAAAATACTTAAGGCCATCCAGTCCAACTCTCTTCACCAGGGCAAGAAAATGTAATCAGAGCCCTCCTGACAAAGAGCCATCCAGTCATAAATATAGATATAGATATGATTCTCTCTCTCACACACACGGATATAGTATCATAGATTTGAAAGGGACCCTTAAAGAAGGACTATGATATGTTGCATATTCCAGAGTAGGCAAACCAGACACTCTCCACATCAACACTGACAAAGAAACAACAAGAAATACTGTTTACTCACAAGCATAAAGGAATTACATATATTAGAAACCAACACTTTCTCATTACTTTATTTTCCAGATCACCAGACTGGGCCACAGCAACACATGGCAGGGGACAGCTAGTAATAATAATAATAATAATATTCTCTAGTGGCCCCTTGTGGCCGCCACCTGAATAAAGGAACAGTATCCTTTTCCTATGTTTGTATGATAAGCCCAATTAGGAAATGCCATTTATAACCCAGGAACAAATATTGTGTTGCACAGTGTTATAAGTACAGTAGACTCTCAGTTAATTGGCATCCATGGGGATCGGTAGGTGCTATGTTTCAGATTGCATGAAAGTTACTATTAATAATAGGTCTAAATTATTATTATTATTATTTTACAGCTTTTATATTCCGCCCTTCTCACTCCGCAGGGGACTCAGGGTGGATTACAGTGTACACCTATATGGCAAACATTCAATGCCAGTTTTGACTTACAACATATACAGACATACACAGAGGCTATTTAACTTTTTCTGGCCGCCAGGGGAGCTGTCACTTTCATCGTCCACCTGTGAGGCTGATAAAGTACCTCCGCATTCCTCGCATGCTTCCCCGCTGGAGTGCTTCTTTATGGTCTCATAATTTAGTTAATTTTAGCCTCCCCGCACTTTTTTTAAGGTGGTACCTTACTTTCCTACTTGACAGATGCAACTGTCTTTCGGGTTGCAAACGTCGACAACAGGCTACACAATGGTTGGAAACCCACTCCAACCCGGACTGGCTTCAAACTCATGACCTTTTGGTCAGAGTGATCTTAATGCAGCTGACACTCAGCCAGCTGCGCCACAATCCCGGTAAATGATATTCTATCCCATACTGTACCACAGGAGTCCTCAAACTTTTTAAACAGAGGGCTTCAAACAGTACCTCAAACTGTTGGGGGCCGGATTATACGATGGAAAGTGTAGGCCTGCTTTTGGCTGATGAGATAGGATTGTTTTGTTGTTGTGTGCTTTCAAGTTGTTTCAGACTTAGGTTGACCCTGAGTGAGGGTAAATGACCTTGGAGGGTTGTATCCGGCCCCCGGGCCTTAGAACATGGCCATACAGCCTGAAAAACCTACAACAACCCAACTACAGCACCCTTCCAGTTATCCCTCTCCAAGCATTCAACAACCTTTTTCTTAGGGTTTCCCTATCCACTTGCCCAAACTCCATATGTATAAAGCTGAGAGAACCAACTGAGTAACATATGCTCATAAAGCCAAGGTGGATGTCTTGGGAACTTTACTTATATTGAGATCAGTACTGTCCATGCTGACTGACTTCCAGAATATCAAAGTCTTTCCCAACATGTCAAAAAGTAATCTAGGGACTTCTACATGGGAAGAACCTGTTCTACCACTGAGCTAAGGACCATATCTTGTCATATAATTGGTTCAATAGGACTTTCATCTACACACATTCACACAGACATATTCCTGATGCCAGAACACTACCATTTTCACCTCTGATTTCCCCAATCTAATGAGTTTGCTTTGCTTTTGGAAAACTAGTGAATTTCCAGATCAATTAATGAAGATAATAAGAAGACCACTGGGTGAAAAAGCATCTTGAATTCTGAACTCCTGCCCTTTGGAGATGTAGATTTTCCTTCCTCCAAGTGCGAAAATAAAAGCTCATTTTCCACCAAAGCCTAAGCTTAAATGCCTGCTAGGATAAGAATCCCTGTCTTAATCAGGCTCCAAAAAAGCAAATAATACCATACATCCACATGCTAATACCTGACTAATGCTGTCAACATTTTCATTAACAACGGAATCCATTATGATAAACTGCCTTTGCTCTGGTGCAGCTGGTTTGGAAACATCATACTGCAGTTCGAGTGAGAAGTTCATTTGCATATGCTGCATGGTGATTATGAATATTTAAATACTTCCATCTTGTTGAATTTCAGGCTCATTTACATACATTGGCATACTATTAATATAATACATTCAGTAAAATGGGGCACATTAATTCTAATTCAGGCATCAGCAGAATTCTTTCTGAAACACTGTTAGATTTTTCTTTTAGTAAACAGCTTTGGGCAAAGAAAGGGCAAAGAATTATACTCAAATTAATAGCTCAAAGATATAAAGCTTCTCTCTCCCTCTTTCAGTCTCTTTCTCTTTTTCCACACAGAATATGATTGCTATCTAACACTTTATGTATGAATCCTTCCCAGCTCTCATTATTCCTTTGCTGACAAATCTGTATTCCAATTTATACGCTGTCTGTTTTTATTTTCCATAGCTGAAACTATATTCCTCATAGCCAAAGCCACATTTTTGTATAAATTTTCACCATGTCTTTCTTTGACAAGTGTCGTTATTTACAGATATAGTTTTCCACACAATACATTGATGCTCATATATCCTCAACATTTTTACCAGTATGTATGTATACATGCATATAAGTACCTGGAATGAACGCCAGATTTGAGCTAAAATAGCTATTCTTTAAATATTTTAATAATTCTAAATGTACGCAAGATGCTACACGAAAAGACCAATAAAAAGATGCTCATGACTGTAAAGGTAGTAGTGAAGAGGTATGGAAATATGGGTATGAGGGGGAAGACTTGAACATTAGACCGCCACATGTCAAATTCCCCAAGGAGTAACTATGGTTGCATCTACACTGTAGAATTAATGTATGTAGTTTGACACTACTTTAACTGCCATGGCTCATTATTATAGAATCAGGGACTTGTAATTTTACATGTCTTGAGCCTTCTCCGTCAAAGAGTGCTGGTGCCTCACAAAACTACAAGTCCAAGGGTTCCATAGTGTTGCACCATGGCAGTTAAAATGGTATCAAACTGCATTAATTATACAGTGTAGAGTCAGCCTATGATGGTCTCCATCTGCAGAGATAACAGTAATATTCTACTCTTCACAAAATCAAAAGATGTTCCATAAAAGTAGTGTCACTAAGGTTGCTGGTGTCACTTAGTGTGGTAACTCATGGTGTCACCTACATGGACCTCCTACCATATCAAACCATATACACACTAGTTTTGTGCAGCAGCAATAGCTTGTTGTCGCAAGATGCTGTCACACTCTTAGAAGGTTTTAATATTTACTCCAGTTTTTACCATTATCATTTTAGCATATAAATGTTTAACACTGTTTTAACTATCATATTCAATACTGGGTTCTAACTTTGTTTTTGACATTGTTTCTTAATGCCTAAATGTATATGTTCTTATTTTGACATTTGTACATTTCTTGATGCTCATCATTGACCGTAAATAAATGTATAACTAAAATATTGTAGCTAAAATACCAGAAAATTTTACAAAATGTAAAAATTTGGAAAAAAAAACAAGAATGGAAACAATAATGTGCAATTGTAGAAGATGAAGATTAAACCTTGTGATTTGAAGTGTCATTGTAACCATGCAATAATGACAGCTCTGATCGGGCATAGGTGCATTAGAAAGATCAAAATGTAAATTAGGACGGAGTTTGAGCCTTGCACTTATATAAATACAGGACATTTAAGATGAGTTTGCAAAATAATGCTTTTTTGGTTATATCTAACTATTGATTTTATATATAATAAAAAAACTGATTAAATACTGCATTTTATAGACAGTCATTCTGGTGTCTCCCCCTCTGATGAGGGGTGTGCACAGATGTGGTTCACACCCTCCACACACCCCTAATTATTTTGAAAAATTGCATTCATTACCATTTGGGAAAACCAGGAATCTCCACAGACTTTTGGAAGCGTGATCCTTAAAATTAATTGGCATTCACACTATTTGGAATAATCATAACCTTTGGAAAGGCATGACCTTGTTAGCGATCATAATCTTTTGTAAAGTATGATCTTCCTGAGAAGAGTTAAAAACTCACTTAAGTCAACCTTTTCCTTAGTGGTAAATATCACTAGTATTCATGCAAGGCAATTAGGTTTCTCAGCTATTAGACTGATATACTTAGATATTTCTTTGAACAGTTAGGAACAAAGATATGCCAATGCACAAAAAACAGCAGAGTTTCAGAAGTGTTCTTTTCAGTGACCAGAAATATCAGTGTCCCTTAAAATATATTTGGTTTTAAATCATGCTGTTAAGAGACAAAAATAAGAATTTTCGTTAAAATAACATATCTGGTTTTCACACAGTCTTCATGTATTCAGCATACAGGTACATTGCATATCAATCCAGTTAGAGATAGTAGTTTCTCTGTGCAGATAACACGGGACATCTTATTTATAATCTTAGCAGTCCAAAGTCTAAAGCATCTCTGCATTCTGAGAGTCTAATGGAGTCTGCACAGTCTGAGAGTCTAATGGAGTCTGTCCGTTCTAAAACGGAGTCTAAGATGAAAAGTCCCAGATCTGGTCACATGGTCTGCAGCCCCTCCCACAACATAGAGTTAAGGAAAACTGCATACCAATACACACATATACATTAGAGTAAGCATAACAAATAACTAGTATAGGAAGCTTGTAGGAGGTTGCTATTTCCAACAAATTGTTCCATTATCAGAGAAAATGTATTAAAAGAATTGAGAATATACAACATGACAGCCATTTGGTTAAACTGGCATTATCGAGGTGCCCCATAAAGCATGTGTAAATAAAGCATGGACATTCCATGGTGCATTTCAAGTGTGGAGGCATCCTTAGCAAATCTGTAGCTTTTTTTCATATCCTTGGTTTTACCCTGATGTATGTTAATTGAATCTATATTCCAGCTGATTTCAAAATTCTACAGTACAAAATTAATCACATTCCAGCTATTGAAGGGATATGTAACACCCCGACTGACCTCTGTTTTGTTGTCAGCTCCTTGCAACAGGTCCCTCTGGCAGCTACACTCTGGCCTTTCAAATGCGACTATTTTCAAGTCGTGCTGATTTTTACTTTGTAGCTTCGCCCTGCTGTCAACCTGGTTTCATTCCAGGTCCTTTTGCAAAATTTTGAAGATGAAGTCTGTTTTATACTCATGAATTATTTAAGAATCATGCCTGCATAATAGCCTCACATGCATATTCATCATTAGCCTGATGAAGTTAAGAGTAGTGAGTGAAGACTATTGATCAGAAGGCTTGAGATTCGTCTGACCAAAAGACATTTCAAGCCTATTGTCCATTGTCATCTCACTTTGGCACTTCCTGAAAAGGGACACAGTGTATTTCTACCAAGTTAAGACTAGCTAGAGAAGATGTTTGCTCCAAAGGAGATATTTTTGTGACTAATGTATTCAAGCCACATTATATATCACCTGAAACCTATTGAGAATCCAAACTAGGGTAGACCCACTGACCCTGAATACTTCTATAGGTGTTTACTCATAATTTTTAGTGGGACCACAGTTCTAGTTGGGATTATAGATTTATTATTACTTACATGACATGCTTGGGAGTAGAAGTGCTTTGGATTTCGTATGTTTTCCTGCTTTTGGTATATTTGAACATACATAATGACATATCTTGGAGAAGGGATTCTAAACACACAAAAATCAAATATTATATGCATAGCATTAAGGTCATTGATGCGTCATATTTCTTATATTTTTGTGCATGAAATTTAATTTGTGTACACTGTACCATCAGAAACCAAAGGTGTTACTATCTCAGCCACTCGTGTGGACAATTTGGGGGACTGGAGGATTTTTGAATTCCAGATAAGTGATACTTACTTAACCTGTACCAAGAGTCACACCTGAATAGAACAAAATGGACACTAGTTTGCTTTCAACTTAATTATATTTATGCCTTTTGTACAATATAATTTTTTACAGTGCGGTGCTGTGATTGTCTGTAAGAGAGGTACGAGGTGATCTGACAGTACTTTAGGCTGTTGCTTTTCCCCATTCCATCATCATAAACCCCTGGTTCCCAGTGGAGCACATGCCCTACAGGGGAGCAATTTCATTTTGATGGGGGGCAATTAAATAATGAGTTATTAACAGTGATTTTTCTGCATTTATTATGGTTCTAGGGGCCTTATATACAGTATATACAGTATATAAATATATACTGTGGCATACACATTTTGAAAATTAAAGTCAGAATGTACACAACCATCAGCTGATGCTAATAGAGCGAGGGAAGCCCACTTATAGAGAGGAGGCAGTGGGGAGAGCATGGAGTGAACTAGCAAGTCAAGAGCACAAAAAAGGGAAGCAGGTCTCATTCCAAAAACTCCACTCCTTTCAGTGTTCTTTTAACATTACAAGCTATACAAAATATATAAAAATGTTCTGCATATGAATGTAGCAAGAAATCTATGAAAAAAATCTAAAGTTTCATAGATAAGTTTTTAAAAAAGATCATCAGCTGCAAGAAAATTAATGTCAGGCAACAGGATATTCTCGCATATTCTCACCAAATGAAGTTGGACACATAGGACTTCATCACACAGGCAAAATTGCCTGTCCTACAACAGCTTCACCTCACTTCATGGATGGAACCCACTGGATCCTATCAGATGACGTAGGTCTACTTCCAGATGGGCTCCATCCCTGACAAGACGTGAAACTGTTGTACGAGGCATTGAGAAGAACGGGGGAAAGCTGGGCAGTGATATTTTCCCCTGTGAGGTAAGGGGCGCAGGGCAACGGGTTCCCTACTAGGCTTGGGCCTAAATCAGTTTGACCTAAAGTGATTTGCAATATTTGGTGATCCGTTTCGTGTAATCCCCAAAAACAGAATGAGGAGGAGGGAACTTAAAAGCTTGGCAAAACGGATCAAGAGAGCCGGATTTATCAGCTACTGGAGAGGATGGAGTTAAGTCTGCATTATATCTGAGGCAGTCGGGGCTCCTAGAGAAGTTTCCCATTGTAGCCAATGGGCTGAATCTTTGCCAAATGAAAATGGCAACGCTCCCCCCCCCCCCCCCTTGAGTGACTTCCCAGTAAACAAAATGAGGGATTAGCCTAAAATGAATCCCGAAACAGCATGCCTTTTGGCTGAATTGCACACCTCTATTTCCACAATCCATGACGAACGCTGCCGCCCCCCCCCCCCCCAAATATTGTCTGCAATGTGATGAGATCCTTATGTTAGCTTCAATTTGATGCAGATACCTCTTTGGAAGCTTGTTAAGACCAAGTTAAGAGTCTTTTAGGCTTCCTCCACATTAAGAAATATGAGTTAATTTTTTGAATAAGAAGAATTATAAGTCCCCAGATGGCGGAAGGATCAGGAGTTTAGAACAGCTTAGGTGATGCATGGCCAAAATAAGATTGGGAACCACGGTCATAAATCTTTCTCTGCCAGAACACAGAATAGTGTTGTGATTTTAGTGCTGGACTAAGATTCTGGGAAACCAGGGTTCAAATCCCCACTTGGCCACATAAACACATTGAGTGACCAGTCAAACTCCTTACATTGCAGAAGAAAGCAAACATTCTCTGAGCAAATCTTGCTAAGAAATCTCCATGATAGCTTCTCCTTTGGGCATCCTAAGTCAGAAACAACTTGAAGGCATAGAACAACAACATTTTAGGATGTTCTAACTTTTATGAATGGACTTATTTCACAGACTGGGAAAAGGGTGAAATATAAATATCACCATACAGCATAGAGTACTGGTTTGAACATCTGACTATGAATATGGATTTCAGATTTCAATTCACCAATAGAAACCCACTGGATAACCTTAAGGATATCACACACTCTCAGCCCCAAAGCAAAAGTCATCATCATCAACCAGCATTCATTATCTGTCTCGATGTCCCATTAAAAAGGAATCAAAAGTCTGCAATGTGCTGCATTTAGCTATTACATAAAAAGAGGTGTCTATTTATGTAGACACCTACATGAATAGTTTGTTCATATAGTCCTCCTTTTGCAGATCTCTCTAAGGTGTCCCTCTGTCCGATTCTTATGCTTATGACCTAAGTTTACCCAAAATATAGGGTTCATGATTATTCTCAGTTTCAGGACTCTATAAGGAGTTCTTGGAATGTATCATCCATGGATTTAGAGATTGTATTGTATTAGGAATGGCCACCATAACCAATGTATTAATTCAGCCCCACCAATCTATCAGAGGGCATGAGATTCAATTTAGTTTCACCCTGCCAGTGCCATCACTACCTCAATTTTTTTGTTATCATAATTGGGCAGACAGTATTAATACACGAACAGTACAGCTGAGTGAATAAATAAACAGGGCTGCCTGCTCTTATTACATTTACTTTAGCCCTTAAGTAGGATCATTTCTTCAATTATAAACGAACCACCCATGCAGCTAATCAATCTTTCATGCACTGCATGCAGCCTGGTCCTGGCCATATTTACATAAAAGTAACCCTTTCCAAGTTCAGAATTGACTACCATGTTAAGTGCATCTAGAACTGTGGCCATAGAGACAGCAAACGTATTTTTAGAGGAAATTAACTTTTGATAAACTTGCTCAGTATTTTTCAAGGAAATCCGATTGCAATATTATTTTACAAAAGCCTAACAACAACCCAGCAATACTCTCATTTTTAATAATGAAACTCAGGAATAGGACCTATGAGAGACTGCTACATTAACTATCAATCATATCTCAACAAGAGTAACAATATTCTCATGCCAAACTTTAACCCACCATAAAGCAAGTAATAAGTAATTAGATTGCGGTTATTTTTATTTAATTCTCCCTCCTTCTTTCCTCCGTTCCTGCTCTTAAGTTGTTTATTTCTTTTTTAATTCTCAAGCTGCCTCTTTTCCTTGATGAATTGATTTTTTTTCTTGGAAACTTATGTTTCAAAGTAATTTCTTAATACTCCTCCCTCTCTTCTTCTGTTCTTGTCTTTAAAATGTGGATTAGTTTGCTGTAAGCCGAGTCTCGTCCGAGACTCGGATCACCTCGCTGTGGTCCACTGTACCCTATGGGCTTTCTCCTGGGTCATTGGATACCACCCTTGAGGGGTAACATCTTAGACCATTGGGGTTTAGCCCTGTCTCCCTGGACTCGATCCGCTGGGGAGAGGAAGTTACACGCTCTACCCAACTACTTTACTCGGCTGGAACTTTGAGAGCCCTCAAAGTGTCCGAACAACTGCCATGCCATCCACACTGGAAGTCTAATCCATCCCATTTCTTATGAGATTTTAATTCCTTGGGTAAAACACTGTGTGACTGAAAATGTCTCATTACTTATCCAACATTAGCTCATTCGCATCAGATATTGCAATATCTGTATGCCCCCTCACTTCTTTTACAACGACTATCTTCCCCACATTCATGCTGCTTCTACTTCCTGTAATATGTCTTGTGCAACTTTGGAGTTTCCTTACACTTCTGAGCATGTCAACAGCTGAACATCTTTTCAGCTTGAGTCTAGTTGCATCATTAACCAGTGTTACTCAGAGTTGTGGTCTCCTGTACCCAGTAATTTGTTGAGCGCCTTTTGACCTGGGAGATTCATCATCCAGTATTACCACTTGCTTTATTTTGATTAGTCTCAGATTTTTGTGTAAAAGACATTCAGGTGCTGTTCACAGTGTCTACCTCTGTGCAGTATCAACAAATATGCCACTGCTATTGTCTTTCAGACATCCTTCACCAATGTCACCCCCTAATACAGCTGTTGCCCAGTAGCCATTTACCCCATTAGTCTGACTATGTTGTACTCCAGGCCAGGAAGCCCTCTGACTTTCAACAGCACACAGCTGAGTAAAATGCAAGCAGTTTATTGAAGACAATTAAAAGCAGTAGCAGTAAAAAGCAATCCACAAAAATAGGTAAATTCAATTAGATAGAAAAGAAAGATAGGAACAACAAATCCAGGAAATAGTCCATCAAAGTTCATGACAACAAAAACAGGATCTTCCAAGGCAAAACCCCAAAATTTGAGCATGAATCAAGCAAGGCACTTCAGCATGGAAATAACAAGGCACTTGACACAAGAATCTATCCAAGGCAAGGCTTCCAGGGACCTGAGACGACGTCTTGACTCAATTCCAACATTGCTTTGTCTGACTACAAATTCTGTACTTGGCACTTTTATCCCCTAATCTACTCTATAACCCAAGCGGCCAGGAAAGGATTTATTTTCAGCCTTGAATCTGCTATCAGTCTCTCCTGCAATCTGGCAGAGCGCCTGAGAGCCTGGTGTGTTTTCCTTTGCTGACTGAAAACACTTCTCCAATCTACTGGCTCATTAATTTCTGCAGCTGTCCCACGTGCTGAGCCTTTCTCAGGCTCAAAGCCTTGGGAATTCTCTGGTAGCAGTTCAGGCCCAGAGAACAGACCATCATCCCCAAACCCTTCAGAAACATTCTCATCAGAAAACTCACTTTGAACAGGAATCCCATTGTCATTTTCTGCATCTAGAGCAACCTCATCATTAGACACAAGAACCCCATTGTCACTCCCAGCATCCAGAGTACCCTGATCATTAGACACAATCACAGTCTGAACTCCTACAGACTATATGTAACCCCTTAGCTGTGAATTCCTAGGCATAGTGGTAGTGTGATTAAACGATGTTTAAAGATATAATATCATATTTCACATTTGTATTTGTGGCATACAGTATGCAAAATGGATAACATAGTAGTGTCAAACATATTTGTAGGCCCTCACTGCCAATAAGCTGCCGGGCCCAATTCAAGGTGCAGGTTATGACCTTGCTGCTGTTTATTCGTTCAGCCGCTTCTGACTCTTTGTGACCTCATGGACCAGCCTATGCCAGAACTCCCTGTCAGCCATGGCCACCCCCAGCTCCTTCAAGGTCAATCCAGTCACTTCAAGGATCCCATCCATCCATCTTGTCCTTGGTTGGCCCCTCTTCCTTTTTCCTTCCATTTTCCCAAGCATAATTGTCTTCTCTAAACTTTCCTTTCTTCTCATGATGTAGCCATAGTACTTCAACTTGGCCTCTATTATCTTTTTCTCCAGTGAGCAGTTAGGCTTTATTTCCTGAAGTATGGACTGGTTGGATCTTCTTGTGGTCCAAGGCACTCTCAGAACTTTCCTCCAGCACCACAGTTCAAAAGCATCTATCTTCCTTCACTCAGCCTTCCCGTAGGCTTGACAACCGCCAGTTGTCAAGCTATTGGAAACTCAAACACAAATAACTGTTCAGCCAGCTGGATTTGTATTTAACCCTGGAATAGTAATAAGCTGAAAAATGCCACCGAGGAGGAATTGTTAGCCATTTCTGAAATCTGGGTGTTGAGTGGATTGGCAAGCTTCTAGTGGATGTGTTTCTGGTCTGGTCAGGTCCATTGATGCATGTGTAGTTTGGTGGCAAGTCTGTGCATACTCCTTTTCAAAGATGTTCTGTGATTTCTTTTCATTATAAATATGAACAGCAACTCCTGGGATATTGGGCTAGATGTCAACAAGGATGAGTGCCCATAGCATTTACCATTATTGTATAATCTCTGGTTTAAATCCTCTATTTACAAGCCACACACACTGTTTGCACAGTCAGAATGTAGGTGACTACAGGGAATACCATGGCTTTGACTAGGCGGATCTTCGTTGCCAGTGTGATGTCACTATCTTCACTATTTTATTGAGATTGGTCATTGCTCTCCTCCCAAGAAGTAAGCATCTCCTGATTTCCTGGCTGCAGTCTGCATCTGCAGTAATTTTTGCACCTAGAAATACAAAGTCTGTCATGACCTATAAAACACTAAATGGTTTGGGATCGCCTATCTCCGTGATCGCATCTCCCTCTATGAACCGGCACGGAGTTTTAGATCTTCCAGGGAGGCCTTTTGCTTGCTCCCACCACTGTCTCAATTGCAGTTGGTAGGGACGAGGGAGAGGGCCTTCACAGTGGTGGTCCCCCACCTTTGGAACATCCTCCCCAGACAGCGAAGACAAAAAGGACTTGGAGACCTGGTGGTTCTGGCAGGCTTTTGTTAATGATTAGCCCCAGGTCTTACCCTGGCCAAGAGTTTAGGTCCTCGCTCTGCACTCTACCCACTTTCCTGGCCCTCTGCTACCTCATTGCCGTTGACCTGGCCTAGCTCTATTATAGGTCTGAGCAAACAGAATGGTCAGCATCAGAACTTGGAAAAACTCAGTACAGCCACCTTGTGGAAAGCAGTAGCCAAGCACCACAGCAAAAAAAGAATTCAGTGTTTGAAGATCTGAAATCTTGAAAGGGATTGGCGGGATTAAAGATTTGATTCTAGGTCCTGGAACATGGAAAACTGTGATAAGCCTCTTGAAAGGCAATTTTTACAAGAACGTAACCACCATGACGATAATTTCTGTCTAAATCTGGCTGCAACAAGAGGAAAAAAAAGGCAGCCAGGGGCAGCAGCGATCACCACTCCCTCTTTCCGCTATGATAACATCCAAGAGGGTAGGCTTTAAAATAACTAACATAACCTAAAGCCGATGCCAAAATAACTAACAAAGCATTAGTTCAATGCTAATGAGCAGAGCTCTTTGACTGGTGTAAGTTTAACAGCCTCAAGGCTTAATTAAACTTAAAATATATTTGCAGGGTCTCTGTTCTTTCCATTGATCTCTTATGCATGAATTTGGACGCTCGCTTGTTTCTTTTCCAAAGCACAGCTCCTCAGCAGAGAAATGTAATGCCTGAGAGGCTAATGATAGTTCCCCAACTCATTTTTATCTCCCAAGAGAACTGTTGTTCGTCTCGGTGAAACCAAAATTAAATGGCCATTTCCTTAATGTTGTCAGAGAAGGGGATTGGCTCCATTACATGGACCAGCGGGTATTAAGCAGTATATGGAAATGTAGTCCTAGAGTGCATTTAGACTGTAGTCTGATAGCACTCAAACTGCTATGACTCAATGGTATGAAATCCTAGGAGTTGTAATTTAGTGAGACACCAGTATTATTTGGCAGGCAGGACTAAAAATCCTTTAAAACTGCTACACCTATAGCACTGAGTCATAGCAGTAAAAGTGAGGTAAACTGCATTCATTCTACAATGTAGATGCTGCCTTTAAAAGAACTTTTGGCCCATGGCCACATTTAGCTGATGGATAACTACTGGTTGATATTCTACAGACCAACATGGAGTTGGATCTGGGAAATCAACCCCATATCAGACATGTAGCTCTTGGGCAGATCACCTCTGCTTCATAGGGTTGCTAGAAGGATGAAACACAGCACAGAGATCTAAGAATTCAATATCAAGAATTTGAAAAAGTCAGTTTGATAACCCTTACCAGATGCTTCATAGGTGGCACAAGGAGAGTCAATATATAATCAAACACTCGTTTCATTTAAAGCCTTGAATTAGGAATAGTGGTTCCTTAGCACCCTATGCAGCTTATCCTTTCAGATTTTTGTGTCTGTCCAATTCTCCAATATTTCAACTTCAGAATGTGGAGTTGTGATTGCTCTATAGTACTGTGTCTTAAATTATCAGTTTCAACCCCAAATGGCTCAACACAAAAATATAACAAGAGAAAAAGGTTTCTGAACACCACCCGTTTACATAAATCTCTTCGCAACAATATGCAGTGTTTACAGTTGACTCTGCAGAAAATGCTTCTGCTGTATCCATAAAAAGGAAAATCAGCCTGTTTAGCAAGCCTTACAAATGCTGATTTGCTATCAGTAAATGTTCGATATTTATATCTGTTATGTTTTATCTACCTATATACCCACAGTCACACAAAAAGTGGTCACAAGTTATAATGAGAGTTGTAGTTTAATGAGGCACCTGCATTCTTTGGCAGATCAGTCCAAACATCATATAAAACCATGACTCCCACAATTCCACAGCATTGGGATATGGCAGTTAATGTGGTATTGAACTACCTTAATTCTAAAGTTTAGATGCACCCTAGGATAAATATGTAGGATCACACCAAAAGAAAAATTTTGAAAAACACATTTTGTAAACCACATTTTACAGTTGCCATTTCCGTTGTATGCTTTGCATTTTAGACTGCATCATTTGGGTTGTATGCGTGTTTGTTCCTACTCCTATTTACATAAAATACATAAATATGTAAAACTACAAACCTATGCAAAATAGGTGTTGACTCCACTGTTATTACTGCATCAAAGTGAGCCCAGACAGCACACCTGGCTGGAAACACTTTCCTAGAAGAAAAACAGCCAAAATGAAACATTCCTTTCATCAAACCAACAAAACGAAAGGTAATAGCATCACACTGTTCAATAGAAGAGTAAGTAAAAGAGATAAAAAAGAAAAAGAAAAAAAAAGGGGGGGGGGGGAATCAAAGCATTACAGTATTGGCATTATTTGTTTTTACCAACAGTTTAAATATTTCTTTCTCAAATCAAAATTTCTGTCTTGACTTTTCTTAAGACTATAAGAATAGGAATCATAGATTAAAACATAGTGTGTGTGGGGGGGGGGGGGGGGGGGAGTTGTACTGTACAATGTGAAGTCCTCATGACATATTGTCATTCTGTTGGGAGAACCATCCAAGATAGATCCACCCTCTGATGCCAAAGGTGCATCTACACTGTAAAAATTGATGCAGTTTGACACTACTTCAACTGCCATGTCTCAGTGCTGAATATCAAGCAAAAAGTGGGTGCTAGAAATAATATCATACGAAAGCTGACTGGCACAACCTGGGGATCACCACCAGACACAGTGGTAGAAGAAGATAAACACGCACTGGCAGATAAACTATGCTGCTGAGTACGCATGCCCAGTGTGGAACACATCTCACCATGCAAAAACAGTGGATGTGGCTCTTAATGAGACATGCCACATTATCACAGGATATCTACACCCCACACCACTGGATAAATTATACTGTTTAGCCAGTATTGCACCACTTGACATCCGCCGAGAAGTAGCAGCCAATAATGAAAGGACCAAGGCAGTGACATATTCGACCCATGCTCTGTTTGGATATCACACAGCACACCAATGCTTTAAATCAAGAAATGTTTTCTAAGATCTACAGAGATACTCACAGGAACACCTCAGCAAGTGAGAGTCCAAAAGTGGCAGGCTAAAACCTGAAACCTCAACTCATTGCTGATACCAAATGGGAGACTCCCCCCCCCCCCCCGGGCACACAGAAAAATGGGTGACTTGGAAAGCACTGAACAGACTGCGCTCTGGCACCACGAGATGCAGAGCCAACCTTAAGAAATGGGGCCACACAGTGGAGCCCATGACATGCAAGTGTGGAGAAGAGCAAACCACAGACCACTGATCACAATGCAGCCTGAGCCCTGCCACATGCTCAATAGAGGACCTCCTTATAGCAACACCAGAGGCATTCCAGAGGCATTCCAAGTGGCCAGCTCCTGGTCAAAGGACATTTAATATTTGCCAAGTTTTAAAACTTTGTGTGTGTGTTTTTTAAAATACATTACAGTTGTACCCTTGGTTTGCTTCTGATATGATAAATAAATAGTGCTATTGAATCTTGGGAGTTGTAGTTTTACAATGTCATTGGCACTCTCTGCCAAAGAATGCCGGTGTAATGGTAAAAAAATGCAAGGATAACACCGAGTCTTCTAAAGTGGAAAAAAAACCACAGGATTTTATTTATAGCTTAAAAGAAAACAGCAGCAAACAGTGCTAAAAACAATGCGATATAGGATTTAACACTTTAAAAAGACATTTTACAACCCATTCCAAAGCGTATTTACTCGAGGCCAATGGATTTTGCAGTGGGTCTTATGATGTAATTTGATGAAGCACACTCTTCAGCAGAGAAGGCTGCAAGTGTTATAGAAGTGGGTTGTTGTAGGTTTTTTCGGGCTATAGGGCCATGTTCTAGAGGCATTTTTCCCTGACATTTCGCCTGCATCTATGGCAAGCATCCTCAGAGGTAGTGAGGTCTATTGGAACTAGGAAAGTGGGTTTATATATCTGTGGAAAGACCCGGTGGGGCAAAGAACTCTTGTCTGTTGGAGCTAGGTGTGAATGTTTCAACTGACCATCTTGATTAGCATTTGATGGCCTGGCAGTGGCTGGGGAAATCTTTTGTTGAGAGGTGATTAGGTGTGCCTGATTGTTTCCCATCTGTCATAGAAGTCTCCAAAATAGCAGAGTATTTAACAATGCAAAACGGGATACTTAACTGAGCAGTTAGCTCACAGCAATCAGAAGGTGCAGTGTTGTGGCTGTAAAAGAATTCTTGAGCTATGGAGGCAAAGATGCAAAGTTCAGTCCCTAAACTTGGGCCCTCCTGGTGTTTTGGACTTCAACTCCTACAATTCCTAAAAGCCTCAGGACCTCCCCCCCCCCCCCCCTTATCTGCTTAATTTGAGGCTGTTTGGAATTGTGGGAGTTTAAGTCCAAAATACCAGGAGGGCCCAAGTTTGCCCAGGCCTGGCCTAGCCTAATGCTATCTAGTTGCTTCTCATTGCCGATCCATCTCAGAGCCCAATTCAAAGTGCTGGTCTTGACCTATAAAGCTCTATACGGTTCTGGCCCAGTTTACTTGTCCGAACGCATCCACCCCTACGTCCCACCTCGTAATCCGAACGCATCCACCCCTATGTCCCACCTCGTGATCTAAGATCATCCGGGGAGGCCCTGCTCTCGCTCCCGTCACCAGTGCAAATGCGTCTGGCAGGGATGAGAGACAGGGCCTTCTCGGCTGTGGCCCCCCACCTATGGAACACACTCCCAAATGAGGTAAGATCCGCTCCCTCCCTCCTGGCTTTTAGAAAAAAAAATTAAAATCATGGTTTTGGGACCAGGCCTTCGGGCAGCAGAAGTAAATGTATGCAGCATTTCAGGAAGACAATGACTGGAATGGCGATTTGACGAACAAGACTGTTTATTGTTTTAATGATTGTTTTATTGCTTATGGATGTATGGTTTTAATTTGATTTATGTTTTGTAGTGTATAATTGTAATTGTTTGTACTGGCATTGAATTTTGCCATTACTTATGTGTAAATCGCTTTGAGTCCCCCTCGGGGTGAGAAAGGCGGTATACAAATACTGTAAACAAACAAACAAACAAATAAATAAATTGAGGACTGCAGACTTGAGCAGTGTGTGGTTGAATTCAAACAGAAAGACCTTGTAAAATTATAACTCCCACGCTCCCATGGTAGTTCAAAGTGGCACCAAGGTGCATTCATTCTGCAAGGTTGGGACGTCGGCCAAGCCATGGCAATTGGGAATGAGGGCTTGCACAAGAGTGGCGGCCTCCCACCCAAGCGAGAGCCAGCGCCGACCCTGCTTAGCTTTCGAGGCGCCTGTGCGTCCCTCAGCGCCGGAGGCCACGCCCCCTACCTGACCACGCCCCCTGACCCTGCCGGCCACTCTCGGCGTCCCATTCCCCTCAGCGGCGTCGCGGCGTGACGTCAGACGTCTCGACGTAACCCCTCTCCTCAGGGCTGCAGCGACAACAACAAGGAAGTGATTGAGCGAGGAGAGCCGTCCCTGCCGCCGCCGCCGAAAGCAGGAGTTGCCGGAACCGTCGCCGTGCCAGCCCGCCTTTTCCCTCCGCGCCTTTCTCGACGCCGCCACCATGAACAGCAAAGGTAAGCCAGGCAGGCCCCTTGCCCTTCCAACCCCACCCAGTCCCCGCTCACCTTTCGCAAGGGCGCTGTCCCTTTAAGGCTGGCGCCGCAGTCCCGTTATCTGCGGGCCTTGGACGTAACGGGCGGGAGCCCTGGCCAATGAGAGGCCTCGGGAAGCCGGGGTGAGGGGGTGGGGGGAAGGGCGGGTGTTCGGTTGCTATGACGCAACGCCTCTGCTCAGGACAGTTAACCCTTCCAGTGTGAGGGCCTTCCTGGCCTCGCTTCCTGGGGATCCCGAGGCACCGTCACGACTCAGGGGGTTGACTGAAGGCAGAGCGGATGCCTGCCCTCATTCTACAATTCAAGTCCGCCTGAAAGCTTTGGATGTGGATGAAGGGAGGAGGACTGAGGTTGGGGCCTTGAAAAGGGAAGAGGAGGATCCCGAAACTGCCTCTGTTCCCACCAAATGTAGATGGAGCTCAGTAGGGGCTTGTATTTCAGAGGAAGGAACGGGCAAAATCACCTCTTTAGTATCCCTTGCCTCAGGAAACACTATGACATAAACAGGGATTGCCATAAGACAGTGGTTTTCAACCTGGGGTCCCCAGATGTTTTTGGCCTACAACTCCCAGAAATCCTAACAGCTGGTAAACTAGCTGGGATTTCTGGGAGTTGTGGGCCAAAAACATCTGGGGACCCCAGGTTGAAAACCACTGCCATAAGACAACAGGCAAGGCGCTTGAAGGCACACAAACGCATAGGAAATAAAGCAAAACATAATAGCCTGCAAGGCCTCAGCCATAGGAAAAATGGAGAATGGGGGTTATGATCACAAAACTATCCTGTCCAGACTTATATCAGAAAATCCCAAATCTGTAATGATTTAGGCCAGTGGTTCTCAACCTGTGGGTCCCCAGATGCTTTGGCCTTCAGGTCCCAGAAATTGCAACAGCTGGTAAACTGGCTGGGATTTCCCCAAGTGTTGTGGCCTACAACTCTCAGAAACCCCAGCCAGTTTACCAGCTGTTAGGATTTCTGGGAGCTGAAGGCGAAAACACCTGGGGACCCACAGGTTGAGAACTCTTGATTTAGGCTCCTTCTACACTGCCGTCTGTTATCCAGATTATCTGCTTTGGACTGGATTATATGGCAGTGTAGACTCATATAGTCCAGTTCAAGGCAGATAATATGTATTCTCTGATTTAAGAATCTGGATTATATGGCAGTGTAGAAGGACCCTTACTCTACCAAGCAATCCCCTATCCCAGCGTTTCTCAACCTGGGGGTCGGGACCCTGGGGGGGGTTGTCAGAGGGGTCACCGAAGACCATCAGAAAACACAGTATTTTCTGTTGATCATGGGGGTTCTGTGTGGGAAGTTTGGCCCATTTCTATCGTCTGTGGGGTTCAGAATGCTTTTTGATTGTAGGTGAACAATAAATCCCAGCAAGCACAACTCCTAAATGTCAAGGTCTATTTTCCCTAAATCCACCAGTGTTCACATTTGGGCATATTGAGTATTCATGCCAAGTTTGGTCCAGATCCATTATTGTTTGAGTCAATAGTGCTATCTGGATGTTGGTGAACTACAACTCAAGGTCCATGCCCACCAAACCCTTCCAGTATTTTCTGTTGGTCATGGGAGTTCTGTGTACCAAGTTTGGTTCAATTCAATCATTGGTGGAGTTCAGAATGCTCTTTGATTGTAGCTCAACTAAAATTCCCAGAAACTACAACTCCCAAATGACAAAATCAGTCCCTGCCCCTCAAGCCCACCATTATTCAAATTTGGGTGTATCGGGTATTTGTGCCAAATTTGGTGCAGTGAATGTAGATATATCCTGCATATTAGATGTTTATGTGACGATTCATAACAGTAGCAAAATGACAGTTATGAAGTAGCAACGAAAATAATTTTATGGTTGGGGGTCACCACCACATGAGGAACTGTATTAAGGGGTCGTGGCATTAGGAAGGTTGAGAACCACCTACCTATTGTAATTTTGACTCATAGTTAAGAAACATATGAAGCAACAGGAAGTGAGAGAAATTTACCCCCAGGAAGGGAAATTCACTACAGGGGGAAAAGGTGTCCCCACTAAAGTTTTATCGCTGATCCTTGTTTCCACCACAACCCTATATTTTCAAAATCCAATTGACAGGGGTAGAAAATTAGGTGAAATCTTCCAAACAAGGGCACAGACAGCAAAACAAATCTTTCAGGAGTGTTAACCTTTATGCAAACCAAAACATATATATGCATGTATTTCTTTAAGTGGCTGGAGTTACAGTTTAAAAATGCACCTGTTCCTACTTAAAGACTAATTCAACTTACAAACTTACAGAACCTATATTGTCTGCAACTTGGGGACTGCCTGAATGTGATTCTAACCTATATGACATCACAAATCCAAAGAGATGGAACCTATGTGATAATGGGTGTTGTAGACTATATCCTGCCACTGAATGCCTAAACCAGGGGTCCTCAAACTTTTTAAACAGAGGGCCAGGTCACAGTCCCTCAAACTGTTGGAGGGACGGATTATAATTTGAAAAAAAATATGAATAAATTCCTATGCACACTGCACATATCTTATTTGTAGTGCAAAAACCACTTAAAAATACAATAATTAAAATGAAGAACAGTTTTAACACATATAAATTTATTAGTATTTCAATGGGAAGTGAGGCCCTGCTTTTGGCTGATGTGATAGGGATGTTGTTGTGTGCTTTCAAGTTGTTACAGACTTAGGTTGACCCTGAGTGAGGGCCAGGTAAATGACCTTGGAGGGCCGCATCTGGCCACCGGGCCTTAGTTTGAGGTTCCCTGGCCTAAACAATCAGTCTTACTATCACAAGAATATATCTGTCTGCTTTTGAAAAATCCACAAAAAATCTTGCTGCATTTGTACATCCCTATACTTTAAAGTTTAAAATACTATAGACAAAAAGGGGTCTCTCAAAATGACTTAGGTTACTGATAGTCTCTTGTAAAGCAGATAGCATGCATTGTCACAACCAGCCCTACACAGCAAAAATGCCTTTTAAGTCGCCCCTTAGAAGGTAATAAATGGGCTGCCTCATGTGATTTCATTTCAACAGCCACTGATATGCTTTCTTGTTTTTGTACCTCCCATAAGGAATTTGTTTCAATGTTGAGTTGACCTTCTCTAGCTAGGGAGCTGCTTAAACATAAGATTATTTCATCCTCTTTAAAATACACTATCAGCCTGATTGTTTGAACTCCATATCTAAACAAATTGTTTGAACTGCTCTAAATACTTTCTGAGCAGACGTCTTATCAATAGGAGGGTAGTGTAGCGTTTACTACTGAATTTAAACATAGCTTGCTATAAGGTGGATCTACACTGTAGAATTAATGGTTTGACACCACTTTAAATACCATGACGAAGTGTTATGGAATCATGGGAGTTGTAGTTTTATAAGGCCTTTAGCCTTCTTTGCCACAAAGTGCTGGTGCCCACCATACTATATATCCCATGTCCAATAGTATTGAGCCATGGCAAACTGCATTAATTCTACAATGTAGATGTACCCATAGTTGAGGCACAGGGAAGAGAGTTAATTAGGCCGCTATCCTGTATATATGTTCATCAAGTGATAAATCCCACTGAATTATAACTTACCTCTGGGAGGGATATATTGGATTGTGCTGTTAGATTTCGGTTGTTTTGCATGCTTCACTTTGAAATTAGCAGGTTAATGGAAGAAAAATAGATTTGGTATCTGACCATAGTAACAAGCAATTATTTTCTTTCTGACTTATTTATATTCCCCACGAGATGGCACTCTCCAGTTTTTAAAAAGTAACTATTGACTATCTTTGTTCTTAATGAGAGAACAGGTTTGAATGACATTGATTAAATCTCATTTCTTTTGAGTTTCAAATAGTTTCCGGCAGGTACTGAAAAGCAGATGTTTGTGGAATTTGGACCCTCCTCAAATTAGAGAGCCCTTTTCTTGAATATCTGTATTTGTTCAAGAAAAACTCCCAAAGGAGGGAGTTTCCCTGATCTCAACACTTCCTGTTTCTTCCCAGCAACTGTGCTAACACTGATTAACTTCCTTCTTTTAGGTCAATATCCTACCCAGCCTTCCTACCCAGTTCAACCTCCTGGTAATCCATCGGTGTTTCCACAGACCATACCTCTTCCTCAAGCTCCTCCTTACACTGAAGCTCCTCCTGCTTATTCAGAAGTATGTAATCTATAATCCATCCAATAGAAAAAGATAATACAATCTTTGTTGAATCTTACAGTGTCTTTTATTTCCTACAAACAGTTACAATGGTAATAAGGATAGTAATAAAATTGTGTTTCTTCCAGTAGAATATCACCTGCTAACCCACCTGGTGACATTTTGATCATGTATTTCTAAGTTCCTCTTAAAATGTTTTGATTGCAACCATATGCAGAATATTTGTGTGTTCAAATCAGAGTTTAGGTACAGAAGTGGAAGCCTCTCGTTCTCAGAGTTCACACCAAAATTTTATTTATTTATTATAAAGGATCATAATCTTGATTGCTTTTGAGAAGGACCAGCCCAGCTACTTTATAAAGTCTAAGACTGTTATTCTAGATCGGATTGCTCACTTGGGTGGGCTGATCTGTTCCTATGTCTTACAGGACACCTTATCTTTCATAGTGGTTTGGCTAATATTCGTTGTAAAGTTAACTGGCTTTAAATTATACTATAGCACAAAGCAGTCCACCTTCTGGTAATAACAGCACACCAAGAGCTCACTGTGCCTGTTCCAGCTCAGCCTTTGTCTCTGTTGACGTCTTCTGGTTCAAGATACTGATATTCCCTTTATATCAAAATCTTAGCAGCACTGCCCTTGACTGCCAGAGGTTGTCTCTTTTCTTCTGTTTCACTGCACCAACAGCACCTGCTGCTTGAGCCTACCATTTACATGCCATGGACAGCAAAGGAACTTACTTAGAATTTTAAAAAAGAAACAACCTTCAGAGGATGATCCAGCATTCTGCATCTCCCTTCCCATGGAGGCTCATCAAAGGGCAAACATAATCATCTTTTGGATACATTTTGTGGCCTGCTTGCTAGCTATCAGACTGAAGTTTGTCGTGATGTTAGATATTAGACTGAATGCTGTGCTGGCAGTCATTTCATTGCTCAATAGCCTAAAACAGGCCTCTTCAAACTGTGGCCTTCCAGGTGTTTGGGCACCCAACCCCCAGAAGCTCCAGCCAGCTTGTTCAGTGGTCAAGAATTCTGGGAGCAGAAGTCAAGAACTCCTGGAGGACCACAGGTTGAAGAGGCCTGGCCTAAAGTTTTGTGACACCTTAAAATCAAAAGCCAGGATCTGGTTGTATCAAATGGTTAATGAAATAGACTATTCCATATGCTTTTAATAAATCTTCTGTTCACTCAGGGATATATCAAAGACTTCCCTGTGGAAGCAGAAGAATGGCAGACAGTGGCCTTTGGCAAGTCATTGCACTTGTAGGCTATTGGAGAAGACAAGTGACTCACTGTTCTGCTGCTGGCCAGAGACTAATGTTTCTTTCTGGAAATGCCCTTTTCTTCAAGGCCTGACCATTGGGAGGCCTCTGAACCAATACATAATAGAAGAGGTAGTTTGGGAAATCATCTATTGAAAAGTTGCAAGGGAATCCTAAGCCATACCTCCCATATTACCTTGGCTTATAATAATAATAATAATAATCTTCATTTGTTACTTCGCCACCATTTCCCCAATGGGGACTCAGAGCGGCTTGGGGCCAGGTATTGAAGAAAAATGCTACTCTAAAAAAAGAGAAGCTGGAGATGCATCTTGGGTGATCCAGCACCCTGTGGGGATTCAGCTCTGCTGGAATATAGTGGGATCTCCGTTTAATTTCTGGCATAAGCTTTATGGATGACAATGAGCTGTATGGTATATTTAAGTGCATGAGGTTTGTTATTTCAGCTGTTTCAAGATAGGTAGATAATAGAAATAGTGTGGATATCAATGATGTACCATATATACTCGAATATAAGTCAAGGTTTTCAGTCCTTTTTAAGGCTGAAAAAGCCCCCCTCAGCTTATACTTGAGTCAGTGTTGTTTATTATTTTACTCTGTTATTATTACATTTATTATTTTACTCTATTATTACAACATTTATTATTTTACTTTATTGAATAAAATAATAAATGTATTATTGCATTTATTTTACTCTGTTCATTATTGTTATTATTACATTTTTATTCTACTCTATTATTACTGTTATTACATTTCCATTATTTTACTCAATTATTTTTATTACATTTATTATTTTACTCTCTTTATTATTACTGGAAGGATACGTAAGCACATTTACATTGAAGAATGTTAGAACAATGGTTTGATCCGAGTTGGACCGTCTTATCTTAAATTAGTTTTATGTATATATTCAAAAACATTTGTAATGTACCGATGCCTCAATTAATGTAATTTTACTGGTATCTATTTTTATTTTGAAATTTACCAGTAGCTGCTGCATTTACCACCCTTGCTTATTCTCAAATCAATGTTTTCCCAGTTTTTTGTGCTAAAATTAGGTGCCTCGACTTATATTCACGTCGGCTTATACTCGAGTATATACGGTATATCACTAGATACGCCTGCAGAATAATGCAAGCAAAAGAGACAGGTCTTCAGCCTGAATTGCTCACCATTTCAATTTTGATAATGGAAGAGATGAAGACAGGGGAAGGAGGAATGGTTTGCAAGCAAGAGGACTTTTTGTCCCAGAAACTGCATTCGATGTTAATTTATAGTGTAAACCAATCAGAAATCAATCCATAACTTCTTTTTCAGGATAGCAAGTCTGTTTCAAAGAGCAGGGGGGAGACTTTTTGCCGAAATTCAGAAGTGGCTTTCCTCAGCCCAGGAAGCTTGGCGGAGCACTTAGGCATTTTAAAGCTCTCTGTGCCAGTTCCGAAAGCAAGGAAAGACATTGGACTAAAATCACGAAGAGTTACTTTTAATGTAACTGTTAACTCCTCATTTCCTTATCTCATAGTCCATTCTGGAAATAAAGAAGGCTGTCCTCTTG
The DNA here is from genome assembly GCF_037176765.1 of Anolis sagrei. Taxonomy (NCBI): domain Eukaryota; kingdom Metazoa; phylum Chordata; class Lepidosauria; order Squamata; family Anolidae; genus Anolis; species Anolis sagrei. The sequence continues at coordinate 192,280,985 of NC_090022.1, forward strand.
CCCCTTTTTATTTTCTGTTTTTGAGCTCATAGAAAGACTTGACTAGTCACTGCTGGGGATAGCATGCTGTGTGTGGAATGGACCTTGTTCTGCTTTACCAACTCGTCCCGTATTCTTGGAGATGGAAGGTGTTGAGATGAATGTGTTGTTTCAGAAGAAGAAACCTTACTTGACTGTATTCTTTTTCTTTTCAGCTCTACCGTCCAAACTTCGTGCATCCCGGAGCTGCCACTGTGCCAACCATGTCTGCAGCTTATCCTGGGGCCTCACTATACCTTCCTATGGCTCAGTCTGTGGCTATGGGCCCCATGGGTTCTTCAGTTCCATTGGCTTTTTACCCTGTGGGGCCAGTCTATCCGCCTGGATCCACCGTTCTTGTTGAGGGTGGCTTTGATGCTGGAGCAAGGTTTGCAGCAGGTGCCCCTGCAAATATTCCTGTAAGTAAGCATAGTCTTAGCTGTTCGGCTCCATTCCCTTGCCACTCAATTTTTTTTACTAGTCTTGAAGATAGCTCAATAAGCATTAAGGAGTTGCTTGTTGCTGGAAAATCCTGTATATAAACTATGTAGTTCTCATGTGTTAATTGATCGTTTCTCTCCACTGAAAGGCAGTAACCACAAACCATCCTGCAAAGAATTTACACTGTTTCAGCCATAAACGTAACTGGGAATTTAAATTGTGGTAGAATGACTGTGAAGTTAAATGGAGACCCCTTCTTTTGCCTTGATCCTTCTGAGTCTTTGCTAGAGTTATTGGGAAAGTTAAAGCAACTGATTTCCTTCAATTGTCATCAACACTGGAATTTCTGTAAAATTTTTCAGCAATTTTAACAAATCATCCAGGGAGGGTATTCTTAATTTTCTGGGAAGTATGATTTTGAAGGAGCAAGTTTGTAAAATTATTAGGAAGATAGGCAGATACTCTGTGTGAGATGCACCAAAGGGTTTCAGGGTGTTTGTTGGGATTGTGCTTGGAAGGCTTCCACCCAGTGTGGCTGCTTTTCTGATTCACCTTTCTAAGGTGCCCTTTGTTTTGATGTGGGCAGGCCAATGCACAACATGCTGTTCCTTGTTTCCCATGTGATAAGCAAACTGCAGGAAGAACTGAGAATGGGAAGGGGTTAATTTCTATATGTCCACAATATTATGAGGTCTGTAACTCAACCTCAGTATCGCGTCATGCAAAGGCAGTCAAGGAGAGAAGTCAAAGATCAGTAGTGCAGCATTATCTGTGTGAGAACGTCCCAGGTTTCAGCTTTTGACTCCTTATGCAATAAAATTTGTGTAGACTTGGGGAAGATTCTGTACCTGAACCCCTAGCAAACTATCTCCCCATATGAGACTGCTAAGGCCCTTCCACACAGCCATATAACCCAGAATATCACCACAGAAAAACACACAATATCTGCTTTGAACTGGGTTATCTGAGTCCACACTGTCATATATCCCAGTTCAAAGCAGATAATGTGGGATTTTATTCAGCTGTGTGGAAGGGGCTTTAGACCCTATAATTCTCGGTAGAGGCTTTCTTTCAGTCCCACCACCCTTGTAGGGAAGGTTGATGTGTACACAATACAGGGTCCTCTTGGCAGCTGTTCCTAGGCTCCTGGACTCACTCCTCAGTGAGACTGAAATGTCTCCATCGTTGTTTTGCTTCCATCAGCAGACACAGACCTTTTCCTTCTCTGCCAAGTTTGTAGAAATTGAAGTTTTTTGAGGAAAGGCTTTTAATAGGATATGACATTGTTGTGAACACAATTGTTTTAAATTGCTTTTATCATTTTAAGCACACATACTTAAATTGTTTTAATACTGTTCATAGTTTAATTCGATTTTAAGATAATTTTTGTAACCTTTTGAATTTATGAGCTGCCTTAGTTCCAGTCTAGATTAGTGGAGTATAAATAAAAAGATGGTGGTGGTGATGCTACTAGGTCAGAGGTGTCAAGGTATATTTTTCACTAAAGGCCTTATCAGCCTTATGGTGATCTTCATTTGTAATTATAAGACTGTAAAATGTAACTATGTTGTCCTGACATTGAAAGCCTCATGGGTCACACAAAATAACATGATGGGTCAGATTTGGCCTTGGCAGCTTTGTAGGTTCAATTGTGTGCATGGTTTACTTGTAACATAGGCAATTTCCTTGCCTAGAATATGCTCCTACTGTATGGCATGTCCCTTGCAGTGCAAGCTAATGCATCACATTGAATATTTGTTAAACTATGCTTTCGGAGCTCAACCTGGTAGCTCATGTGCTGTCTGGGAGCTGCAAATTTCATAGAGTTGGAAGAGACTCCAAGGGCCATCCAGTCCAACTTCTGCCACTCAGGAAAACACAAACCACTCCCAACAGAGAGCCATCTAGCTTCTGTTTAAAAACTTTCAGAAGAGACTCCACCATGTTTTGAGGCAGCAGAGTTCACTGCCGAACAGCTCTTGCCCTCAGAATGCTTTTCAGGCATTGGCAAACTTCAGCTTTCCAGGTGTTTTGAACTTCAACTCCCACAATTCCTAACCATCTACTGGTTGTTAGGAATTGTGGGAGTTGGAGTCCAAAACTCCCAGAGGCTCAAAATTTGCCCATGTCTGGTTTAGGTTAGGTGGAATCCCTTTGCTTTGTGTCCTAGGCCCCTTGCACACAGCTGAATAAAATCCCACATTATCTGCTTTGAACTGCAATATATGGCAGAGTGGACTCAGATAACCCAGTTCAAAGCAGATATTGTGGGATTTTCTCCCTTGATATTGTGGGTTATTTGGCTGTGTGGAAGAGCCCCTAGTCTCTAGAGCAGCTGTAAACAAGCTTGCTGTCTCAATGTATTATCTTTTCAAATATTTACACATAGATATCATGCCTCCTGCTCTTTCCCAAGCTGAAAATGTCTAGCTCCCTGAACTGCTCCTCACAGGACTTTGCTTCCAGACCTTTGACCTTCCTTGGACATTGTTCCACTTTGTCAATATTGTCCTTGACTTGAGATGCCCAGAACTGGGCACAGCCTTTGTCTTGCAGATGCTGCCACCCAGCCTTGCCCTACTAACCCTTTGTTTTTCTTGCCTTCCAGCCCCCTCCTCCTGGCTGCCCTCCGAACGCAGCCCAGCTGGCTGTCATGCAGGGCGCCAATGTGCTAGTGACGCAACGCAAGGGCAACTTCTTCATGGGGGGCTCGGACGGTGGCTACACCATCTGGTGAAGGACAGGGGGGCTACATTGGTGTAAAGGAACGACATCACATACTGTCAGCACTTCTCACAATGTAACCGCTTTAGTCGTATTAACCTGGAGTTGCAGTTTAGACACATGATGATGCGGGGTGTCTTCCTGGTGCCCTGACCCTTCAGGCACTTTTTCTTTTAAAAATTTTAAAAAAACAAGGAGCAAACTTTAAATACAAAACCATGCAGTGGTAGGAGTGCCTCTCTTAAATCTTTGGGGGTTAAATTTTGAAATGAATATGAGCTAAGCCAACCCATGAGTTTCCCTTTAATTTCACTGGAGAGTGCTAGAGACTGCATCATTCTCCTCTTTCTCTTTCGCTTTTATTGATAAACTATATATAAATATATATGAAAACCAGGTATGTGGGGGTGGGGCATGGGAAAGGGTTGGGGGGAGGGGCAGAAATGGAAGGTTGAAAGAAAACCTGGCTTCCGAGTATCAAACATATAAAAAGCTTGCAGATAAACCTTTTACCAATGAATAGGAATAAGAGAATGCATCGTCTTTCCTCTTCCATAGAATCAATGGTGCTGAGGAGAAAGGTAGCCACACACATAGATATTTTGTTTTCAGGGGCAGAGGCACCCATGATGGATGCCCTGTTAGAGGAGTGGGGTACAGTTCTTTCTGCCATCAGCCCCATCCGCTCACTTTTGCTCTCCTGCTCCTTTACTAGGAAGGTATGCAGTTCAGAGCGTTGCCCTGGGATGTTCTTTTTATACACTCTTAAAGTGATCTTGGGACTCCTTTGCACATTAAGAATCTAGCTGAAGCCATGTTTTGGTGCCAGAAACACAACATTTCATTAAATGCTTCCTGTACGTTTAAAAAATAATAATTAAAAAGCTTAAAATGAAACAGTTTTTTTAAAAGGGGTGGGGGTGGGGGGAATTGAGCGACCCGGTGTCTTGATAACAAAACTCTGTACGGAATGTTATTCAGGCTAGAGAGACAGGAACGCCTGTGGGATGTTATTCAGTGTGCAAGTTTGGATTTGATGGAGGTCTTTTTTGGGTTTTGTTCTTTTTCTTTTTTTTAATAGATTAAAACTTTTTTAAAAATGACTTGGGTACAATGAAGTCTTATTAGGATCAAGAAGAATATTTCAGGGATCTTCAATCTTTTTGTTGTTGTTGTTGCTTTTTGTTTTTATGAATTAAAAAAATTATCAGATCTGGTGAATATATTTTATCTTAATTTTCTGTGTTTTGTATGTGTCATGGTCCACCATACAGCTGACTGTTAATGAAAGGTTGGAAATTCTAGGTCTCTCTGTGAACACTGTGGTGCACTTAACTTGTGGACTTTTTATACTAAAACAAGTAGAATAAAGGCTATTTTGAAAATTTGAATAAAGTGACAAAGTTGAATTTAGCCTCTTAAATTCCTGTCTGTCATAACATTATAAGTTTCACAATTTTGTTTTGCTTTTTTATCTCACTTCTTTGTTTTGGTGGTGTTTGTCATTGTGAAACCATGGGAGGAGAATACTGCTAATTGAGATCGGAGTGAGGTTGGGAACAATTAAGCCTCTCCACACAATGCAATTCCAATGAAAATTTATTTGAAGCTATTAATTGTGACAACTATTCATTTAAAAAATAATAATAGGCTTCTTTACAATATAAGCAATAGACCTTTCTGCTTGGTTCTTTGTAGCCCTGAGCATTTTGACTTGGAAGTACACACTTATTTCATTCCACTTCCCTTTTGGAACAATTGAGGGCCTTTCCACACAGCCCTGTATCCCAGAATATCTGCTTTGAACTGGGTTATCTAAGACCATACTCAGATAATGTGGGATTTTCTGCCTTGATATTCTGGGATATAGGGCTGTGTGTAAGTTTCCCAAAATGACATTCCTATATTAAATACTTCTCTCCCTTTTTGTAAAATGTCAAAGTCCATCCCATGAGCTGATGTCAACAGATGCTTTCCTGTAATAAAACACTGTAACAACTGAATTTTAAATAAAACGGGTAAAATAAACAACTGTGGAAACAGAAAACAGGAAGCAGCAAGCCAGTGCAGAATTCTGTGCATTGTGTTGAAGGCACATGGCTGGAATCACTGGGTTGCTGTGAGTTGCTGTGAGTTTTCCGGGCTGTATGGCCATGTTCCAGAAACATTCTCTCCTGACGTTTCACCCACATTTATGGCAGGCAATCTCAGAGGTTGTGAGGTCTGTTGGAAACTGGGCTAGTGGGATTTATATATCTGGAATGTCCAGATATATAAATCTACTTGAGGAAAGTGAATATTGCAGTTGACGATCTTGATTAGCATTGAAGAGCCTTGAAGCTTCAAACCTGTCTGCTTCCTGCCTGTGCATATCCTGACCACTAATAACACTGACCAACATATATTTTGGTACCCCAAATGTTAGGCCTGTTTCTGGGTATTTTGACCTGCCGATTCCAAAAATGGCACCAGTTTCCCCTGATCAGTCTAGGTTTTGAGATACAGAACATATGCCATATACCAGTCACCATTTGCTCACACCATTTGCTCTTCCTTTTGGAAGGCAAAAGGAAGAGGGGCCGACCAAGGGCAAGATGGATGGATGGCATCCTTGAAGTGACTGGACTGACCTTGAGGGAGCTGGGGGTGGTAACGGCCGACAGGGAGCTCTGGCGTAGGCTGGTCCATGAGGTCACGAAGAGTCGGAGACGACTGAACGAATGAACAACAACAACAATTTGCTCACCCATAGAAAATCACGATAACCATACCTAAAAAACGAGAGCTGATAGGGTCTATCCAATACAATTTTCTGAATCAGCTCCCCAAATAACCCCAGGAAGAGGCCTAAAAACCAAGACACCAAGATTTCTTTGTTGTTGGATTAGGTGACATGAAGCAAGAATGGAGAAATGCTCCCTTTGAGACCAGGATTATGCCATATTAGTTATGTATTTACACAAGGAAAGAAAAGATCTTCAAAATCTTTGTTTCCTAAGGTGGGAACAAAAATAAGCAAAGAGGTTGCCTTTTACAATTCATACTCTATAGCAGTGGTTCTCAACCTGTGGGTACCCAGATGTTTTGGCCTTCAACTCCCAGAAATCCTAACAGCAAGTAAACATGCTGGAATTTCTGGGAGTTGGAGGCCAAAACACCTGGGGACCCACAGGTTGAGAACCACTGCCCTACAGGCTTTGGGGCATGACAGTATTTGAAGAAGGAGTTTGATGGTGTCGGGAGCTACATGAACTGCAGTTGTTCATCAGAAACTCAAGGATTAGCTGCACACAAATTGTGTCTCTTGCTGTAGTCAAATGCAAGAAGTAGTCAATGAAAAGCGGAGAAACCACTAATAAAAAAAGATGGCACAAGAGGATTTAGACTAAAACAAGAAACCTGTTTATTCCAGTCCTGGGATGACTATAGAATTCAACACATGGAACAGACTGACCAACAGGACAGTTTCAAATGACACTAAATGTGTATTTCAGTTTCACAGGTGTGTGAATATTTAATACTGCTGGATGGAAAACTCCAGGGAAGCCTATGCATAGGCTATGCATTCTGGGAAAAGACAAACTACATTTTTGTTACAGGTGCTGGAAATAGCTTGTCATTCAGCCCGACCGTCCCTCTTGTATTCTCACACCCATGTGACAATTCTACTGCAAGAACAAGGAAGTAAGTATCAGTATTCAGATTAACATGTCTAACCCCAAATAAACAAGCTGGAGGGTAGTTGAGGCTGTAGATCAGGCATGGGGAGCATGTGGCCTTCCATACATGTTGGACTACGTGCCACAACAAGCCTAGGCAGCATAGTCAAGAGTGATGGATGATGGGAATTGTAATCCATGTGACCTTCCATACATATTGAACTATGTGCCACAACAAGCCTAGCCAGCATAGCCAAGGGTGATGGATGATGGGAACTGTTATCCATGTCGTCTTCCATACATGTTGGATTATGTCTCACAATAACCCTAGGCAGCATAGCCAAAGGTGATGGATGATGGGAACTATAATCCAACCATACTGGAAGGCCACATCTCCCCCATCTCTGTCATCTATGATATTTACACATTAATCTAACCTTTGAACATTTCAGGGTCCATCATAATCTATAACCTCTAGTTAAGCTTGAGCTCCTAACTCAGGTTAAGATGTGATATAAAACAACATGAAATAAATAAGCTCTTTACTTAAGATCCTAGTGTCCAAAATTTGCTGGCAGCCTGGCATCCTTTTATATAAAATATTCTTCCTTTTCGCCTTTACAAGACAGGTCTTCCATCTGGACAGAGCCCTCTGGATCTGCTTCAGGGCGCTCATAGGTGTGGTAACTGCCTTTGTTCTTGTACAGGTAGATGACGATCAGCACAACAACCGAACAGAGAGTGATGAAAACCACAGCAATGACAGCTTTTTTTTAAAAAAAAAAGAAGAAAGGGGGGGGGGGGGGAATGAAACTTTAGTCTATACTGATTTGAAAGAGATGTAGCATGCCAGTCATATTTACTCTACTTTGTCTTTACTGGAGCCCCACCCTGCACATCACTTGCATTTCAAGACGACATAACAGTATGTCTTCAGGAGCGTCACTTTAACCCAAATCAGTTGCCATTAAACAGTTTGAGACATGGTTTGAAAGCTATTGGATCCCATTACTGGATGTCAGGAGTGATTAATACTAGAGTCAAGGTGTGAATCTACTGACTGTCCTGGATGGGAGATCATAGCATATAAAGTTATTTTTTAATAATAAAACTAGCAATGATATAAACACAATACTTGGTACTAAGAATGGGGTATTTGTATGTGTCACGCCAGCATTTGTACCAATCCTGCCTCTTAATGATTAATAATAAAGGACATTTCAGAATCATTCTCTCATGTCTATCGAATGGGCCTCAATTAGTAAAATAGTTGACATCAGAGCTTTGTGAAAGCACACCTTTTCAATTTGGCCTGATAGGCTGTTTTGTTTATTATAAAGATTTTTTTTAGCTGCACAGCTTCAAACGGCTTCCCATTATATTTGTAAGGCACCGCGGGCACTGCTTTTTAGTGGAAGGTAGGATAAAAATGTGACTCATAAATACATGCTTTCATAATAACCCTACAAGATGATGCTGAGATTGGTACTGTTGACTGTGCCCTATCACAGTATTAGTGTGCTCTTTAGGCTGTGAAACTAAGGTACCCCCATTGCTGACATTTAGGTGAACTGCACTTGGGGAACATTGTCTAGAACAATCAGGAGCCCCTTTAGCCCGAGGTATTTTTATGGGTATATAAAATATATAAAATAGATATAAAAATATTCGGCAAATATTTTTTGACAATAAATCAGCATTTGCCAAACAGGCTGATTTTTGTTTTTGTTGTCAACAGATTTGTGTAAATGTTTAAATGTGTAAATGTTTAAAACAGCCACTAGGTGGCGATCCAAACCCTATTTTTTACCATTGCCAATTTTTTTTGAGCAAAGGAGACCCCATTTGGGGTCGGACACACCATTTAAGAAGCAGTGCTCTATAATATTTTATTAGGGGAGGGTCAATTTTAATGTTTTATACTGTTTTTATCAATGGCATTGAATTGCCAATACTGTGAACTGCCCTGAGTCCCCTTCGCAAATAAATAATAATAATAAATAATAATAGTGGTTCTCAACCTGTGGGTCCCCAAGTGTTTTGGCCTACAACTCCCAGAAACCCCAGCCAGTTTACCAGCTGTTAGGATTTCTGGGAGTTGAAGGCCAAAACATCTGGGGACCCACAGGTTGAGAACCACTGCGCTAGAATATGCTGGTTTCCTAATTTGGTAACCCTGTTGATGGAAATTGTTGTCTATTAAGGTCAGAAGGACTAGATGTTCTTCTTCTTGGCAGTGAGTTCTATATAGCCCGACCTACAAACTATAATTACAGATGTTAAGATTGAACAAACTGTGCTATTTTCTATGCCATGGATATCTTGTGAGTGCACTGAGGCTGTGTTGGATTGCTTTATCTCTTTAGGTCAGTAAGGATATTGGTACCTCCTATGACAGTTACGTTGACGTCATCTTGTGAAGTCGGCACATTCATCTTCTTCATAAAGGGGCTGGTCGACATTTCTTGTTTATGAAAGAGAAGAGAGAGGGAGTGTCAGGGATATCTGAAGCCAGAGTTGTATACAAACAGAGCGCTGGAAATGAGTCGGGAAAATCCCCCTTCAAATCCAAGCCTAACCACTGAACCACTGTGCCTGGATCCTGAGCCAATCATTTTCCCCTCCACAGGGGGATTACGAAGGTAACACTGGAGTAAGGCACCACTTCAAACGATATGGAGGAAGAGTGGAATTAAACTTGATAGTTTTGAAATTATCCAAGGAATAGACCACAACATTTTGTGCATTGTGGACAATTGCATGCTTCAACCTGAAATAATAATAATAATAATAATAATAATAATAATAATAATAATAATTCAAAATAATAATCCAAAAAGCCAAAATCCCAGGTGACAGCAGGACTGAAGAGAAACAACTGGAAAAGCTAACATGATATGAGGATTTAAAGATCGAACTGCAAAGACTCTGGCACAAACCAGTAAAGGTGGTTCCAGTGGTGATCGGCACACTGGGTGCAGTGCCTAAAGACCTCGGCCTGCACTTAAACACAATTGGCGCTGACAAGATTACCATTTGCCAGCTGCAAAAGGCCACCTTACTGGGATCTGCTCGCATTATCCGCCGATACATCACACAGTCCTAGACACTTGGGAAGTGTCTGATATGTGATCCAATACAACAGCCAGCAGAGTGTCTACTGTGGACTCATCTTGCTGTGTTTCAAATAATAACAATAACAATAACAATAATAATAAACTTTATTTGTACCCCGCCACCATCTCCCCAATGGGGACTCGGGGCGGCTTACATAAGGCCAAGCCCAACAACGCAATACAATAGATAAAATCTAAACACAAACAACATGATAAATTACATAGAACATAAGATGTAGGAACACAGTAAACAAAAATAAAATTACAATAAAATCATTCATAACATAAAATAGAACAGTGAGTGGGCCGCCTGTACAGATCAGCATACTAAGGCTTAAAACACGGGGTGAGACAGCAATGGAGCAAATTATTTGTGGGGGAGAAACTTTCAGAAATGGAGTTGAAAAAGAACCTTTGTATAGAAGAGGAGTGGGTATGCACTAAAGACAGATGTTGAGGAATAACCGTAATATGGGAGAATATGATTAATTTCCAAAAGTGCTGCGGAAGAGCCAGGTTTTGAGGTTCTTCTTAAAACTTTCTAGAGTAGGGGCTCGTCTAATCTCACCGGGCAATGTACTCCATAGTCAGGGAGCCACTGAGGAAAATCAAAATCGTGTTTGGGAGGTCTGCAGCAATTGGAACAACACAAACAAATAAACAGAAAGATCCCCCAAGGAGAGGCCGTCCCCTTCATTAAAACAATTACAGCCAAATAGTCTTGATGAAGAAACTGGCATAGGAAGCCAAATTGTTGGCAGAGTCAAAAGGGCCATTGAAGCTGATGGAAGATTTGCTCAATTAAAGACTACAGCATTTGGCTCGGAGGATCAAGGATGAGAACAGGTCTAACAGTATCGTTCCACAGCGTTCTCAAGGCTTAGGTAATCAGGCCGGCTCAGTGAATATCTCATTATGAACAGGAGATGAGTTGCCAGCAGGAGCAAATGTTCTGCCAGCAGCTCATTTCTAAAGATTTCCAAAACTTGCCAGCATTCAGGCACCATCCCCTTGGGGTCAAACACTTTGCAAGAATATCCAACATTAAGGGATAGATTATGCACTTAAGAATCTTAGGACTAGACTGGAGGTTTTCAATACTCTGGCCAAATGCCTGTCTTCCCCAGACTTGGGTCAGTTCCCTGAAACCTGGACGCCTAACCATCCCATTGACTTCTCTTCCCTTTTTTTACTTAATGAAAAGTCCTTTGGAACAGCTGGATCTGACTGAAGATTAACAAATATTCATTAATGCCCTGTCTACCTTATCAGAAGGCTCCAGGGCCTACAATAACAATAATGTATATGCCAGCAGGGGCCATGGTGGCATAATGGTTTAAACTGCTGAGCTGCTGGGAACTTGCTGATGGGAAGGTCAGCGGTTTGAATCCACGGGACAGGGTGAGCTCTCATTGTTAGCCCCAGCTTCTGTCAACCTAGCAGTTTGAAAACATGCATGAGTAGATCAATAGGTATCACTTCGGTGGAAAGGTAATGGCGCTCCATGCAGTCACGCTGGCCACATGACTTAGGAGGTGTCTATGGACAACAATGGCTCTTCGGCTTAGAAATGGAGATGAGCCCCACTCCGCAGACTCAGATTCAACTAGACTTAATACCTTTTTATACCAGCAATCTAAAGATTTGTCTGGTCAGCCAAAATCCCTGTGTGACATTCTAGTTCTACTCCAAATTGACTTCCCAATGTCTTTTGTTCTTCTTTTGCTTTGGGGTCTTCAATATCAGTTTTTCAGCTCACTGTGTATTAATGTCTACATACTTACACACAGCAGCTATTGTTTCTAAGCATTTTGATGAGGTTTATCTCCAGTAAACAGACCCATCTTTCCTGACAAAACCTACACTTCTTGACAATATTAAGTCACCCCTGAAATGAATATGATGAGGACCTCATCACACTAGAGAATGAATCCACTTTAAATTCGGTTGCTGCCTCCTGTTTGCAATTCTTTCCAGACACCGCAAGGATCAATGGCATGCGTGCTTTTCCCCCTTACAGAAGCTGTTCCGTACTCACCGGTGGGTGGTGGTGGTGTTGGAATAGCTGCCATGGCATCACCTCTTCCTCCGCAACTTCTTGGTCTTGTCAGGCACCTTCAGAACTAGGGGAAATTTTTTAGAAAATCAGATCTTTCTCATTAATACAATTAAAAGAAAGCTATCAGTTCGCTCTGTGCATTTCTGACTTTTGCAAGTTCATGGTTAGCTGGGGTTTTTTTCGTATTGAGTTTATCAAAATCAGATTAATAACAGAGTTTGACATTCTTAAACTATTTCAGATGCAATCCCCATTAAACTCTGGGATTTAATTCTCAGTAAACATTCATTTACTGGGGCTGCGGTAGCACAGCTGGTTAAACTGCTGAGCTGCTGAACTTGCTGACCAGAAGGTCAGTGGTTCGAATCTGTGGGACAGGGTGAGCTTCCGCTGTTAGGGCCAGCTTCTGCCAACCTAGCCATTTGAAAACGTGCAAATGTGAGTAGATCAATAGGTACTGCTTCAGTGGGAAGGTAACAGTGGTTCATGCAGTCATGCTGGCCACATGACCTTGGAGGCATCTACGGACAATTCCGGCTCTTCAGCTTAGAAATGACTATGAACACTAACCTCCAGAGTTGGACATGATTAGACTTAATTGCAAGGGGAAACCTTTACCTTTACCTAAACATTCATTTATGTGATTGCATAGCTGTATATACTGTTTCTCATTCATTTTTTATTTCTGTTCCAAGTGGAATTTTCAAACAATTAAAATAAAAGCACAAAAATACAAAACAACCTGCAGGTAAACGCATAATCAACAGGAAGTTTAAATTCTAAACATTATCAACATGGTTTTCAAACCCCAGTCACGGCTGCCCACATTGTTTATCATGGCTGGTTATGGCAGAATAAAAAAAAAATCTTGATGCCATGATCTCATTAGTTGACAACATTCTGATTGTGATTTATAACTCCTGTCAATTTGGTTCCAGGAAACTGGAAGGAGTGCATTTCCTTATATTTAGACAGACCTCCACATTCTCTGGGGCAGTGTTTCCCAACCTGTGGTCCATGGACCACCAGTGGCCCGCAAAAACTAAAATATGGTCCGTGGACACCATTGCAATGAGAGCGACTGGTCTCGGGAAACCCTCTTATAGTGCTAAGGCTTATTAAATATGGTTTTCTTTGGGCGAGCATATGGCGACTACGGGATGGCGTATGTTCTGTATCAGAAACTAGACCTGATGTGGTCTAGCCAATGCACTTTTCTGAATCAGCGCCCCAAATAACCAAACCGAATCTAAAGATGACCAAAAAATGATTCGTAACCCTTTTGGTACTAATGTTGGAAAGTAGTCCCTGTTGAAGTGGTCCCTGGTCAAAATAAGGTTGGGAACTACTGGGGTTAGAGATACTTCCATGAAAGTGAAAAACCATGAATAATAATGCATGAGTTTTTTAACTGAGGCCCCATCTATCCTGCCATATAAAATCCCAATTATCTGCTTTGAACTGGATTATATGGCAATGTAGACTCATATAATCCAGTTCAAAGCAGATAATGTGGACAATATTCTTTGATAATCTGGGTTATATGTCAGTGTTGAATGGGCCCGGCTAAAGGAAGAACTGAATGTAAAAGTAGGAAGCAGAGATGCAAAGAGATTGGCAACTTAACAGTTCATCACTGAAGAAATTAAGATCCTTAGTAGAGACAGAGAGAGAAAAGGTTATGAAGCACATTTTCAGATAAACATGTCTTTTAAAATCTAAATATTCCCATGGGGTTTGAATATTGGTTACACTGAAATGGGCCGTAGATGCCATATACTTAAGTAAAAGTAAAGGTTTCCCCTTGACATTAAGTCCAGTCGTGTCCGACGAAAAGCCGGCATTGTCCATAGACACCTTCAAGGTCATGTGGCCAGCATGACTGCATGGACCGCTGTTACCTTCCCACTGAAGCAGTACCTATTGATCTACTTACATTTGCATGCTTTCGGCTAGGTTGGCAAAAACTGGGCCTAAAAGTGGGAGCTCACTCCACTCCCCGAATTCAAACCTTTCAGTCAACAAGTTCAGCAGCTCAGCGGTTTAACCTGCTGCGCCACCAGAGGCTCCGTTATATACTTAAATGTTTTAATATAACTCATTTCCATGTGGAAGATCTGTGTTGTCATACCTTTAAAAATAAGGACCTTTTGGACCTGTAGGTATTGTTAGAATGAGTATGGATAAAATATGGCACATTTGCTTTTCTGCTGAACAATCTTTTAAATATTATATTGCTTTTTTGTATTTTATCTGTATTATTTGTTTTACAATTGTATAGTTTTATATTTTATCATTCCTTCTTGTCTGTGTGCATATACATGTATTTTAGAGTACCTTTGGCAAGACCCATTATTTGGTATTGTTTTACTTGTAATGCACATTGATGATGCTTATAAGATAATAACCATGATCATGATCATGATTTAGAGAAACAATTATGTGTACCAAAGCTTTTGATTTTTTGCAGATATTTTAGACAATATTATAAGGAGAAGCTGATTTTGGGGTAGTGTTAACCAGAATTGCAGCAGTGGAACAAACAAGATAAGGTAAAGCATATCAGGTTCAAAGTACAAACAGAACTTGATAGAAGGATTAACATAAAATGATATTTCTGACATGGCGGTAGTATCTATGTCAAAAGGTGGAAACTGTATGTCCCTCCTGATATTATCGCACTGCAACTCCCAGAAGCCATAGTCAACATAACCAATAGTTAGAATGGTGGGAGCTGCAGTTCAATAGCATCTAGAGAGAGGTGCATGGTTTTCAGACCTGATCTGTGGACAATCGGCAAAAAGAATAGGGATGAAGTTATATATAAAATACTAGATTATTGTTTAAAAGAGGAAATTGCACAACAGAGGTGTCAAGAGCCCTTTCTACACTGCCATATAAAAACCAAACCTGCCTGCTTTGAAATGGATTATATAACAGTGTAGACTCATATAATCCAGATCAAAGCAGACAATGTAGATTTATTTTATTTATTTATCATGTCAGGAGCAAACCAAACAGTTGTATTGCATTTCTTAACAAACA
The DNA here is from genome assembly GCF_037176765.1 of Anolis sagrei. Lineage (NCBI taxonomy): Eukaryota > Metazoa > Chordata > Lepidosauria > Squamata > Anolidae > Anolis > Anolis sagrei. The sequence goes on from NC_090022.1 coordinate 192,296,047, forward strand.
AACAAACAAAACACAAAGTTTGCAAGCTTGTGGATTATCTGCTTTGATAACCTGGATTATAAAGTCCCCGGTGGTGCAATGGGTTAAACCCTTGTGCCGGCAGGACCGCTGACCGAAAGGTTGGCAGTTCAAATACAGGGAGTGGGATGAGCACCCTTCTGTCAGCTCCAGCATCTCATGCGGAGACATGACAGAAGCCTCCAACAGGATAGTAAAACATCTGGGCATCCCTTGAGCAACGTCCTTGCAGACGGCCAAATTTCTCACACCAGAAGCGACTTGCAGTTTCTCAAGTCGCTCCTGACATGAAAAAAAATCTGAATTATATGGCACTGCAGAAAGGGCCTAAGGCAATATGAAGGACGTGATCATGAACTGAATTCATGTCAGTCAAAAGATGGAGAAGAAAACTAGGTAAGTAGAAAACTGTTGACTTCAAGAAGAACAATTGAAAATGTTTTGACAGGCAGGGAAAAGACACTACCAACAATTACGATTTAAACGGTGAGTATCATGAGATGCATCTCTGTGTCCTCCAGTCTGATTCTGTGGTCAACGTGGAGTTGACCACAGAATCAGACTGGAGGACACAGAGATTCCTAAAAACGCTTTAGTCACATCCGTGAATAATCAAATCCGCAAGTCAAAGCCTCAAATGTGGAGGAATACGTTAACTTTGAAGACAGAGGAGTTATAGTGGTGGGAGATGAGTGTACGGATTGTAGGGACTGGATTTGCCACATTTTAAAAATATTTCTTTAGTTGACATACTTTAACCGTATATAGACATTTCACAACATATATGTTTAATAGACCAACAGAAATATTTTTTCAATGAATTAACAAAATATTTAAGAGGGAAAAAATAAGTGGTGACTTTCCACTTTCTTACTAGAAGTGTATTTACTTTTTAAAAAATTATTTATTCATTGTTTTATTTAAAACATTTATATTCCGCCCTTCTCACCCCGCAGGGGACTCAGGGCATAAAACCATAAATATACACAAATATTAAAATCGCTTAGATCCATTTTAAATTTTAATTCCCATTATTTCCTATTGATTTATTATCTCTCCAACTTAGTAAAATAAAATTTCATTTTTTTCTTTTTTTGACTGTAAACGATATATTATCTCTATTCTCATTTAGAAATTTAATTAAGGATTCCCAGTCTTTTATGAAACCACTGATTGTTTTAACCCTCCACAACATAGGCCCCTTCTAAAACCCAGACTTTCTTCTTTGAATTGGATTATATGGCAGTGTAGACTCATATAATCCAATACAAAGCTTGCAAATTTTGTGTTTTGTTTGTTTGTTTGTTTTTAATGCAATGCAACTGTTTGGTTCGCTCCAGACACAATAAATAAATAAATAAATCCAATGCAAAACAGATAATGTGGATTATCTGATTTGATAATATGGATTATATGACAGTGTAGAAGGGGACATAGTTAATTTATCAATTTCCAACATCCCATATGCTTTAAGCATCCAGTCTCCCCTTTCCTCATTTTACCACATTTATGCTGCTATTGTCATATCTTTTCATGCTGACATTTTATTTGATTATCCGATATTCCTAATTAAAAAGGTTCTGGGCCAAAAGGTATTTTATATAGTATAAATATTTTCTGCATCATCTCCCATATTTGCTTCCAAAAATCACAAATTTTATCACATGTCGACGTTTTGTGAGCAGCAGGTAGATGAGAGCACTACAGCTTTAAAGAGAAAAGACAGATCAATAGATTGGTAGGTAAGATAAATCGGAGAGCAGGTGGATGTGCTCTCTCTCACACACATGCACAGATATGCATGTGTGTGCGCGCATTTTAACCAAGGGGAATTAGCTATGAAACAGAAGATATTACGATTCCAGAGACAGTGAAAGAAGGGAAGCAAATAGGTTTAAGGTGAGAAGACAATGATGCTGGGGAAAATGGAAGGAAAAAGGAAGGGGGGCCGACCAAGGGCAAGATGGATGGATGGATGGGATCCTTGAAGTGACTAGATTGACCTTGAAGGAGCTGGGGGTGGTGACAGCCGACAGGAAGCTCTGGTGTGGACTGATCCATAAGGTCACGAAGAATCGGAAACGACTGAACGAATGAACAACAACAAACAAGTAAGAGGTTCTCAAAAGTTAAGAACAAACTATAAGCAAGAGTGCAGGGATCATTTTAATTAATGTATACAATTATCCCCAGGCTCTCTATGGCTCCGTCTACACTGCCATATAAAATCCACACTCTCTGCATTGAACTGGATTATATGGCAGTGCAGACTCATATAATCCAATTCAAAGCTGATAATGTCGAGTGCAGAAGGGGCCTAAATTTCAACTCAGGTCCCATCTTCAGAGTGCCTTGTGTACATATATGCAAATACAGCTATTTTAATAAAATAAAATAAAATAAAACACTCCAAAATCAGATCGTAAGCATTTTGTATAAGGGATACTCAACCTGAAAAGAATCCCAAGGAGGGAAAGGAGACCAGGGAAGGAAATAAGAAACATATAGTCTTGAGCCACTGGAAGAATGCTGTTGTTGTTATTTTATTTTTTATCGTGTCAGGAGCGACTTGAGAAATTGCAAATTGCTTCTGGTGTGAGAGAATTGGCCGTCTGCAAGGACGTTGTCAAGGGGATGCCCAGATGATTTGATGTTTTATCATCCTTGTGGGAGGCTTCTCTCATGTTGTTGTTGTTATTATTATTATTATTATTATTATTATTATTATTATTATTATTATTATGGAAGTAGGAAACATATAGTCTCGAGCCACAGGAAGAGTGTTGTTGTTGTTGTTGTTGTTGTTATTATTATTATTATTATGCCTAGTTCCCCCAGTAGATAGGCATCTGTAGCGTCTCAGATTTAGTGCCAGTTCAAGAAAGTGTGCAGCCTGGGAGGAGAAGATCAAAGAGATAAAGAAGAAGCAAAGAATATGGATGGACCCCTCACCCCATTCCTCCTAACCTTGAAACCATCTTCTTCCAGACTGAGCCTCAAATTCAAAGAGAGTTGTGGGGGAAACAGCAACCAAACACACAAAAAAGGTCTAAACTTGCCTGGCCATGTGCTTGCTTAGAGAGGATCTGTAGAGGCATTGCAAGCAGGCCACACCTTCCAAGATGGTGAATGGAGGCTGGATCTGCACTGCCATATAGTCCAGTTTTTGAATCCAGATTATCTGCTTTGAACTGGATTAGACTAGTCTACACGGCCCTATGATCCAGTTCAAAGCAGATCATCTAGATTCAGAAACATAGGCCCCATCTCCACTGCCATGATCATGCAGCTTGAACTGGTTTATATGGCAAATAATCCAGTTCAATCTGCATTATATGGCAATGTATTTATTTATGTATTTATTTAAAACATTTATATTCCGCCCTTCTCACCCTGGAGGGGACTCAGGGCGGAGCACAGCATATACACCGCAAACATTCAATGCCGGGACATAGATTCACATACAATACAATACATAAACATTTAAAAAACCTTTATCAAAATATTAAAATACACCATTTAAAACCGTCCTAGTCATCTGCGTCAAATCATTGGCCTGGTTATCTTTTTTGCCGCTTTATTGCCCTGTCCCAAAAGCTTGGTCCCACAGCCAAGTTTTTACCATCCTTCTAAAGGACAGGAGGGAGGGGGCTGACCTGATCTCAAGAGGAAGGAAGTTCCATAGCCGGGGAGCAATCACCGAGAAGGCCCTGTCTCTCGTTCCCACCAATCAGTGTAGATGGGACCTGATTTATATGGCAGTGTAGATAGGGTTGGAGTAGCCAAGCAACTCTTTGAATATGAAGGGCAGCTTGTTGAGTACATTTAAGGCTTGATCAACATTTGCCAAGGGCACCCAAATGAGCTTCAAGGTGAGAAGTTCATTGCAGGACCCCCAGGCGACAATCCATGACAGAAAAACATCCAGAGTACTTCATTAGAATATATAGTAACATGCTGTTGTTTGCTTTCAAGTTGCTGGGTTTTCTTTGCAAGGTTTGTTCAAAAGGGATTTGCCATACCCTTTCTTTGAGGCTGAGAGAGTGGGACTAGTTTAAGGGCCCTTCCACACAGCCATATAATGCAAAATATCAAGGCAGATAATCCACAAGGCAGCTCCCAGTTAATCCAGGGAGTTTTGAAAGGGTTGAACAGAAGCTCTCAGAAGCTTTAGGTGCTCTTACTGTCTGTTACAGCGAAAACCAGCTGATTCCTAATCCATCTAAAACACAGACGTGTGCTTTCCATCTTAAGAACAGACAGGCATCTCAATCTCTGAGCATTGCCTGGGAAGGAATCCCACTGGAGCATTGCAGCATACCAACATACCCGGCAGTCACTCTGTAGTGTGCTCTGACTTATAAGAAGCACTGCTTGAATATCAAGCAAAAAGTGGGTGCTAGAAATAATATACAGCAATACGAAAGCTGACTGGCACAACCTGGGGATCATAATCAGACATCTGCCCATGTGCTCAGCTACTCTGCTGCTGAATACACATGCCCAGTGTGGAATACATCTCACCACGTTAAACCAGTGGATGCGGCTCTTAATGAGACATGCTGTATCATCACAGGTACACCTTACGCCACTGGAGAAATTATACTGTTTAGCACCACCTGACATCTATGATGTACTCAATCTTATTTATTTATTTATTTATTTACAGTATTTGTATTCTACCCTTCTCACCCCGCAGGGGACTCAGGGCGGATTACAATGTACCTATACATAGCAAACATTCAATGCCACACACACACAACATATATAGACTGACACTCAGAGGCTATTTAGCATTCCAGCTTCTGGCCACTAGGGGAGCTGTTGCTTCCTCATTCTTTGCATACTTCCTGGTGATTTTTTTTATGGCCTCGTAAATCAGTTAAATTAGCCTCCCTACAAAATGGTACCTAATTTTCCTACTTGACAGATGCAACTGTCTTTCGGGTTGCAAAGGTTGACAACAAGCTATACAATTTTGGATGTGTTTTGCATCTCCCTTCCATCCCGTTCTCCCCTATATCCACCTCAAAGATGAATTCTGAAGAACTCAAAACCTTGTATACTGCTTTGGTTGGTTCTAATTAAGGTTCCAGCCATCTGCAGCTCTACTGTTGTTTTTTATGTACCTCAAGGGCATAGTCCCTGTGGTGTTGTTGTTGTTACAGATTGAGTCTCCCTCATCTAAGATGCTTGGGACCAAAAACGCTTTGATGATTTTTTTCAGATTTCAAAATACCTGTATTTGCACATATGTACACAATAGGATGCCTTGGAGATGAGACAAGCAGACAAGATTTCTTTCTCCCACCCTGAGCATTATTCCACATATATATAATCCTCACTTGCTTCGTTTCCAACAGACCTTTCAAACTTGTAGGATGCCTGCCATAGATGGGGCAAAACATCAGGAGGGAATGCTTCTGGGACATGGACATATAGCTTGGAAAATTAATGTATGTTTGTATATACCTTATACACATTTCCTGTGGATAATTGGAGACAATATGTTAATAACTTTGTGCATGATTCAACTCTCAGAAAGCAAATGTGTCACTATCTCAGCTATTCATGTGCACGATTTTGGAATATTTCGGATTTTGGATAAGGGGTGTATTATTGTTGTTATTGTTGCCCCACAATTGCAAGGGGACAGAAAGAGTGGGAAACCCACACCTGATACAGAAGTCCAGTCCTCACAGTGTGAATTATTTTGCCTCCATAGAGAGGACAGGGAGCCCAGGGAGCTTTCCAATCCTTTGCAAAAGGCCAACATCTTCTGTCCACAAGGACATCCAGAAAAGAGTTTAAGGGTTATAAGGCACTGCTTCATACGTCCTCACAGTTGACCCACTTTTAATAGCAACCTAAGATCCCTTGTACACTCCCCCTATATCCCAGGATCTGGTTCTAGGTTATCTTCATATTCCAGATTATATGGCAGTATAGACTGATATAATTCAGTTCAAAGCAGATATTTTGAGATCAGATCCTGGGATATAGGACAGTATGGAAGGGGCCTAAGGTCCCTTCTACACTGCCATATAATCCACATTGTCTGCTTTGGATTATTTGAGTCTACACTGCCATATAATCCAGTTCACAGCAAATAATCTGTTTTTATATGGCAGTGTAGAAGGGGCCTAAGAGGTGTTAACTAAGCTTATTTCTCTGAAGATTTACCTTCTCTCCCTCCTAGCCAGTTGGCTGGGAAAGGAAAGGGAAAAGGAGAAGGAGAATTAAGAGGCAGGAGTGGGGTGCACACCATTATCGTTAAACTGATCCCACAGCCTCCACCTGTTCGGTTCTCCTCCTGAGGTTGCTTCTCTGCTGTAATGCTAAGTGTGCCCAGGGGCAGCTCAACCCATTACGCAAAGTAAGCATTTGCAGTATAGTTGATTTTGCCCAGGGGTGCTCTTGACATATGCGAGTTGTAGTTACTGGGATGTATAGTTCACCTACAATCAAAGAGCATTCTGAACTCCACCAATGATGGAATTGAACCAAATATGGCACACAGAACTCCCACGACAAACAGAAAATATATATCAGTGATTGGTTGGGGGGAGGCGCCAAAATACTGTTTGCTTACCATTGAAAATTACCTAGGGCTGCCTCTGAGTGTGCCCCCTCTCTCTAATAAGGCAGGGGTCCCCAAACTCAGTCCCGTGGGCTAGATGTGGCCCTCTAAGGCCATTACCCCGCCCCCTACACTAAATTTTAGACTTTGGATCACCTTAAGTCTGAAACAACTTGAAGGCATACAACAACAACAATCCTAATCAGCCAAAAATCAGGTCCACACTTCCCATTGAAATACTCATAAGTTTATGTTGGTTAAAATTATTCATGTTGTATTGTTCTTTAATTTTTTTAATGCACTACAAATAAAATATGTGCAAAGTAATTTTCAAACTTTAGTCCAGTCCCCACATTATTCTGAGGGACCATGACCCAGCCCTCTGTTTAAAATGAGTGATGACCCCTGCTCTAAGACTTAGGGCTCTTCCACACACAGCGATATAACCCAGAATATCAAGGCAGATAATCCACACTATCTGCTTTGGACTAGATAACCTGAGTCCACATTGCCATATAATCCAATTCAATGTGGATTTTATACAGCTGTGCGGAAGAGCCCTTATACTCAGAGCCTCCGTGGGACGCATACGGTTCCCAGGCTGCATGTTGTGCAGGCCTGCTATAGAAGCATGTGTGAAGAACTTCTGGATTTTCATCTTAACGCTTCAATCGAACTTTGAAGTAAATTATTATCTGAGAATTGGTCCTGCTTTTTATGAGAATTATGAAAAAAAGCTTCCTGTTTTTAATATGGCACTAAGTTTGCCAATAGAATGTCACTATTTTGAAACAGGCACACACTTACTGGGCCATATTTCTAATTGGTTCTATCTTTAAAACATGGAAAAAAATTATTAAATTGCAAAAAATTGTTTTGCTGGACATCCTGCAGCAAATTTTCCTATACTTTTTCAATGAATATTTCATAGAGCCTTGAGCAATACAACATAGTTTGTGCCAGCCACAAAAACTAAGTTTCTGGAGTAGGACAACTACTTTAAACATAAGTACCGCACAATTAAACAAGAAATACCACATACTACTTTAAACATAAGTACAGCACAATTAAACCAAAAATACCATTTTCAAATTTTGTAACATAGGGTTATTTATGGCTGACCATACCACAATTCACGTATCAAGTGTGGTGGGCTTTTTAAAAACTTGGGATGGGAACACACCTATGTGACTTCAAGTTGTCTGTTGATTTATGGCGACCCCATGAATTCTATAGCGATTTTAAAGGAAAGAATATTCAGAGGTGGCTTTTAAAGTTCCTGTCTCTAAAATATAGCCTATTGCACCTGATCATCTCCCTTTCCAAGTTCAGAGAGGATCAGATGCCTTGCATCAGTTTATTAATCTGTCATAATGGAATCCATTCCCCTAATTATTAAAATACAGAGCATGAAAGAGCAAGATCTGGACTGATAAAAGAGAATTTAATATTAAGGAGAAGAGAGAAATAGTGAGGTCGGAATAAAGGAAACAAAGAGTTTCTGAAATACATATACTTTACAGTGGGAAAACCACAACAACATGCCAAATTTAAATGTGCCAAAGGTACGCCGCACCAATTTAGACTTTGAGGAAATATTCATGTCCCTTTCATTCTGCTTCTGAAGTCACTTTGCATTGGCAGTTTAACATATTGGAAATAGCAACCTTCTCAAGCCTCCATAAGTTATTTGGTTGTATATCATTCAGATTTCTTACTGTATTGTATATGTGTGTGTTGATGTGCAATTTGACCTTAACTCTTTGTTATGGGAGGGGCTGCAGACCATGTGATTAGAACTGGGCATGTCCAGGACTCAGACTCCATTTTAGAAGCAGTGTGTTCAGTTTAGACTTCAATGCAGGAATAGTATGCTTAGAAATTAGACAGAAACTCTATTAGACTCTCAGAACAGAGATACGCTTTGGATTATGGACTATTGATTCTAAGAAAGATGCCCTGCGTTTCCTACACAGAGAAACTACTTAAAATACTATTATAACTGGATTCATAAGCAAAGTGCCTGTATGCTGTATACATGAAGTTTGTGAGTAAACCAGATTTGTTACTCTTAAAGAAAACTATTTTGTCTCTTGAGAGCATGATTTAAAGGCAAATATATTTTAAGGGAGAGTAGGTGTGTTTGGGCAACTAAAAGGAACCTTTCTGAAGCTGCTGAATATATATTTTGTGCACTGGCATATCTTTGTCCTTAACAGTTCAAAGAAACGGCTAGTTTAACAGCTGAGAAACCTATTTGCCTTGCATTAATACTGGTGGATGCCATTTTCCCGAATGGGTTATGACTTTAACGGGTCATGCTTTTTACCAAGAGGTTATGGCATCATTTTTCAAAAGGTTGTGATTTCTAACCAGGTCTTCCCTTTCCTGTGACCAGTGGTTTTCCAAAAGGTTGTCAATCCCATTTCCCAAATGGTTATGGAGATTCACATTTTACAAAATAACATAAAGGAAAGTTTCCTTTTTAAAGAGATATTGAACTCCTATTGCCCCTGTAGCATGTGTTAACTATAAAATCACCCATTAGCAGTAGGATAAAATACAGTGCAAAGTTGCACTAAATTGTCTCCTTTTTCCAACATTTACAAATTTCCTTTTTTCTTTTTCACATTCATCCTCACTTGGGGGACGCCTGGCTCGAGAGCAGTATGTGTGAAAAAGATCTTGAAGTCCTCGTGGACAGCAAGTTAAACATGAGCCAACAATGTCATGTGGCGGCAAAAAAAGCCAATGGGATTTTGGCCTGCATCAATAGGAGCATAGTGTCTAGATCTAGGGAAGTCATGCTACCCATTCTCTATTCTGCCTTGGTCAGACCACACCTGGAATATTGTGTCCAATTCTGGCCACCACAAATTGAAGAGAGATATTGACAAACTGGAATGTGTCCAGAGGAGGGCGAATAAAATGATCAAGGGTCTGGAGAACAAGCCCTATGAAGAGCGGCTTAAAGAGCCTGAAGAAGAGAAGGCTGAGAGGACATATGATAGCCATGTATAAATATGTGAGAGGAAGTCACAGGGAGAAGGGAGCAAGCTTGTTTACTGCTTTCCTGGAGACTAGGACGCGGAACAATGGCTTCAAACTACAAGAAAGGAGATTCCATCTGAACATGAGGAAAAACTTCCTGTGAGAGCCATTCAGCAGTGGAACTCTCTGCCCCGGAGTGTGGTGGAGGCTCCTTCTTTGGAAGCTTTTAAACAGAGGCTGGATGGCCATCTGCCAGGGGTGATTTGAATGCAATATTCCTGCTTCTTGGCAGGGGGTTGGACTGGGCGGCCCATGAGGTCTCTTCCAACTCTATGATTCTATGATTCTGCTTTTGGCCCAAATGTCCTTCAAAGCCACTTTCATCACAATTGTTAATGTGTGCGTAGTCATGCACAGCATAGGATACATATTGAAAGAAAGATTAATCTTGTAGAAATGAAGGAAGGAATTAAGCAACTTGTAATTACTTCCTAACGTTAAAAGTGAACAGAGAACAGGCTCAAAGTGGAAATCAACATTAAAGTTCACAGGTATTAATGAACATTGGAACAGCACTACAGTATCCATCATTTATTTATACACAGCAGGTTATATTTGCTCGCCTGAGTATGACTGAAGTCCTCCACATTTAGGGCAATGATTTATACTGTTTTTCACACTGTTCGGAAACACAGCTGATCCAAGTTTTTTGGGAGATAAAGGAATATGGCTAGACAACACAGAGTATATTTTAATGTAGGGTTGAAATAAAAAATTATTTATCTAGTTTGGTTTTGTAAAATTATGTAAGATCTGTGTGCGATAAGAAGAAACAAGCAGACAATGCAATAGTCAAGAAAAGCAAGCAACACTAAAACTACAAAAGTGCTTTTCTGCGTGACACGCCAAGTTCAATGCTCAACAAAAAGGTGTACAACTCTTCCAGCAACATTTGTCTGTTTTGCTTTTCATCAGCTTTTTAAACACAATTGCTAGGCAATGTGCACATTTTACAACTGAATATAATGGTTGAACTACTAATTACACATGAATGAATGTAATGATTGCTGCATGTGGGAGACATCTGCCTTGGGAGGTGATTTCAATTCAAAATGTAGCAGGGAAGAGTCGTTTAACTCTTTCCCCACCTAAATCTTTCCTTGTATTGTCGAAGGCTCTCATGGCCAGAATCACTGGGTTGTTGTAGGTTTTTTCGGGCCATATGGCCATGTTCTAGAGGCATTCTCTCCTGATGTTTCGCCTGCATCTATGGCAAGCATCCTCAGAGGACCATTGATGCAGGCGAAACTTCAGGAGATAATGCCTCTAGAACATGGCCATATAGCCCAAAAAAACTTACAACAACCCAGTTAATCTTTCCTGCTTAGTCTGTTCCCCTCCCCAGATGGCTTTTCCAAGAAAGCAAGAAAAAATTAATGGGTGAGGAATGATTTTACACATTCCTGTTGTATATATTTACATGTAGACATTTGCATGATCAATTCAGTGGTATGAAGGGAGAGCCTGCAATTCCAACAGTGCTAGAGACAATAATCTCGGTCAAGATCGGTGTGTGTCTGCGTGGGGGTGTTGAAAGTATCAAGGCTTTGTCCAATTGTTTAGCAATCACAATCACTTGGGATAGGAGAATCTTTGATTGGTTCCACCCTACAGTGAGCCTTACCAAACAACAACAAAGATTGCTATTCTTTTACCATTACTATTAATTGAGTGAATGTAGCTTTCATTTGTAAGTGTATGATCTGGAGAAAGTGTGCCAAAGAAGCCGTTGTTGGTTGTTGTCGTTGGTTCACATTCACATACATCCTCCTTTCTCCCCAGTCCAAGCAAAAACAATTATCTTGTAATTTGGCTCTTTGTTTTTTGCATATAGATTCTTAACAAAAAGTACACATAAACACTACCCTCTCCACCCCGAAAACATCCTCCTCCCAATTTAAGTGTCTGATGGGAGGTATCGCTCACAACATCCCCATTGACACAAATGGAGTACAAGTATTACTTGTGAATGAATGATTTGTCGGCAATGTCCACAACTTGCACACTTTGTCCCAGCTATAGGAATGACACAAATTACAAATAGACCTCATTACGCCAAACATTAGAAAGTGGTTCCTTCCCCACCTGCGCCTTACCTGATTAAAGTGACATTGGAGCCAAAAATACATCTATCTTGCGCCTGTCTTGTTGCCCGTGTATCTCTTTCAGCTTCAGTTTCTTCCTCTAGTGCCTGGCTTTCTGGTGACTAGGCTAAGGCGTTCCCCTTCCCGAATCCTGCCTCACCTTTCCAGTTTCACTACCTTGACAATAAAGGCCAGCGTCATCTGAACACTTACACCTCATTAACTCTTTGTAATGCTGCCAGCCAGAGGCAGGCAAGCAGGCATATAAAGCAAGGCCCACAATACTTCTGGTTGTGCTCAGGGATTAGTAATAAAGGGCAATTAAGTTCAGAAGGGCTTACTTTATATTTTAAAAAAGGATAGTTTACCAAAGTTAGGGAGGAGGTGTTAAAGTCAGCATGTGCTGATTATGTGGTCTAGCATCTACAAGTTTTTATTTATTTATGTCATATATATGTGTGTGTGTGTGTGTGTATGTATATATGTATATATTGCTTTTCTCAACCCCAAGGGGGACTCAAAGCATTTCACGACAAAACAAAATGGCAAAATTAAATGCCTCACAGAGTATAAAACACAACACATAACCAAAACAGCATATAATAATATATTAAAATCAGAGAATTATAAAACATCAAGCATAAACAACATAACATAAAACATTGAACATTGTATCGATCCCAAGTCATCTTGGCTGTTTCATCTCACTCTCCAAATGCTTGCTTTAAAAGCCACGCTTTGAGCAATTTCTTGAAGGCCAAGGGGGAGGGGGAATTCCACAGCCGAGGAGCCACCACTGAGAAGGCCCTGTCTCTTGTCCCCACCAGATGCACCTGCGAAGGTGGTAGGACCAAGAGCAGGACCTCCTCAGCTGATCTTAATGCTCTGACTGGCTCAGAGGAAGATCCGTTCGGATAGGTAAACCGGACCAGAACAAGTCACAAGATGACTTTATTTGCTACAAACAAATCCCCCTCTATGAAGAGTATTTAACATGAAATTTGTACATAGAGAACTGTGCGTAAAATCCTTTGCTGCTGTATTTTGCTGATCAAAACTGCAAAGTTGCACACCAGGAAATGAGGGCCAGTTGCTGCTTTTCACATAATTACACACACTAGTGAAATTTACATGAAACCACATACCAGAGATACACGTTAATTCCTACATAGATTTCCCCCTTATGTACAGGCATAGTTCTGTTAACAAATCCTCTGACAAAGAAACTCCTTTTTACAGCTACCTACCCACTTTCTTTCTCATCTTTTGCATTGTTGGAAGTGTTTTATCAGCATCAGTATTGACAGGATGGTGAAGGAGGGCTGGGAAAACACAGACTTGTAGCATCAGTTCATTGCATTGTGCAGCAAACAATACAGTAAAGTTTAATTGGGGAAGAATGGGCTTCGATTCTAGCCAAGCCTACTGTAGCTCTATGTGCTTATGTACAGCAGGCAAGGTAAAAAGCAGTGGCTCTCATAATCTCTTTCTAATCATGTGTGAATAATGAAGTGGAGAGAAAAGGAATAAATCGATATGCCTGCCTTACCAGTCACACCCAACATGTTGAACAAGAATAAAACAATGTTTGGCCGTCAAAATGGAAATCATTAGGAAATTAAAGACTGGTGAGACAATAAGTCATTCCTGGATGCATTTTGGAAGAACATTTCTAGTGGTCTCTGTCAGCTTCATAATGTTTTATTTACTTATCCTAGGTTCACTTGACCTTTCACATACATATATTGTTAGTTTTAAATAAAAGCGATGCTGGAACATGTTGAACGGCTCTTCTTTTGTGGTGTAGGAAACCATCCCCAGTCTTTCCATGTTATTTCTGCCTTTGTTTTGTTTTGGTTTTTTTTGGTCATGTCAGGAGCAACTTGAGAAACTGCAAGTCGCTTCTGGTGTAGGGGAATTGACATTGCCCAGGGGACGCCCAGATGTTTTTTGATGTTTTACCATCCTTATGGGAGGCTTCTCTCATGTCCCCGCAAAGGCAGCTGGAGCTGATAGAGGGAGCTCATCCGTGCTCTCCCCCGGTTCGAACCTCCAACCTTTCAGTCTTTAGTCCTGCTGACACAAGGGTTTAACTGGTACTGAGGTTTCTGTTAAAGAAATAATGCCCAGGGACACATGTACTTGGCTAACTGAAGTATATGTGTTCACGCTTTATAACACAAAGTGCCTCTGTTCGCTGTAAGAAAATACAAAGCAGAAACCTTTGTTTTCCAAAATGGTTGGAAAAAATCACGTGTGAGCCCAAACTTTCCACAATGTATTTATTTTAGACGTTAAGCCTATAGATAAGGTGATAAGAAGGACTTATATAAACAATTCCAATTCCCTTATATTATCTTTCACTTTGTGTACAAAGTTAGAAATGTAAGAACATCAAAAGAGTCCTGATGGATCAAACCAAGGACCTATTAAATTCAGCACCTGTTTCATACAGTGGCCACCAAAAAACACACCAGCAACTGCATCTTGGCTGTGCCCCCATCTTTACTGACATAGAATCTGGTTTCTGAATCCAGATTATCTGCTTTGAATTGGATTATATGGCAGTGTGGACACAGCCTTAGACTGATGTATACAGCAAGAGGACATACATATATTAATTGCTGGTGACAGTGATATTGGAGACAACCTATCACCGTTCTGATAAGTAGCCATTGATGGCTCTAACCTCCTATTATTTACTATTAACCAGACAGCCAGTGGCAGGAGGCGGTGGCGTTCTGCTTTGCCTTGAGGTGTGGGGAATCCTGTGCCCCACACCTCGCATTGTCTGGATCAATGGGAGAGCAATCACATGGGGGAGAGTTAGCACACGTAGAGCGTGCGGCTTCCCCCCTAGATTTAATGGCAACACGGGAAGCCTCTGTGTTGCTGCGGTGGCCAGTTCCACCCTCCTTCACCCATGACTTTACTTACTTAGGCCCGAGGATGATAGTCCTCAAGATGTGGTGTCTTGGTGGTGGGTCCATAGGTGGCTGTGGAGCCCTATTCTTGATCTGCGTGTTCTCCCGCAATGAGGACATCGGTTTCCAGGTGGAAGGCGGTTCCAGTCAGGGTTGGCTTGATGCGCTTTCGTCTTGGCACATTCCTCCCTTTCGCCCTCCATTCGTGCCCCTTCGAATTCTGCAGCACTGCTGGACACAGCTGACCTCCAGTTAGAGCACTCAAGGGCCAGGGTTTCCCAGTTCTCAGTCGCTATGCCACAGTTTTTGAGGTTGGCTTTAAGCCCATTTTAAAATCTCTTTTCCTGTCCACCAGCATTCTGTTTCCCATTCTTGAGTTCAGAGTAGAGTAACTGCTTTGGGAGATGGTGATCAGGCATTCGGACATTTTCAGTCCAGCGGAGTTGATGGCGGAGGACCATCGCTTCAGTGCTCGTAGTCTTTGCTTCTTCCAGCATGCTGACATTTGTCCGCCTGTCTTCCCAAGAGATTTCCAGGATTTTTCAGAGGCAGTGCTGATGGAATCATTTCAAGGAGTTTAGTGTGATGTCCACATTTTGAGGGAACCAGCACAATTTTGTCTGATGGGAGCCGACTAGCTCCATGGGTGACTGGGGCTAGATCAGCATATGCCGCTGATTTTAGCCTCGTACGAATAGGTTGAATATCACTACAGATGTGGAGTGCTGGTGCTCTTCAAGTGTACTGTTATAACTTTTATAATATACACAATTTGTTGGTTGAGTTGTGGGAATGACCACTAAAATGTATAAGGTTCTAATTAAGAAAATAAAATCTGTTGACAATGATGTTTGTAATGAACCACATGGGGCGGCTATAGAGGAAACTACACAAGAATCAACTGTAATACATAAAAAGTGTAAAAGAAAGATTTTCAAAAATCTTATAAGGAGATGGTTTAACCTCTGTCTTGCTCGTAAAATAGAATCATCATATCATGAAAGGGTGCACGTCAAAGAAGCGTGTCATCAACATGAAAAGTTTGGAAAGCTCTGCTTTATGTCAAGGACAGCGTACTGTCAAGCAAACTAGAAACCTTGCTCTATAGATGGCAATGCAGGGATATCAAAGTAAATTGGAACTAGAGACATGCTGAATTTGGCTAAAGGCCTGATAGTTGTTGACTTCTAGTATAAGGAACATCCAAAACATTTAAAGGCACATACACCAGAAATGCTGCAATGTACATAGTATCATGTGTATTTACAAGAGCGTATATGAGTGAGGAAGAAGAGTGTTAAAAGGAACTTTGGAAAACCAGCATTTGGAACATAATATTATTGAGCTGTTGAGAAGTATCTATTGAACTCTTCCTTCTGCATCTGCATCAACTTCTGAGATTATGCCGAGGAAAGAGATTTGATTGTGCCGGGCGAGAAAATGCCTTTTTGCAACATATTCTGGTTTGACATCCAGTCACTCTCCTTTATTCCCATCAGGAATCCCTTTTCCTAGAAAATAAAAACAAACACACACACATATCAAAGTTTTTTCATGAATTTGTTTTCAGAAGGGTCTTCCCTTCATATGCATCTCATTTCAAAACCAGAGAGGTGACACATGGAAGGGGTGGATCTGCAGAGGTGTTAGTTAGACCTCAGTGTAATATCTGCAAATTGTA
This sequence comes from Anolis sagrei, assembly GCF_037176765.1. Taxonomy (NCBI): domain Eukaryota; kingdom Metazoa; phylum Chordata; class Lepidosauria; order Squamata; family Anolidae; genus Anolis; species Anolis sagrei. The sequence continues at coordinate 192,312,385 of NC_090022.1, forward strand.
CAGCAAATGACACACTGGCTTCCAGATCTCCCACGTCTAATTACCTCCACCAACACCCTGACGATGACAGAAGTGGCACACAACAAGCTCAAATTTGCATTTAAAAAACTCAACTCAAAACTTCAACGTTTGGTTTTTAAATCTAGTTTTTCGAACACTGAATTCTGAGAGCAGCAAGGGCTTCTTTTTGGATCAAATTCCAGTTCATTGTGTAAACCTGAAATTCCAGAATTTGGATATCCTACCACTTCACCACACATTTTGTGGAGCCCCTGATGGCACAATGGGTTAAACCCTTGTGCCAGTAGGACTGCTGACTGAAAGGTCGGCGGTTTGAATCTGGAGAACAGGGTGAGCTCCCATTTGTCAGTTCCAGCTTCTCATGCAGGACATGAGAGAAGCCTCCTACAGGATGGTAATACATCCAGGCATCCCCTGGGCAACATCTCTGCAGACGGCCAGTTCTCTCACACCAGAAGCAACGCAGTTTCTCAAAATCCCACATTATTTGAGTGTGGATACAGATAACCCAGTTCAAAGCAGGTCTTGTGGGATTCTTTGCCTTGATATTCTGGGATTTAGAACTGTGTGGAAGGGCCCTAATATACTCCCATGTTGAATTTCTCTCTCTCTCTATCAAATGCCTAGCTAGCTTCCGTGTTTAAAAATAACTTGGGAAAATATGATGTGATAGTGCGAGTCAATATTCCAGATAACTTAAACATTTCTGGGAGCCTAGGATTATTAGAAAAAGAGGGTTTTGCAATTTACTGGGCACGCCTGTTTGCATGGTAGCACTGACAAAGCAAAAGTAGTCTCATTTCTGGTAGCTTGCCTTAAGGTCACTAAGGCCCCTTCTACACTGCCATGTAATCCAGATAATCAAACAGATAATCCATATTATCTGCTTTGAACTTGATTATATGAGTCTACACTGCCATATAAACTAGTTCAAAGCAGATAATCTAGATTTTATATGGCAATGCAGATGGGGCCATAATGAGCTTGTGGCAAAAGCAAACACTGGGCATGGAATTTTCTAGTGAGCAGTGCAGTGTCTTCAACTGTTGTCAAGATAGTACTTAAGTAAAAGGTTAGTATCATGTAAGATCAGATTGACAGCTGCAGGTAATGAAGTAGGCTTTCCCAGACGGATATGTTTGGATTTTAAAGTTACAATTCCCATCAGCTCCAGCCAGTATAGGCAGTGACCAGTGATAATGAGTGGTGCAGTTCAATAGTTAGAGGGGGCTATAGTAAAAGACCGAATGCAGTTGAAGAAGCATTCAGACAAACACTGGAGAAGGCTGAATATTGGAGAGAAAGAAGACTTAATTCCCCCTTTGGATCCCACATAGAAGTCTAGTAAGCTGACCAAGGTGGGAAGCTCCTTCCTCAATGGTCAGCACAGGAACTGTGTCCTCCTGATCATGTTTAATTGCTCTGTTTCCATGATATCTCCTGTGCCATTTATGTTCCTATCCACCTTATTGATCTATTTACCTTTTAATCAATTCGTATATTGGCCTCCTTCCTCCCCTCAAAAATTTGGTTGCTGTTGCTCGATGCTTGTTTATTATTGTTATGCTGTTTTGTGTCATTTTAATTTGTATCTTAATTTGTATGTTGCCTGGGTGTGGCCCCATGTAAGCCACCCCGAGTCCCCTTGGGGAGATGGAAGCAGGGCAGAAAAATAAAGTTATTCTTCCTTTTTCTTCTTCCTCCCTTATGCCAGCCTAAAGCAGGTAAGTTTGGTGTGAGTTAGAGAACTGTAGACCAGAAGCGGAGAGTTAATGTTTGACAGAAGAAAGCAGGTACATTAAACATACAAACAAAGCCCTCACACAATGGGGAAACACCCCAACCATGCCACGGACACAGGACACAGTAAGGATAGATCATGGTTACAATAAGAAAAGGACTATGTTTGCCATTGTACGTATATATCTCATCCATTCCTGGAGCACCCTTTTAATTAATGGGTAAGACCTGTCAGTGCCTCGCAAATATCCTGCTTTTCCACAATGGATTTACATGCAAAATGTTCCTTCCACTGAGGTTCTGTTACACAAGGCAGTCACGTGAAGTGAGTGGGTATGATTTTATAGCACCACCACCAAGCTCTTCCTTTTTTTTCTTTTCCTCTTTACCTTTGGCAGAGTTCAGAATGAAAGACTTAGCTTCCCTGCTCCCGCCAAGAAGTAATGCAATAAAATACAACAAAACAAATTCGGCCGCTTCTGGTATTGTGGGCATGATGTAGTGGTATGAGTGTCAGACTAACAGGAAACCTGCTGGATGACACAGCCTTAGAAGAAGGTAATACCAAAGCTTTTCTGAATAGATTTGGCTAGAAACACCTATGTGAGGGTTGCCATAAGTCACAGTCAACTTAAATCAGTGGTTCCCAACCTGTGGGCCATGGACCACCAGTGGTCCACAAGAATGAAAATATGGTCCGTGGTCCCACCATTACACCATTGCCTCAAAACCAAGTGGGAAAGAGAGTGACTGGTCTTGCAAAACCCTCTTATGGTGCCAAGGCAATAGGGACTATCCACAAAAGAATACTACTAAGGCATGAGCTCTAGATTATTAGCTATAGTTTTCTGTGAGCAAGCAGATGGCAACTACTGGATGCCATATGTTTTGTATTGGAAACTAGAGCTGATGTGGTCTATCCCATGCCATTTTCTGAATCAGAACCCCAAATAACCAAAGTGAATCTAAAGTTGACCAAAACCTCATTTGTATTTGTAACCCTTTTGGTACTAATGTTGGAGAGTGATCCTTGGTCAAAGTGGTCCCTGGTCACGTGGTCCCTGGTCAAAAGAAGGTTGGGAACCACTAACACACAACAGCAAGAAATATTACAGCAGCACCATTAACACCATTTGCCACAAACATTTTGAATTACAATGGTAAACATATGGTATGATGTTACCTCGGCCTGGGCATCTGAGAGCACTAGTATGGTCTCCCCTTCTCCAAACTGAAGATGGTTATTATCATCTGAAGCATAAGCTTGAATTGCCTGAGCCTGGAATATGAAGCAAAATAGCAATAAGGCATTGCATTTCTAGAACTGAGAAAAAGCTGTTATTGTAGCATTGGGAGTCTTATCTATATAAACAGAAACTATGTCCTTACTTCTATCATACAGAGAAATCTGAACTGGTTCTTTGAAGTAAAACATGACAACCATAATTCAGCTGTTCATCCTGCATAGGCTCAAACATTAAAGATTTCTGACTTATGCTCTCCTTCCTCAGTCCAGGCCCAAGCTTTCACAAGGCTGTCAATTACCCAATAACCAAAAGCAGAAGGCCATCTCCTACCTGTCAAGACAAGACAGGGAACGTTTCTTCTTACCTTGAACAAGAATCCCAGAGGCAGTTTGTCATAATCCTCTTTTTTATCATCTGAGAAGAAGCTAGAGATAATCTGAAACAAACAAGAATCCTTTTCGTTATTAAGATAGCAATCATGTCTGACTACTCAATATTCCCAGATGAAAACTAGGATGTAGGTAGCTAAGCAATATCAAGACGGCAATGTTACTAATGGAGAAGAATGCACAAACTAGGCGAGCATGCAGCAGTTTTCTTTTTCCTAAGTCTGCTGGGAAGGACAAGACTTTTCCTTCCAATTTAATTCATTGCAAATTGCTTCTGTGCTTTCTGCTCAGTATGCAGAAATTTAAATAAGGCCCCTTCTACATAGCCATATACAATCCAGATTGTTTTCTTTGAACTGGATTATATGGCAGTTTAGACTCAAATAATCCAGTTCAAAGTAGATAATGTGGATTATCTGCTTTGATAATCTGGATAATGTGGCAATGCAGAAAGGGTTTAAGATTATTATTATTATTATTATTAATAATAATAATAATTTATTTGTATCCTGCCACCATCTTTCCGAAGGAACTCAGGGTGGCTCACAAAAGCACTCAATAGTGCGATATCACATAGAATACAGTAGGTATATGAACATATAGAAGAGAACAATACAAATTTTACACTGATCTATCTATCTATCTATCTATCTATCTATCTATCTATCTCTCAATCTATAAACCCACTACTGATTAAGAACTTCTTCATGAAGACAAAGAGAAGTAATAGAAACTGTCTATATTACTCTGGGATAGTTGGAAACTATGTGAATAGATCTTAAATTTCATAGATCTCTAGATGCTCAAAGAAAGATGAAAGATGATATGAAATGGTTATATATGTTCTGGTCTTGACTTCTTACAGAGCCAACCAAGCATCTTCATACCTTCCAACTGTTCCAATATGGTTTGGGATAGTCATGATTAATCCTCTGTTGAAAATGTGAATTAATTCACATTTTCAACTGCTTTAAAAAGGTCCCAGTATCTTTCTCCCACTTTCCTGTTTGGGTCTTAGCTTACTTCAGATGCTACAACCCGGGTGGTGGTACTAATCTCTGCCTGGGGGGCAGAGGGTGGCACTCATCTCCATTTCTAAGCTGAACAGCTGGCATTGTCCATAGACACCTCCAAGGTCATGTAGCCAGCATGACTGCATGGAATGCCGTTACCTTCCTGCCAGAATCTACTCACATTTGCATGTTTTCCAAACTGCTAGGTTGGCAGAAGCTGGGGCTGACAGCAGAAGCTCACGCTTCTCCCCGGATTCAAACCTGTGACCTTTCAGTCATCAAGTTTAGCAGCTCAGCAGTTTAACCCACTGCACCACCAGGAGCTTCTAGCGGTAATTTGAGTCATCTTTAGGCCCCACAAAATATTGTTTTGGGATACTTTTGCAAAAGTTAGTTTTCATCCCTGGCAGGTCTAGGCCACCTCCAAATGTGGTGGGTTGCTCCCCATGCCTCCAAAAGATCCCTTTGATTTCCTCACAAGTCACAAAAATAGGAAGTACAGGCATCAGTTGTCAAGTGGTGGCACCTAGATGCTGCAATGATCTTGAAAACTTTGCATTTCTCATCCTTCCACATTATCTTCCTGCTGACAAATGTTGCATTTGGATAAAGCTTGGATAATATTGTCTTGGTTGTCCTAATTTTATGGGATTTCACATTGTTTACTTTAAATATTTATTGGCTACCATGCGTATTGTGGTAGAAAGGTGAGATATAAATGTTTTAAACATGTTGTTTATTCGTTCAGTTGCTTCCAACTCTTTGTGACCTCATGGATCAGCCCACGCCAGATGTCCTTGTCAGTTGTCACCACCCCCACCTCCTTCATAGTCAAGCCAGTCACTTCAAGGATACCATCCATCTTGCCCTTGGTTGGCTCCTCTTCCTTTTTCCTACTATTTTCCCCAGCATCATTGTCTTCTCTTAGCTTTCCTATCTTCTCATTATGTGGCCAAAATACTTCATCTTTGCCTCTAATATCTTTCCCTCCAATGAACAGCCGGGCTTTATTTCCTGAAGTATGGACTGGTTAGATCTTCACGCAGTCCAAGGAACTCTCACAATTTTCCTCCAGCACCACAGTTCAAAAGCGTCTATCTTCCTTCACTCAGCCTTCCTTATGGTCCAGCTCTCACATCCATAGGTTACTACGGGGAATACCATTGCTTTAACTATATGGATCTTTGTTGCCAGTGTGATGTCTCTACTCTTCACTATTTTATCGAGATTGGTCATTGCTCTCCTCCCAAGAAGTAAACATCTTCTGATTTCCTGGCTGCAGACATACTCTTATCAATTACTGTAAGCTCTGCCATGTTCAAGAGGGAGATTCCATTAAAGCATTTGTAACTTAATTAGATACTCACTTTCAGAGTATCATTTGTTCATACAATGAATAAGGAGTGATGACCAACACATACACGTCATCTCCTCAACGGAATGCCTCTATTAAAAGGAAATCATATCTTCCCAGAGTGCAAACTGCAATATTGCCTAATTCTCCTCATCTATTTAGGCCCACTCACTTGGATGCCACAGAGAAGTCATTGTTCTCTCCGCCTCCGCCTTCTGTCTACAATACAGCGGTAAAATACTCCCTTATTGCACCTACTCTACAGAATTCTGCCTGAGGGTTGAAAGAATGATATGCTTGAAACATTTGAACATCACCAGCAACAAAAACAAAAAAAGATAGTAGAGACAAAGATGAAGTACTTTGGCCACATCAGGAGAAGAAAGGAAAGCTTAAAGAAGACAATGATGCTGGGGAAAATGGAAGGAAAAAGGAAGAGGGGCCGACCAAGGGCAAGATGGATGGATGGCATCCCTGAAGTGACTGGATTGACCTTGAAGGAGCTGGGGGGTGGTGATGGCTGACAGGGAGCTCTGGCATGGGCTGGTCCATGAAGTCACGAAGAGTTGGAAACGACTGAACAAATGAACAACAACAACAACAGCAACAAAAACAAAACACCACCAATTGTGTAAGTGCTTAAGTCTGGCATTAGTTTTTGGAGCAGCAAGATAGCAACTCTGAAAACTGCAGCATTTTAAGTTTTTCCTGCTAGACAGGATTGCTACTCCTCTTTTGTTTAAATATCTGGCATGTAGGATGCAATCAAATCTCCCAAATTGGGAGGCACTGGTGTTTTTGCCTTGGAGAAACTTGTGCTCCAAGCAGAAGGCAAATTTATGGTGGGAGGATGGTTCTGACAAAGTAGGAGACAAATGGGTTGTTGTAGATTTTTTGGGCTATATGGCCATGTTCTAGAAGCATTCTCTCCTGATGTTTGGTTGGTTTGGGATGATGGTGTGCAGTAAAAATGCTTTTATTCATTTCTAGGGAGCCCCCAATGTATCTTACTGACTAGTGTGATAATGTGTGATAATGTACTTTTAAGTATTTTTGAAGGGAATACATAAATCCCATTTTCCTAGCTTCCAACAGACCTCACAACCTCTGAGGATGCGTGCCTTAGATGCAGGCGAAACGTCAGGAGAGAATGCTTCTGGAACATGGCCATACAGTCCATGTAGTCCGAAAAACCTACAACAACCCAGTGATTCCAGCCATGAAAGCCTTCAATAATACATTAAGAGACAAATGTTTAAAAAGTGTTCAGAACGATCAGAGGACTGAGAATATCAGATCAGTCTTATGAGAGTAGTTTCCTTCACTTCTTGCTCTTGAGCTCTCATGTAAATCTGAGTGGTCAATGCTTAGACAGAGATTCCTGGAAATCTATCAGTACCCACGTATTTTGCTGACATAAACACAATACTGGTGCTGCTGTAGGCTGAGGAGGGGCTTCATCATCCCAAGACTGGAGCTGAACATAAGTAGAGAGTACAATAATAAATGGGAAAGGGGACAGAGCTCTCATCCTTACCTGAGTATTGATAGCTTTAGGGGAAACTTCTATTTCTTCCATGCTTCCATCACTGTTTTCATTGGTTTCAACATCCTTATCAGTTTTAACATCCAGATCACTTGCTGCTCCTTTTCCTGGTTGCTGGTCTTGAATGGGCCCTGTTTCTCGTTCAGCTTCAGTAATGGCGCTGTCCACCAATGCAGTAATAGTGGCGTTGAATGCTTCCCCTCCAACCTTCTCAGCTTGGGTTGGAGGTGGAGAATCTTGGAGATCGCCTTCAAGACAAACTGAGTTCTCATGGGATATCAAACTGTCCCCTTGAGGGTCTGATTCATCAACCCGGGCTTCATCCAAGACATTCTGGAGGGGCTCATCTTCCTGCTTCAATGGATGTGGAATGCCATCCTTCTGATGGGGTGGAGAACCTTCACCTTTCTCATAGATATCCCTGGCTTCAAAGGCATCAACCAAAGGAGGCTGTGCTTCTGAGTCTCTGCAAACATTCTGGCCTTTACCAGCTGCCTCAAACACTGCCGTTGATAAGATCATCCCAGCTATATTGTTTGCAACTTCTCCAACATCCTGGGGGGTGCCTTGGGAAACATGGATGGGTGTCTCCAGTGTCATCACTTGGCTGTCATCTTTGGAGCCACTGACTGTAGAAGTGCCCAATCCAGCCACTTCCGCTCCCTCATTTTGCAACTCCGAGATTGAAGATGCAGAGATGTCCTCCTCTGTTTCACTGGCACCTCTGGACATTAATGCTACTGCCTCCGTATCTTGAACAGATTCTCTCTTTTGGTTTGGAGTCTTGACAGTAGGAGATGTTAATGTCTCCCTAATGCTGTTCTCCACAGGAATGGAAACAGGGCTGGTTGGACTTACTGGAGATGAGATGACCAATGAGCCTCTGTTACTGTAGTAAGGTAAGCAAAAATAGCCTGCTTGAATGTACAGCCCCTTGTTACATTGTGTTCTATTTAGCCACTATACTGAAATGGGACCTCCATATTCAAAGGCAGTATACAACTTGAATATCAATGGAGAGAGCTCTTAATCTGATTTATCATAAAGTGCCATATACAATGGTTGGATGTTCCCCACTTCAAGGATACTTGATGCTTCCTGGTCAAAATCTCAAAGCACTTTAATGAATTTTCAAATCATGAAAGGAGATGAGAAGCATGATGGAAACACAATGTCATCCTCTTGACATCTCCCTCACAATACATACAAGTTCTATGAATAAGACAAGGTTGCACGGCAATAGGTCTCATCTAGAAGCATTCTCTTGACATCTCCCTCACAATACACACAAATTCTATGAAGAAGACAAGGTTGCATGGCAATACATCTCATCTAGAAGCATTATCTCTTATAGAAGGAGGTATTTATCTTTTACTCCATTAGCCACAGGGTCTATTCTCCCACAAAACAGGGTGAATTTCTTACTTCATGTAAGAAAAGGGGGTAACAGGGAATGGCATATGCTTCCTACTTCTGTGTGGGCAACATCCTCCCACCCGCTGAGAGCCATCTAGGTCTTTCCCAGGGGCAAGAGGGACTTTTTTGGATAACAGTTCCAGGAATTCTACAGTGGTTGGTGGATTCTGGGAATTGTAGATGAAAGAAAACTAATTTCTTGCTAATTTTTAAGGGTGGCCACTTTGGACATCAATCTACTCGGCTACTCTTCGATTGAGCCAAATGTAGGCCAATTGGCTAGTGGGACTCTTGTGACCTCTCAAATGAAAGAATCAATGGAAAAGGTAGGTGGGAAGGATCTCTGGGAAGCTCACCTGATGCCAAGGGAGAAGTGTGGGCTGAAGCTACGGCTACAGCAAAGAGAGAAGGTGGTGGCTGTAGAAGGGACAGGCCGGGTGTTTCCTCTTCTTCAGACAGTGGGACCTACTGTGCCAGCCTCATAAAGAACCCAAATAAGGGTCAAACTAGGTGAAGCGTTAATCATAATTTTTGCAGAGTTACTCACCCAAATGCTGCAAGAGGCTTGTTTGTTATATCACATAAGCTTTCTCACTGATCTATTTTGTATTTAGTGTACTTTTTATGATTGATCACTGGAAGGAATTGATTTGCAAGTCTGACTAATAAGGCATATAAATTTTTTGGGGGGGGGGAGAGTCTAACACGGTTCAGAATGCTCTTTGAGAGTAGGTGAACTATAAATCCCAGCAACTACAACTCCCAAATGTCAAGTCTATTTTTCCAAAACTCCTCCAGTGTTCCCATTTGGGCATACTGAATATTCGTCCCAAGTTTGATCCAGAGCCATCATTGTTTGAGTCCACAGTGCTCTCTGGATGTAGGTGAACTACAACTCCAAAACTCAAGATCAATTCCCACCAAACATTTCCTGTATTTTCTGTTGGTCATGGGAGTTCTGTGTGCCAAGTTTGGTTCAATTCCATTGTTGGTGGAGTTCAGAATGCTCTTTGATTGTAGGTGAACTATAATTCCCAGCAACTACAACTCCCAAATGACAAAATCAATCCCCCACCAACCCCACCAGTATTCAAATTTGGGTGTATCAGGTATTGGTCCAGTGAATGACCCCTTTGACATCCCCTCATGACATCCCCAGGGGTCCTGACCCCCAGGTTAGAAACGCTGGTCTAACTAATTGTGAGAAGGGGAAATGGGCTAAATGTAGGGAATTATGTTCTCCTCAGTGGTATATGGAACTCGAGTCTTCTGAATTAAAAGCTGTTACACCTGGGATGGGAAGGGGAGACGAATTTTAAAGCACTGGGCACCCATAGCGTCTGCTGTTGTAGAGTGCTACACCCTTAGGAGACTGAACACGAAATCACTTACCTTGGTACCCCTTTAATAATGAAGACTTTATCAGAGTGTTGCTTTTCCAGTTTACTCATCACATCGTACAGATCATGGTTCAGCTAGAAGTAGAAGCAATAGGCAAATTAACACCAAATAACCAAGAGGAACAATAACAACAACAACAACAACAAATCAATCATTTCCCTTCTCCTTCTTCAGTCTGCAATATTTCCCTTAATCCTGATACTTCATTACTTTCATGCATCTTTTGCTTCTGGCAACTATAGGAGGCAACTATAATTTCACTTTTAAAAAGATTTAAATTAAATACACAACAGTACTTTGCCATATAGTAGTATCCTAACACTTGGATAATTTAAAATTAGATTGATAGATGGATGGATAAATAAAGTCAGCCATAGCAGAGCACTTGATGAACCACCCTGAACACAGCACAGTACTGGAGAACACATAAATGCTGGACCACTCTAACAACTATCATGTCAGACAACATAGAGAAGCCACTGAAATACACAAGCATGTGGACAATTTCAACAGAAAACATTAAAATGAACAAAATCTGGCTACCAATATTTAAAAAACTCTAAAATCACGATAGTAAATAAAGAGGAACACACAAACAAAAGGGGAATTCCTAACATGAAACAATCAGGGCCAGCTAACACCTCCCAATGAAGGATTCCCCTGGCAGGAAGCAGCCAGGCTTTGAATGCAAGGCCATTCAGTGCTAATCAAGGTGGCCAATTGCAACATTCACACTTTCTTCAAGCAGACAAGAGTTCTTTATCCACCCTGGACATTATTCCACAGATATATAAACCCCACTTGCCTAGTTTCCAGCAGATCTCACAACCTCTGAGGATGTCTGCCATAGATGTGGGCAAAACATCAGGAGATAATGCTTTGGAACATTGCCATACAGTCCAGAAAACTCATAGCAACCCAAATAAATAAATAAATAAATAGACACACATAATGGCACAGTGGTCATTGCAAGAGACAGGCAGGCTCTTGTGCTCCTATTACAGAAGAAACTGGTGTTTCAATTCCAAATTTGGACTCAAACCCAAATCAGTGACAATCAGGAATACCAGGGAATAGAATGGGTAAAGAAATCAGAATTCTTCCTTTGTGTACCATTCTAACTACTTTATCATACCAGCCTGCTATCTCATTGCAATGTAAAGAATGGAAACATGCCAGTTTTAAGCCATTCATTATTGCAATTCCCTACATTAGCACAACAGCACTGCTTTGATATGATTTGTGTTCCCATGATCTGTCTTCCAGACCTTTGCCGTAACTTTGTCATCCTGTTCTATGCCCACCCAGCATGCCTTTTTCAGTATTATTATGGCAATATAATAAGTGAAAATTAAATAGGAAGAAAAACCCCAAGTCTGCTGGAAATAGTGAGGGGAGCATATCAGAACTGCAGTGGAGGGAACCCACTACACAGAATTCAGCAATGGGAAGACAGCAGTATTGAGAGGCAGTGTTGAGTTTTACCTGCAACAGGACAAGCAAGACGTTGTGCAATTAATATTGTCAAAGATGCTTTTATCCTGCTGAAATCCCTCTTTGCCAGCCTTGTGATATAAAGTCCTAAGATTCCAGTTTATCTGTCACCGAGGTTAACTTACCTTGCTCATTTCCTTGTAGAATATATCTCGCAGATTAGAAATATTCTGGAATATTGTTACATAGCATGCAATCCGGCTGGGAAAAAAGGAAAAGGCAATACAGTTAAACCACACAATTCCAAATGTTAACCAAGCTGAGGTGGGTAACAGAATAACAAAGCAATATAAGCCTTGAAATGAAATTGGTAGGACTCTCTAAACAGCCTATTACACAGAAAACAAAATTACAAAATGCAGCTTTTCCTGTAATACTGTATATATTCGAGTATAAGCCGACCCAAATATAAGCTTTTTTACCACAAAAAACCTGGGAAAACGTCTTGACTCGAGTATAAGTTGAGGGTGGGAAATGCAGCAGCTACTGGTAAATTTCAAAATGAAAATAGACACCAATAAAATTGCATTAATTGAGGCATCAGTAGGTTAAATGTTTCTGAATATTTACATAAAACTGTCATTTAAGATAAGACTGCCCAACTCTGATTAAAACATTATTCTAACCTTCTTCAATGTAAATGTGCTTACGTATCCTTCCAATAATAATAGACTAAAATAATAAATGTAATAAGAATAATAATAAAGTAAATGTAATAAAATAATCACAATAGAGTAAAATAATGTAACTGTAATAATAACAATAATAGAGTAAAATAATGTAAATGTAATAATAGTAGACTAAAATAATGAATGCAATAAAATAATAATAAGGGTGGGAGAAAGACCTCTTGTCTGTTTGAATGTTGCAATTGGCCAGAGTGGTTATCAATGAATAGGTTTGCAGCTTCAAAGCCTGACTGCTTCCTGTCTGGGGGAATCCTTTGTTGGGAAGCATTAGCTGGCCCTGATTGTTTCCTGCTTGAGTTGGTTATTATTCGAAAATGACCTGGCCCATCTTGTGGTTGGATGAAGGATTTGAGCTGGGTTTTCAAATTTCCATTTTGAATCTGACCCTGAACTAATATAGCATAATATGTTTCTCTGGCCAACACACATTTTGGTGCCTCAAATGTGAAAGCAGTTCTGGGTATATTTGAGCTGCTGATCCAAATAATAGCACCAGTTTCCCCCCATTAGCTCTAGTTTTTAGATACTGAACATATGCCATCTACCAATCTTCATATGCTTGCACATAGAAAACCATGATAAGCATACCCAAGAAACTAAGCTGATGCAGTCTATTCAATGCATTTTTTGACTCAGCAGCCCAAACAACTCCAGAGAGAGGCCGAAAAACCAAGACAGATTTTTTTTTTGTTGAGCTGTGTAATGGAAGACTTTTAACTAATTGAACCATAATATTGATTGCTGTGGCAGTGGCCAGCAAAGAGCAGAAAAAGATTGCATCATCCATTTTTAGGAACTGAGTGCTTCAGGGAAAAGAAGGGATGAATGGTTATAGTATTGCAGTTTCTGACGCAAAGCTATGTCTTATATCTAATTCCACACCAAGCCATTACCACTGGTTCCCCGAAGAAAAGAAAAGCCAAAATGCTTCCTAGATTTTGCTGCCATCCTGTGGTCACGAAACATTACTGATTCCAGCTGTGCTACTGAAAAGTGTGATGTTTGAGGTAGCAATTTCTATCACATGCTGATTTGGGGAGTTTATTGTTTTGCCTTCCTAATTGAGCTTGTGTGCTGTGTGGCAGATAGGCCGAACAGCTAAGACAGAGGCAAAGGAAATGTCTGACAATATACACTATGAAGATTGTTGCCTAAGGCTGGATCTACACTGTCCTTATATCCCAGGATCTGACTCCAGATTATCTGGCAGCGTAGACTCATATAATCCAGTTCAAAGTGTTAGGGAAAACTATCCAAAAATATAGCAGAGCATCCAAAAACATAAACAGGATACTAAAAGTTGAGCAATCAGCTCACAGCAAGCAAAATGTGAAGTGCCGTTGGTTGTGGCTATAAAAAATCTAGAGCTTAGGCAGCAAAGATGTAAAATCACAAATGGTTTATTTACACCAGGGGTCCACAAACTTTATAAACAGAGGTCCAGGTCACAGTCCCTCAAACTGTTGGAGGGCTGGATTATAATTTGAAAAAACACAAATGAATTCCTATGAACACTGCACATATATTATTTGTAGAGAAAAAAACACTTGAAAATAATACAATAATTAAAATTAAGAACAATTTTAACAAATATAAACTTATTAGTATTTGAATGGGAAGTGTGAGCCTGCTTTGGCTGATGAGATAGGATTGTTGTTGTTGTGTGCTCTCAAGTCATTTCACACTTAGGTTGACCCTGAGCGAGAGCCGGGTAAATTACCTTGGAGGGCCGTATTCGGCCCTTGGGCCTTAGTTTGCGGACCCCTGATTTACACTAATCATTAACTGCATTTCTTAATAATAAAGAACTAGGTCTGAGCTACTCTAACACCCATCTCTCCCAAGCCCTACATCCAAGCACTACATCTTTCCTGACACATAAACAGAGAGCTCAAAGCACACAGCACATTCAAAGATGTATAAAGCTAAAGTCAGAAGTAAAGGCTTCTAGTAGAAAAGTATCCGTTCTACACAACTAATTAGAATGAGAGCAGAAACAGAGAGGGCAAATAGGTACATTCCCAACTGTCATACAAACCCTCAGCCTACTCTAAGCTAACTAACTTCTTCCTCATTGAGGACTTGAGACTTGAGCAGTGTGGGGTTGAATCTCAGCACAAAGTAGATAAACTGGGATCAGATCCTGGGATAGAGGGAAGTGGAGATCAATCCTAAGAAATTGATCTTTACTCAAAGAAAGTGTGGTTGGAAGGAAGACAGGTCCCATCCCTCTCCTCCTTTCGTAAGAGCTTGAAGACCTGGTGGTTTCAACAAGCCTTTGAGAATGACCCAGGCCCGTAGCCAGGATTTCGTTTCGGGGAGGGGGGGGGAGTTTTTCAGGGGGGGTTTCAGGGGGGCTGAGTTTCGGGGGGGGGGCTGCGTCTGAGTGAAAGAGGGTCTAGCCTAGCAAACCTTTTGTATCATTACCCCAATACCCCCATGCATATGGGATATATTGAATATGGTGATCAGATCATGATATGAATAAACATAACAGTTTAAATAATGCACCAGTAAGGCCTTTTCGCGAACCACCATGAGAATTTGGGGGGGGGGGGGGGCTTGAGGGGCTTCAGTGGAGATCAATCCTAAGAAATTGATCTTTACTCAAAGAAAGTGTGGTTGGAAGGAAGACAGGTCCCATCCCCCCCCCCCCCCCCCCCCCCCGGCTACATGCCTGGAATGACCAGTTCTAGCTCAGCCCCAAACATTGTTGAATATGGCCTTATACTTCCTATCTATTACCCCGGTGATCTCTCTAATAGGCCCTGGAAATGAGCAGCCACAGACCCATACCTGCTATTGCTATTGCTGTTAGCCTGTTATAGCACTGTAATTCATTCCCGATCCACTCATATTTTGAGTTTGCACTAGCCCCGGTCCAGCCTTTTAATTGCTCTGAACAGGCAGGATTGTTTTTAATATATACTATTATTGTGATAATTTTATGCTTATGTTGTTTTGTTAATTTTATGTCATGCTGTTTACTCTGTATGTTTTGGTGATGTTACTTGGAAACCGCCCTGAATCCCCCTCAGGGAGATAGAGATGTATATAAATAAAGTTTATTATTATTATTATTATTATTATTATTATTATTATTATTATTAAGGCCCCATCTACACAGAGCATTTGAAGCATTTTAAAGCTGACTTCAAAATGTGATAACTGGACAACAAATGCTCTTGACTTTTAAATAAAATTTAACCTTCAATTTAATATATTGTTACACTTCTCCCCCCTCCCCCCCTTTCAACCTTTCTGCTTCAGCTCAGGCTTGCCTTGCCACCCACCAGGGTCCAGCCCCAAAAATCGCTACTAAAAAAGTTGACTTAACAGGAAACTCCTGGTCACAGCCTCACTTCTCAGTTTCTACAATTTCTTCTGTATTAGCAGCTTGACCTGGAGTCAGTGTTACCTGTTGTAAATGACCGGCAGCTCCTCTCGTAGCTCTTTGTTAAGTTCCTCAAACACTGCTTGAGCTTTGTAGAACTCCTCTTCAGCCTGCAGTTGGACCCAAGGAAGAGTCAGTTAGAGGCTCAAGGGAAGGAAGCATGAACAGGACAGTCAAGGCAAAAAGACTCAGAACTCAGATTGTTGACACATTTTATTGTCTTTACCAAGGTCTGAGAATCTCTAAAAGTACACCGAGGGCCCTTCCACACAGTCATATAACCCAGAACATCAAGGCAGAAAATCCCACAATATCTGGGAGTTGCAGTCGTTTTGGGGGATTCAGAACGCTCTTTCATTGTAGGTGAACTGTGAATCCCAGTGATTACAACTCCCAAATGTCAAGATCTATTTTCCCCAAACTCCATCTGTGTTCATATTTGGGCGTATTAAGTGCTTGTGCCAAGTTTGGTCCAGATCCATGATTGTTTGAGTCCACAGTGCTCTCTAGATGTAGGTGAACTACAACTCCCAAACTCAAGGTCAATGCCCACCAAACCCTTCCAATATTTTCTGTTGGTTATGGGAGTTCTGTGTGCCAAGTTTGGTTCAATTCCATCGTTGATGGAGTTCAGAATACTCTTTGATTGTAGGTGAACTATAAATCCCAGCAACTACAACTCCCAAATGACAAAATCATAATTTTTTGAGTGATGGTCACTCCTTGTTTTGTGAGACGTTTTGTTGCCAAATTTGGCATGATTTCATTCATTAGTTCTTTTGTTTTTAAGGTACTCATTATGCACAGAGCATTTTTATATAGAGAGATATAGAGTTCAATTAATTGTGGAATTGAGTTGTGTTTCCTTTGCATGCCAAATATCTACAAAGGAGAATTTTACATGCCAGGTGACCCATCCAGTCTGTTCTAGGTCCAGAGATACTCCCCCCCCCCCCCCAAGATTAGAAGTCTTAAGCCAATTGTAGTCATGTTCTCATTTAAACACAAAATACATGGAAAATTTGGAAAATACATGGAAAATTTGGCAAAAGTTTGTATCTTTTTTCAGTCATTTGATTTTAATTTGTGGGGGCCATAGGAGGTCATCCAATCTCTTCCAAACTTCTGATTTGGCACTGACAATCCCAATTAACCCTCTGTCATCCCACTTTTTCAGACGCTTTTAAAATGGACCAGTTTCGCTCTCCTTCTCCTCCCAGTTTTCCTTTTTATCCTCAGCTTTCTACTGTTCTTGCAAACTGACTCATATAATCCAGTGTGAGTCTACACTGCCATATAATCCACTCCAAAGCAGACTATCTGGATTTTATAAGGTAGGTAGGAGACTGTAGGACAAGCTGACAGTAGAAGCTGGCAGGTAAGGACAATTAGATATCTAACGGGAAGAACGTTCCTGGTTTTGAGAAACCTGATCTTTGATCCAGATAGCCTTCATACCTTTGCGGTTTTAGCTTCATCCTTCTTCTTGGCATTCTGGAGGGCTTCCAAGTGATGCCTGCTGCTATCGTAATCCACAACCTTCCGCCCCCTCTTAGCTATTCTTTCCTTATAGGAAGCACAACATACCAAAGATGAAATGAGATGCAAACATACCAAACACAACAATCTGGAAAAATGTGTCATTTTATATGAGTCTGCATGAGCCTTTAAGACTCATCACCATTTCGTGCTCTCTGCATTGAGTAAAAACAGGAGAAGAGAACCAGCCTGAGATTATTCTGATTTTATAATGCCGTTTCTGCAAATTTTACATGATTTAACAGCTTGCATACACACCTTTTAGTATTTGCAGTGCAGCCAATGGGTTGAAGATGGATTTCTATCTCTGCAACTGAAGAAGTGAATTGAAATCCATAAAAATCAAGGAAGCTGATTAAGGCCCCTTCTACACTGCTTTGAACTAGATTATATGACAACGTGGACTCAGATAATCCAGTTCAAAGCAGATAGTGTGGATTATCTGCCTTGATATTGAAGTCAGATAGGCTGATGTCATTTAGAAAAGGGGTGAAGACTTTCCTGTTTGAAATAGTCTTTATTTGAATCCTAGCACTTTATGGTTGTATGGGGGAAATTTAATTGATTTTACCTTTAGTGTTTATATGATTTATGCTGCCGAGCATGCTTGGATATTTTATTTTATTTTGTTTTTAGCCGATGGTTTTATGTTACGATGCTTTTAAGATGATGTAACCTGCCTTGGGTCTGGGTTTTGCTTTCAAATTACCAGAACAATCATTTTTGAGCAGACTTCACTATGAAATGGAGAGTACCATATATACTTGAGTATAAGCCGATCCGAAAAAAGGAAAAGGCAATACAGTTAAACCATTCCAAATGTTAACCAAGCTGAGGTGGGGTAATAAAAGAATATAAGCCATGAAATGAAATTGGTAAGACTCTCTAAACAGCTTATTACACAGAAAATAAAATTACAAGATTCAGCTTTTCCCGTAATACCGTATATACTTGAGCATAAGCCAACCCAAATATAAGACGAGGCACCTCATTTTGCTACAAAAAACTTGGAAAACATATTGACGCGAGTATAAGTCGAGGGTGGAAAATACAGGAGCTGCTGGTAAATTTCAAAATAGAAATAGATACCAATAAAATTACATTAACTGAGGCATCAGTAGGTTAAATGTTTATGGATATTTACATAAAACTGTAATTTAAGATAAGACTGCCCAACTCTGATCACATCATTATTCTAATCTTCTTCCATGTAAATGTGCTTACGTATCCTTCCAATAATAATAAAGAGAGTAAAATAATAAATGCAATAAAAACAATAAAGTAATGGAAATGTAATAACAGTAATAATAGAGTAAAGTAATACATGTAACAATAATAATAGAGTAAAATAATACATGTAACAATAATAATTGAGTAAAATAATAAATGTAATAAAAATAATAAAAATATAATAATAATAATAATAATAATAATAATAATAATAGAGTAAAATAATGGAAATGTGAGCTTGGTAGTTGATTAAATGTCCTTTGACCAGTAGCTGGCCACTTGGAGTGCCTCTGGTGTTACTATAAGAAGGTCCTCCATTGTGCATGTGGCAGGGCTCAGGTTACATTACAGCAGGTGGTCTGTAGTTTGCTCTTCTCCAGACTTGCATGTCATGGATTCCACTTTGTAGCCCCATTTCTTAAGGTTGGCTCCGCATCTCGTGGTGCCAGAGTGCAGTCTGTTCAGCACCTTCCAAGTCGCCCAGTTTTCTGTGTCTCTCATTTGGTATCAGCCATTGATTCAGGTTCTGGGTTTTAGCCTGTCACTTTTGGACTCTTGCTTGCTGAGGTGTTCCAGCGAGTGTCTTTGTAGATCTTAGAAAACTATTTCTTGATTTAAGTCATTGACGTGCTGGCTGATATCCAAATAGGAGATGAGCTGGAAATGTCACTGCCTTGGCCCTTTCACTTCTTCAGATGCATTGATGGAATACAATCTTCAACCCACTGGCTTTACTGCCAATATTATAACCCATGTATGCATGTATACTATGTCAAATCATGCAAAATGTGCAGAAACGGTATCATAAAACCAGAATCGGCTCCCCTTTTCACTCAATACAGAGAGCTTGTAATTTGGCAACCAGCCTCTCAATGTTTGTATATTAAAACAAATACACACAGGGTTCGAGTTCTATAAATAAACAGTAAGGTGTAAGAACATGGAAGACCCTGAAAGACACAAGGAAATGCTTTGGCAAAGGGATTAATTTGTGAGCATTTTTTAAAAATGAAGATCTAGGACAAAGCTTCCCAAATTGTATATCATGACACATTCGTGTGTCGCTTATCATGTGTAGGTGTATCACCTAAATGGAATGAGAAACCTCTGAGTGTGTTGTCAAAGGCATTTATGGCCGGAATCACTGGGTTTCTGTGAGTTTTCTGGGTTGCATGGCCATGTTCCAGAAGCATTCTCTCCTGACGTTTTGCCCACATCTATGGCAGGCATGCTCAGAGGTTATGAGGTTTGTTGGAAACTAGGCAAGTGGGGTTTATATATCTGTGGAAGGTCCAGGGTGGGAGAAAAATCCTTTGTCTGCTGGAGGCAAGAGTAAATGTTGCAATTGGCCACTGTGATTATCATTGAATAGCCTTGCAGCTCCAAAGCCTGGCTGCTTCCTGCCAGGGGAATCCTTTGTTGGGAGATATTATCTGGCCCTGATTATTTCCTGTCTGGATTTCCCCTGTTTTCTGAGTGTTGTTCTTTATTACTATCCTGATTTTAGAGTTTTTGATACTGATTTTACATAATGTTATGCTAGTGCTCCTCCAATGTTCTTGTATCAGGAGTGGTCCCCCCACCACCCCATACGAAGGTTGGCTTAATTTCCTATCTCTCTATGAGGTCACCCTTACATTTCGTTCTCCCCTCTTATCTCACCCGGAGTTTTAAAATCATTTTATGTACATGTGGCCCGCCCTTTGTCTTTCTGTCATTATGCTTAGTTCCTATGTTTTGTTTATATTGTTTTATATGCTTGGATGTTTTATATTTTAATGTTATGTTGTTTATTTGATTGCAATTTGTATTGTTATATTGTAATTCTTGTTCGGGCTTGGCCCCATGTAAGCCACTCTGAGTCCCCTTTGAGGAGATGGTGGCGGGGTACAAATAAAGATTATTATTATTATTATTATTATTATTATTATTATTATTTTCATTGTTTCCAACAGACCTCACAACCTCTGAGGATGCCTGCCATAGATGTGGGCAAAATGTCAGGAGAGAATGCTTCTGAAACATGGCCATACAACCTGGAAAACTCACAACATTTCTTAGAATGGGTTGGTTGAATGTCCGGTTTGCTAGTAAAACCGAATTACTGTGTTGCTAAATGATGCTTGTCTAAAAAGTGTATCACCAACATAAAGTATCTTGAAAACTTTGATCTAGGAGGGGGAAAATCTTCTTTTCATAACAGCATTTCAAATCAAAAGCTGACTTTTTCATTGCGTCACATTCCTTTGGATATTGGATATTTGCTGTCTGCTCTGAACATGCATACCTTAATTTCACTGAACTGAGTCAAGTAATTCTCCATGGTCCTGACGGCCTGGTCAGCCAATTTCTCTTCATAGTCTTCCCATAAAAGGTCATTGCTCTGAAGATTAGACACACAGAAACTTTTCAAAACAGTGCTCAAAAGCGACATACACATATATTAGTACTTGGGCAACATTGGCACACTAGTTTCCCTTGTTTCCCTAGGTTCAGCCCTTCTTTGCATGGAAGCCCAGCATTTCAGAATTACATTTTCAAGCTGTGTCATTGCTTTCTGGCTGGAGATAAGAGAGGACAGATTAACAATCGCCAGTATTGTGCTTGCATACTTTCCCCGGAAGACTTAATAGCAGGCTGGGATGTGAGGAAGGAGGGAGGAGAAAGGGGTACAAAGTAAAAGGTTGCACATCACCCTCCTCCCTGCAGCTCCATTCAAAAGCAAGGACCCCTGTGTTTTTCCAAGAGTTGGAAAATCAAAGTAATTGGTCTTCCAGCACTGTGTTTCTTTTACTTCTTATATTCGGCCAGCCAATTCTTTTTCATAAGAATTCTAACGCCTAATAAACATTTCCTTAACATTGTAGAGAATGGGACACTGAAAATCATTCCCCTCTTATATATTTGCTATGTTCACAACCCTTTGGCTAGGAGTCCCGGTGGCGCAGTGGGTTAAGCCTTTGTGCCTGCAGGACTGAAGACCGACAGGTTGGAGGTTCGAACCTGGGGAGAGTGTGGATGAGCTCCCTCTGTCAGCTCCAGTTGACATGACAGAAGCCTCCCACAAGGATGGTAAAACATCAAAACATCCATGCAGATGGCCAATTCTCTCACACCAGAAGCAACTTGCAGTTTCTCAAGTTGCTCCTGACATGAAAAAAAAGTCCTTTGGCTGCCTCCTTTCTTTTTCTTTCTTTCTTTCTTTCTTTCTTTCTTTCTTTCTTTCTTTTTTGCATGCTTCAGCCGCATTTCTAAATGCTCATTTAAAGTTTTATATTATTGTAATGCTAGAAATTTGGGAATGGAAGAACATTTTCATTGGGGATGCAAAATTTTTGTTGACAGATATTGCCTTCATTTTGCACCCTCAGTTTCACCACTAGTAAAGGTAAAGGTTTCCACTTGAAGTTAAGTCTAGTCATGTACGACTCTGACGGGTGCTGCTTATTTCCATTTCTAAGCTGAAGAGCCAGAGTTGTCTGTAGATGCCTTCAAGGTCATGTGGACAGCATGACTGCATGGGGCGTCGTTACCTTCCCACCAGAATGGTACATATTGATCTACTCACATTTGTTTGTTTTCAAACTGCTACGTTGGCAGAAGCTGTTGCTAACAGTGGGAGCTCACCCTGCTCCCCGGATTTCAACTGCTGACCTTTCGGTTAACAAGTTCAGCAGCTCAGCAGTTTAACCCACTGCACCATTAGGGCTCCACTACAGCTGGCAATTTGCAATCCTTGAATCTAATGAAGAATTAGATAAATATGCTAACAGTAATGTATGTGATGCTTCATTAGATTCAAACAATCCTTGAATCTAATGAAGCATCACATACATTGCTGTTAACATACTTACCTAATTCTAGTTTCACAGAAGTGCAATTACCGAGGAAGAGAGCAAAACTATTGAAATGCAAAGTACTTCAGTGGGATAATTTAAGGGCAATGAGATATTGAGAGCCAGGGAAGGTTGTGGTTCTGATCTTACCGCTATAGACTCAACTCCTTTTGCACATAGAGGTGACAATCCTGGACAACTTATAGGGCTGCTGTGAAAATTATTGAAATATATTTTCACCCCCAAAATATCCTTGATAAAAGCAATAACAAAGATGTGTGACACTTGCCTGCACTATGGCTTTCAAGTCTTCATATCCGTCCCACTCCTCGCTGTAAATTTCTTGTAGAGTTTCAGACAACTTCTTGGAGGTTTCATGCATCACTATAAGAGTAAAATTGGGGGGGGGGGGGGGTAACAAGCAATATTCCTGGTCAGACAATATCTACAATTCCCATCTCCTTGGCTAATACAGCCAGCATGAGAGATGATAGGAGCCATAATCACAACATCTGTTATTGAACTCCAATATGCCAATGATACCGTAGTCTGTGCACATTCAGAAGAAGATCTACAAGCCCCTCAACACACATTTGCAGAAGCATACGAGAAGCTTGGCCTCTCACTGAACATTGAGAAAACCAAAGTGTGTTTCCAGCAATCACCAGCCAATCCCTCTGCAATGCCAGAAATACAGCTTAATGGTGAACATTAGAAAATCTGCTACCTTGGCAGCCACCTCTCCACAAAAGTTACATTGACATTGAAATGCAATACTATCTGAGCTCTGCAAGTGCAGAATTTTTCCAAATGAAGGAGAGAGTTTTGAAAATTGGGACATTTGTAGGGATATCAAGGTGATTGTTTATATAGCTATTGTCCTCCCAATCCTGCTATATGCCTGTGAAACATGGACTATGTACAGACATCACACCCAACTCCTGAAACAATTCCATCAGCATTGCCTCCCCCCCCCCCCCCCCATCCTGTAAATCTCTTAGGAAGACCGGTGGACAAATGTCAGCATGCTGGAAGGAACAAAGACCACCAGCATTGAAGCAATGCTCCTACAAACTCCGCTGGAGTAGCCACATTGTCCAAATGCCCGATCATCATCTCCAAAAGCAATTATTTAATTTATTTATTTATTTACAGTATTTCTATACCACTTTTCTCACCCCTAGGGGGACTCAAAGCGGTTTACATATAACTGGCAAAAATTCAATGCCATTACATTGGCCACTGATGCGATGCCAATCCATAACAACCACAATAATAAAACCACAATCAAGCACAAATCATAATTAGACAGTACATAAGCAATCATTAAAACAATAAAAAGTACTCTACTCCCAACTCAAGAACAGGAAACAGAATGTTGGTGGTCAGGAAAAGAGATGTAAAGATGGGCTTAAAACCAACATTTAAAACTGTAGCATAGACACTGGGAACTGGGAAGAACTGGCCCTTGAGTGACCTAAATGGAGGTCAGCTGTGACCAGCAGTGCTGTGAAATTCAAAGAGATACGAATGGAGGGCGAAAGGGAGAAACGTGCCAAGCGGAAGGCGCATCAAACCAACCCTGATTGGGACTGCCTTCCACCTGGAAACCAATGTCCTCACTGCGGGAAAACATGCAGGTCAAGAATGGGACTTCACAGTCACCTACGTATCCACCGTCAAGACACTACACTTGCAAGGCCATCATACTTGAACAACAAGGGATCTCCTAACTAAACTAACAGTTCACATCTGGAAGGACCCAATAGCACATCCATGTTTTAAACCATGGTACTGGACTCTCCTTTCTTGGAAGCAATTTCTGAAGATGGTATCTTGATAATAACCTCCTGGCTATGGTAAACATGGAAATAAGCCAGGAAGTATATATTGTAATTATACTATGAAACTACAGAGCTTCCTCTAGGCTTGGGTACACATTTTCTGCCTCAAAGCTACTGAAAGTGAAGGCATAGTGATGTGCCACAAGGAGGCAGTAGAGATAAAGGTTGCTACTTGGGGTTTCTTATACTATTATTACCCCCTTTTCATTGCCTGCTCTGCTGCTTCCTTGTCTTGAAGACACACATTCTCAGGTTATGCAGTTTTCAACAGCTTTGCCTGATGAAGAAGCAAGTGAAGCTTCAAAAGTTTGCATGATGTATTTTATGAGCATTATATGTATGTTATTATTACACTGTTATGATTATGTGGTTTTGATTGGCCCAATAAAGGTGTATCGTGGATTTTGGATATTGTATTTTGTGCAACCTGTGAACCTAGGAAAATGAACTCAAACTTGAGAAATACATAGATGCATATCCTCAGGCCTGAGTTCATTTTCGTTCATGCATCTTCTTCTTCCTTTCCCCATATCATTTCATAGTAGAGGGTGGTTTCCATATGTAGAGGAGTCCACATTTTCACCTTCTATAGCAGATTCTCTTTCCCATGTAAGTGTCTCACTTCTTTTTTAAAAAAATAATCTTTATTGAGAGTTTTCTTAAAAAACAAAGCAATATATATGTATACTTTAAAAGAAAATGAGAGAGGGGAAAAAAGAAAAGAAAAAAAGGGAAAGAGAAAAGGAGAAGAAAAAAAGAAAAAAAAGAAAAGATTATACACATACACACTCATACACACACACACACACACACACACACACACTAGCCATCCCCTGCCATGCACTGCTATGGCCCAGTCTGTGTATATGTGTTTTGTGTGTGTATATATCTGTATATATTTGTGTATATGTGTTTGCGTATATATGTGTGGTTTTGTGAATGTGTTGAAATGTATTTTTTGTTTTTTTGGCTTTTTAAGTCTCTTCTGCTGTGCTTTTCGATGTTTTTATGAGTGATGGTCACTTGTTGGTCTGATATGTGTATTGTGTCCAAATTTGGTGTCAATTCGTCCAGTGGTTTTTGAGTTATGTTAATCCCGCAAATGAACATTACATTTTTATTTATATAGATACACACACACACACACAATATTTTTGACTTCCTTGGTATCTTCCACATGGATTCTTTCTTTTCCTTCTTTTATCTTTATATCCTTCATATTTTCCTCTCTTCTTTCTATATTTCTATTCTTATATTTTAGATATTCTGTCACCTTTGTCCAATCCGTCTCTTTTATTGGGGTCCCTTTATTTTTCGCTATTCGATATGTCAGTCTATCCATGTTTCTAATCTCTACAATTTTCATCATCCAGTAATCCTCGTCTGGTTTCTCTTCTTTTTTCCAGACTTTTGCATAGCAAAAGTGTTTTACTTCTATAATGCTGTATTTTAGTGGAAGATGGTTGTTAACAATAATTCCATATTGTACCTTTCAATTTTGCCATCACAATCATAGAATCATAGAGTTGGAAGAGACCTCATGGGCCATCCAGTCCAACCCCCTACTAAGAAGCAGGAAAACTGCATTCAAAGCACCCCTGACAGGTGGCCATCCAGCCTTTGTTTAAAAGCCTCCAAAGAAGGAGCCTCCACCACACTCCAGAGCAGAGAGTTCCACTGATGAACAGCTCTCACATTCAGGAAGCCCTTCCTCATGTTCAGGTGGAATCTCCTTTCCTGTAGTTTGAAGCCATTGTTCCATTGCA
This sequence comes from Anolis sagrei, assembly GCF_037176765.1. Lineage (NCBI taxonomy): Eukaryota > Metazoa > Chordata > Lepidosauria > Squamata > Anolidae > Anolis > Anolis sagrei. Next base: position 192,338,304 of record NC_090022.1, read on the forward strand.
TCCTAATTTTCAGGATAACAGAAAACACGCTTGCTCCCTCCTCTCTATGACTTCCTCTCACATATTTATACATGGCCCTCATCATGTCTCCTCTCAGTCATCTCTTCTGCAGGCTAAACAAGCCCAGCTCTTTAAGCCGCTTCTCATGGGGCTTGTTCTCCAGACCCTTGATCATTTTAGTCGCCCACCTCTGGACAGATTCCAGCTTGTCAACATCTTCCTTCAATTGTGGTGCCCAGAATTGGATACAGTATTCCAGGTTTGGTCTGACCAAGGCAGAATAGAGGGACAGCACGACTTCCCTGGACAAGGGCCCCCGGAGTCCAGAGTCTTATGAGGATGATGTGTCTAAACTGAGGCATTCATGGAAAACAGCCAGAATGGAGTTGGATTAGATTTAAAACCACCAAGACCCTCATTCAAGTCACATTTCAATGCTGGAATTCCTTTAGTGATACATACCCTCCAACTGTCCTGATTTGGCAGGGACGGTCCCAGTTAACTCTCTGTTGTTTCCCCTTTTCCAGCTTTAAAAAATTATTCCAGTTTCTCTCTACTCCCACTTCCCCTTTTGCCTTCAGTTTACTTCATTTCTTGCAAGCAGTTCAAGTAGTAGATTGCACTCTATTAACTCATTGGAAGGAGGAGAGGGAGGTGTGAAACCTCACCTTTCCCAGTAGGCTCAGATCAAATCAAACTGCAGCAGCCTCTCCTAATATTTTTTCCTCATTGATTATGTTTGTGTATTGACTATTCTTTGATGTTGCTTGGCCATATGGATTTAGTGATGTCATTAAGCATGGTACCTTAAGTGTCAACAGCTATTGCTCCTCAGACCATATAATTTCAATAAAAAACACAAATTCTAACAAAATCTCTAGCTGGAAAGTTTCCAATCCTTGCATGAATTCAGAAGCAGAAGATTATCTTCAAATGCCTCCTGTCTCTCTTTTTAACATCTTCGTTATCACCACTTTTTAGAACACATTGGAGTTGTCATCTAAGCAAAGTACCTTTGACAGCATTGAGGAAAACCTTCAGCTCCTTGTAGAGTTTGTGACCTTCAATCTGGAAAAAGAAAGAAAGAAAGAAGAAAACAATAGGGTCATATGTGTCCTCTTGTACATTTCAGCATATTGTTTTCATTAGTCTCTTTAGGGGGGCTGAGTTGACTCTCCCGCCTACATCACCCCATACTGAGAAGAGTCAACGAAGCCGTTGCCAAGCCAAGCACGCTACATTTGGTGTATCTACTGGCTGAGTATCCCTCATCTCGAATGTCAAAATTCAAAATACTCCAAAACCCAAAATTGTCCACATGGGTGGCTGAGATAGCAACACTTTTACTTTCCAATGGCTGATATTGTCCAGTGTACACAAACTTTGTTTCATGCATAACATCATTAACATATGTTGTATAAAATTACCTTCAGACTGAGTACATAAGGCAGGGGTCCTCAAACTAAGGCCCAGGGGCCGGATACGGCCCTCCAAGGTCATTTACCCAGCCCTCGCTCAGGGTCAACCTAAGTCTGAAATGACTTGAGATCATATAACAACAATGACAATCCTATCTCATCAGCCAAAATCAGGCCCACACTTCCCATTGAAATACTAATAAATTTATATTTGTTAAAATTGTTCTTTTAATTATTATATTGTCTTAAGTGGTTTTTGCACTACAAATAAGATATGTTCAGTGTGCATAGGAATTCATTCATTATTTTTTTTCAAATTATAATCTGGGCCCTCCAACAGTTTGGGGGACTGTGACCTGGCCCTCTGCTTAAAAAAGTTTGAGGACCCCGGGCATAAGGTATATGTGAAACATACATTAATGAGTTAGACCCCTTCTAAGATGCCATATAATCCAGATTATCAAAGCTGATAATCCACATTATCTGATTTGAACTGGATTATATGAGTCTCCACTGTCATATAATCCAGTTCAAAGCAGATAAACTTGATTTTATATGGCAATGTAGAATGGGCCTTAATCAGATTCTATAATCAGCAAACCATGGATTTTTATGGATTTCAACTCACTTCTTCAGATGTACAGATAGAAATCCATCTTCAACCCATTGGCTGTATTGCAAATACTAAAAAGGTGTGTGTATACAAGCTGTTAAATTGTGTACAATTTGGAGAAACAGCATTATAATATCAGAATAATTTCAGACTGGCTCTCTTCTCCCTTTTTCTCTCAATGCAAAGAAATGAATTTGGCAACCAGAGTCTCAACAGGTGTGATACCTCTAAACCTATTGATGACCCATTGGATGTGTGTCTATTAAAATGACTACACTCAGGATTCCTGTCCCATTCTTATAAATGCAGAGTTTGGTGTAAGAACAGGGAAGGCCCAGGAAGACATGAGGAAAAGCTTTAGCAAAGGGATCAGTTTGTGAGCATATGAAGAGCTAAGATAAAACTTTAGACTGGGGAACTACAGTATCTCCAAGACATCTGAGTACATGTATGTAAACGCAAATACAGGTATTACATTTTTTAAAAAAAATCCTGATTCCAAGTTTTTCAAATAAGGGAGACTCAATCTGTAGTTGATGTTACTTGAACATACAGAGCATTTCTATCTCACTAATTCCTTTAGCATCTTTTATTCTTTCCTTTGGTAAGATTATTTTAGAATCCTGTGGGCTAAACAGAATATGTGTTGTGATAACAAATTCAGTGTCAGCAATTTCTTAGAGGAGGGTATAGCACAATCATTTAGGACTACCAGCCTTGGTCTAGTACAATGTTTCTCAACCTGGGGGTCGGGACCCCTGGAGGGGTCGTGAGGGGGTGTCAGAGGGGTCACCAAAGACCATCCGAAAACAGTATTTTCTGTTGGTAATGGGGGTTTTGTGTGGGAAGTTTGGCCCAATTCTAACCTTGGTGAGGTTCAGAATGTTCTTCGATTGTAGGTGAACAATAAATCCCAGCAACTACAACTCCCAAATGCCAAGTCTATTTTCCCTACACTCCACCAAAGTTCACATTTGGACATATTGATTTTCATGGCAAGTTTGGTCCAGATCCATCATTGTTTTGAGTCCACAGTGCTCTTGGGATTTAGGTGAACTACAACTTCAAAACTCAAGGTCAATGCCCACCAAACCTTTCGAGTATTTTCTGTTGGTTCTGGGAGTTCTGTGTGCCACGTTTGGTTCAGTTCTATCATTGGTGGAGTTCAGAATGCTCTTTGATTGCAGATGAACTTTAAATTCCAGCAACTACAACTCCCAAATGATGGAATCAATCCCCCCCCCATCCCCCCACTATTTGAATTTGGGCGTATCGGGTCTATGTGCCAAATTTGGTCCAGTGAATGAAAATACATCCTGCATAAATTACAGTTGTGAAGTAGCAATGAAAATAACGTTATGGTTGGGGGTCACCACCACATGAGGAACTCTATTAAGGGGTCGTGGTACTTGGGAGGTTGAGAACCACTGGTCTAGTATGTCTAATGTGGACCTCAGAATCCTAAGTAAACATTTAGTTGAAAAGTATTTCCAATTCTGTGAGAAAAACATAGAATAGACTATGTGTTATACGCCCCATATGCCAAATGCCAGCCCCCCAGTCATTCTTTGATAAACAACCTGCTGCTGTTGGAAGTTGTATGCATATTGTTCAAACTGTTCATCTTTTGTTTCAACAGTTTTCCCCAGTTTCTGCAAAACCTGTGGAGACAAAAAATGAGTAAATATAGGAAAACAGGAGTCGTAAAGACCAGCTGAAAAGTGAGACAACACTTTCAAAATTAACGGTCAAGCAGTGTACTTTGGGCTGCTGTGAATTTTCTCAAAATTACCGAAATATGGCAATGGGACACTTGATTTCCAGCTTCTCTTGCTGCACAGGAACCCTGACAGAATCAAAAACAGCTAAGTCTGCAAGTCATTGTAGCATTTACAAGCTAAACTGCACCTCAGAGTGTCGAACTAGACAATAAGGAGAGTGTGTATTTCTTATAATAAATTGGTTTTCCTCCCACAAGTAGATTTCCTCAGAGTTAAGTGCCTCAGAAATCAGACTTGCTAACTGAATCCACGTCTACCTATCAATGATGGACTGTAACACAAAAACACATTGAATGCAAAATGCCCAGGTGAAGACAACCACATGCTACAACAAACAAAGGTATTGTACAGCTTGGGGGAGCATGTCTTCAAAACAGCAATAAATACATGAGCTAATCAAAGAACTACACAACGCACAGGAATCCCATGGTATTTGTTGACTAGACTAGTGTTTTGTTGCTTTTCAAATGTGAATTTCAGATGGGAAAGGGAATTTTTAAATATTACTTTTGGGTTTTTTTAGCACTTACTATAACAAGGAAGGAAGCTGCTTTAAAAAAATCAGGTCAACACCCTTTGCCTACAAGCACCTCCCTTTTTGTGGTTTCTATCTCCTCATGTTCCCTGATCTGGTATTCTCCATAGTGTAACATAAAAACAAGAAAAATAGATTAAAGTATTATCTGATTTTTCTTCAGTATTTATCAGGAGCAATAGATATTTTTTCCAGAGAGGGGCAAATTTGCATAATGCTTTGTGAGCTTAATTCACAGAAACATTACAATACTGCTGTGCATGCTCCTAGTGCAGATGTCTCGCATTTTGATTCTTTTGAAGAATACAGAAGAAATCCATCAAATTTACATGGAATGAGGGAGACCAAAATGCATTGGCATTTTCTGAAACCTCCAACTTTATCATAACATTGACAAGTTGGGTTGCTGTGAGCTTTCCGGGCTGTATGGCCATGTTCCAGAAGCATTCTCTCCTGACGTTTCACCCACATCTATGGCAGGCACCCTCAGAGGTTGCGAGGCTTGTTGAAAACTAGGCAAGTGAGGTTTATATATCTGTGGAATGTATATATAAATCTCATTTGCCTAGATTCCAACAGACCTCACAACCTCTGAGTAGTAACTTATGGATGCGAGAGGTGGACCATAAGGAAGGCTGAGTGAAGGAAGATAGATGCTTTTGAACTGTGGTGCTGGAGGAAAATTCTGAGAGTGCCTTGGACCATGAGAAGATCCAACCAGGCCATCCTTCAGGAAATAAAGCCCGGTTGCTCACTGGAGGGAAGGATACTAGAGACAAAGTTGAAGTACTTTGGCCACATCATGAGGAGATAGCAAAGCCTAGAGAAGACAATTATGCTGGGGAAAGTGGAAGGCAAAAGGAAGAGGGGCCGACCAAGGGCAAGATGGATGGATGGCATCCTTGAAGTGACTGGACTGACCTTGAAGGAGCTGGGGGTGGTAACGGCCGACAGGGAGCTCTGGCGTGGGCTGGTCCATGAGGTCACGAAGAGTCGGAGATGACTGAGCGAATGAACAACAACATGTGGAGCTCCAAAATAAAATCAGAAAGAATAGAAACAAAATCTGGGAACTTTCTGTGGGGAGGGGAAAGTCCCACCGTCCTCTTGGAGCCAGCCACCACCAACCACTGAACTTTTATTATTTTACTCAGAAATGTGTGTGGTTCCTTTCTTGATAAATGTTAAGACATAGTTTTGACCTTTATTAAAAAAGGAACCATCTCCTTCTCTGCGAAGAGTACGGAAAAGTAAGAGCTTGGGTGAACTTACAACAGCCCTCTCTACTCTCTCTACTGCAGTGCCTCTTCTGACATTTTTGACAATGGCAGCAGAAAGAGGCTCTTTTGTACTTTTCCTCAAAGGAGTGTAGACATGTTAGAATGGGGTGATGCTGTCGCCTTTGGCCACTCTACTGAGAGATGTGGCTAAGGTACAATGTTTACAGTGATCTATGGGTAAGCTGACCCAAGTATTTTGGGATGATTTTTTAACCAAAATTTCTAGACTTATGCATGAATAGAATACATACAATAATTCATTGGCTAAAAACACTAAAGCCTGGCACAAAATAAGTGTGGTCTTTAAAATTACACTAAACATCTTCCTGACTAGTAGGTTATGTGCCTAGGGGCCTAAATTAAAATGTGGAGATTTGAGGGTTATAGCCCCTTGTAGACACCCAGGAAGTGAAAGTGTCAACCCCTCCAATTAGAGATACATTATACTGGAAATGTAAAAATGTAGAACTTGGCTTATCAGGACAGGCCAATGGGCCATTTTGGTTAGTGTTTTATTTTTGGTAGCAGCCAGATGATGATGATGATGATGATGATGATGATGATGATGATGATAATCAAAATAAGGATCGAAAATTTAGTGGATGGCCCGAAATGCAGACTGTGCAAGGAAGCTGATGAAACCATGGACCATATCCTCAGTTGTTGCAAGAAAATCACTCAGACAGACTACAAACAGAGGCACAACTCTGTAGTCCAAATGATTCACCGGAACTTATGTCACAAGTACCACCTGCCAGCAGTAAAGAATTGGTGGGATCATAAGGTTGTGGAAAATGATCATGCAGAACTACTGTGGAACTTTTGAATCCAGACTGACAAAGTTTTGGAACACAATACCCCAGACATCACGATTGTGGAAAAGAAAAAAGTCTGGATTATTGATGTCGCCATACCAGGTGACAGCCACACTGAGGAAAAACAACAGGAAAAACTCAGCCGCTATCAAGACCTCAAAATTGAACCCCAAAGGCTCTGGCATAAACCAGTACAGTAGTCCCAGTGGTCATTGGCGAACTGGGCGTCGTGCCAAAAGATCTCAGCCGGCATTTGGAAACAATAAACATCGACAAAATCATGATCTGTCAACTGCAAAAGGCTACCTTACTTGGATCTGCACTCATCCTTCGAAAATACATCACACAGTCCTAGACACTTGAGAAGTGTTCGACTTGTGATTTTGTGATACGAAATCCAGCATATAGATCTTGTTTGCTGTAACATACTGTGTTTTGTGTCAGTAAAACAACAACAACAACAACAATCATTATTTATTTATAACTCACCCTCTCTCCCCAAAGGGATTCATGGCAACTTGCCAAGATATCTGCAAAATGTGAAATTGATAGCCTTTCTTGTGGTTTTCTCCCCTGGAGATTTCTGGTTTTCAGGGGTGTCTCGGCATTACCTCAACTTCATTATCCTTTTGGTTTCCACAGGAAATGATTGATCATTTCCCAAACATTAGCTCTGCTGTCTGGAACTTAGGATATTACAACATTATAGAGGGCACCAATTTAGTGAAGGTTTTGTGCATTGGTTTGTAAAGTGGTCCATTTCATTTAGTCAACTTGACTAACCACGAGGATAATGAGAAACAAGACAAGCATGTACCTTCACCAGAAGCCAAAATGGAAGATATCATACTTTGGACGTATCTAATGACTTGTATCAACTCATGATAAGACAATAATACTTGATGAAGGTGACGACAATAGGGTTGGCAAAAATCTGACCCCACCTCCTAGTGGTGCTGGCTGAATAACCAACCAATGGGGCAATGGACTGCAGTAATAGGCGATGCAATGCGCCAGCTGCAGTACAAACAGTTGCATCAACCTGTCAAAACCACCAAGGGTTTTTTTTTAGGAATGCCCAAAACAAAGCCAATGCAAAGCAGGCCCTACGAATTTGTGGGACAAACGCTAGGAGGAGGACGAGGAGGACGAGGAGGAGGAGGAATTTGTGGGACAAACGCTAGGAGGAGGACAAGGAGGACGAGGAGGAGGAGGAAGAAGAAGAAGAAGAAGGATGACAACAACAATAGGAAGAGAGGCGTTACATGTGGATAAACCTCATCATGGAAGCCCCAGCCTCCAGTCTGCAGAATCTAATCTAGGTGGTTAACAACAAAAGTCTTTCATTTGGAGGGTTTCCATAAGTCAGGCTCAACTTGACAACAGTTAATAACAACTGTCAAGAGATGAGATAAAAGGGAGATATAGAAGCTAAGAAAAATGTGTTAAAGGAGTTTCTAGGCTCTGCTGTTGTTTCCACAACAACATGTCAGTAACTTGAAGAAAGTAAAAATCATACCATCTGCGGCTTCTCACTCACTGACAGGAAGTCTCCAAAACTCAGCATCACAATTGAAAAGGCCTTGTGTTTCTCATGCTCCCCTTCCTGACCCATGTTTCTAAGGGTGAGAGCTTTGGGCTAGGTAGGAACTGAATTCACAAAATTGGGACTTAATTTTTAAAAATATGGGACCTAATTAAAAAAGAGGAGCACTGGCAGCATTTCAAACAAGGGTTTACCAAGGGAATTGTGCCAATTGGGAAAAGACAAGTGTTTGCTATGTAAGTAAGTTAGTAATGCAACATAGTACAGTATATTTTATTTGTAATGTGCTGTTTCAGTGTGTCAAAAATTCAAAAAGAAAAAAAAGTATCCTCAAATGGACAAGAGAATGCTTATTTGCTCTAAAGTTGAAATAGAGATGACAGTTGTTATTCAGCTAATGCTCCAAAGGAAATTATCACCCACATAAAGAGGTAGCTGAAGGAAAAACGACCACATTGGTTTTCAACATTTTGACCAATTTGATTTAATTAGCTAGAAGCCATTAGTTGAACAGATGAAAACGAATTACAAAAATACAGTGACATCGCCAAATTGCAATACCACAAAAAATCATTAACCATCATTAGTTTATAGCAGAAACAGGGAGCCAAGTGCTTTCTACATAGGCTTTTTAATCATTTTTGGTATATCGGTTTGATCTGGTGATCCAGCATGGAGATAACATTTGTATTTTGCTGGAAAGTTATGAAGATTGCAGCAAAAGCCTGTCTGAAGTGAAACTGGACATAATGCCTGTTGTTCATTTGTTCAGTCGTTTCCGACTCTTTGTGACCTCATGGACCAGCCTACGCCAGAGCTCCCTGTTGGCTGTCACCACCCCCAGCTCCTTCAAGGTCAATCCAGTCACTTCAAGGATACCATTCATCCGTCTTGTCCTAGGTCGGCCCCTCTTCCTTTTTCCTTCCTTTTTCCCTAGCAAAATTGTCTTCTCCAAGCTTTCCTTTCTTCTCATGATGTGGCCAAAGTACTTCATCTTTGCTTCTAACATCCTTCCCTCCAATGAGCAGTCGGGCTTTATTTCCTGGAGTATGGACTGGTTGGATCTTCTCGCACTCTCAGAACTTTCCTCCAGCACCACAGCTCAAAAGCATCTATCTTCCTTCGCTCAGCCTTCCCTATGGTCCAGCTCCCACACCCGTAGGTGAGTACAGGGAATATCATTGCTTTGACTATGTGGATCTTCGTTGCCAGTGTGATGTCTCTACTCTTTACTATTTTATCAAGATTGGTCATTTCCTCCCAAGAAGTAAGCGTCTCCTGATTTCCTGGCTACACTCTGCGTCTGCAGTAATCTTTGCACCTAGAAATACAAAGTCTGTCACGGCCTCCACATTTTCTCCCTCTATTTCCCAGTTGTCAATCCTTCTTGTTGCCATAATCTTGGTTTTTTTTATGTTTAGCTGCAACTCAGCTTTTGCGCTGGGTTGCAGCTAAACATAATGCTACACTCCCCAAATTCACAGAACAAAACCAGGTAAATTATTTGGCCTCTGAGGAAGAAAATTCTACAAGCACTTTTCACTGTATGTCTGATGGCAGTAAAAAATTTACAAGAAAAGGAAGAATAAAACCAATATAGAGCAATGTATCATCTTATTGCTCAGAGATTTGCTACCTAAGGTACCTGCCTCATTTTGCCCTCTAACAAAGTCATGTTGCCTGCAGTCCTAGCCTGTAGCATTCGGTTTTCTAGTGTGGGCGTACATGAGGTTTCCACAGCTTTTTTGCCTGTTCCACACACTTGTGCAACCTGACAACCCCACATCACTTGTTTGAGTTTTTAAAAACCAAAAACCTTCCTTTGTGGCAGAGAATAAATTGTAACTTTCCGCAGTTTTCCACATCCTAACTCTGTAGGTGTAGAAAAATGCTACGCTGAGAGAGAACAACAGGCAGGAGGGAAAAAATTAAGTCAAGACTTTTCAAAATGGATTCTTATAGTTCCAACAATTAGTGCGAACAACAAATATACACATCTCTTCTTGGATATCCCTGCACAACATTTCACAGGTGCAAAATGTGACATGTGTGACCAAGCAACATCAGAGTGTGTCCAGACTGCAAATGTTATCGCTGAGAGGCATACACAAGCCAGGTGGGGGTGAAATAGCTTGTTTTGGTCAAGGTCTACTGGGAAAGGCACATCTCTCCCTTCTCCTCTTCTCTAAATGAATTGAATACAAACTAAGCACCCAAACACTACCATTGCATGTTAAATACAGTCTGCAGCAAATGAGTGTGGGAGGAAAAGAGAGAAACAGTTTAACATGTGGGGCAATCTTTACACTTCCATTTTGCTCTCTTCTTTTTGTTTTTTTAAACTTGATCTGCCTTTCCCTGATTCAAGGGCCAGGCTTTAGCACAGCAGGTTAAACTGCTAGCTGCATAAAATCTTGCTGATCAAAAGGTCAACAGTTCAAATCTGGGTTGGAGTGAGCTCCTAGACATCAGCACAGCTACTGCTTACCTAAGGCCCGTCGCAAACTAGGTTTCTGCTGGAGAAACCCTTGCTAGCAAGTCCCTGACGTCATGAGCCTGCGCCTCTCTCCCCGCCCCTTTCTCCACCCCTTTCTCTTTGCGAGCGTGGTTTTTCCTTTGCTAGGGCAGCATTGCCCGCATTTTCTCTCAGTTGAATTCTGCCAACTGAGAGAAAATGCGGGCAATGCTGCCCTAGCAAAGGAAAAACCACGCTCGCATGGAGAAAGGGGCAGAGAAAGGGGCGGGGAGAGAGGCGGAGTCTCGTGACATCAGGGACATGCTAGCAAGGGTTTCTCTCGCAGGAACAGAGTTTGCGACGGCTCTAACAGCTCAAAAACAGCAGTGTGAGTAGATAAATAGGTACCACTTTTGTCGTGAGGTAACAAAAGGTACCCATGCAGACAGACCGGCAATTCAATCGGGAGAGCGTCTAAGGACAACAAAGCTTCACGACATGGAAGATGGAGCGACAACCCCCGCCCCCATGGCCAGAGTCTAGCACAGTTTCCAGATGCTGGAAATGGAAATAAATGGGAAGCCATTACCTCTGTTTATGTTCTTTCTTTGTTAATTTTATAATGGCATTGAATGTTTACCATATAGGTGTACTGTTATCCGCCCTAAGTCTCCTCAGGGAGATAGGGTGGGATATAAATAAAGTATATTATTATTATTTTACTGACACAAAAGCACAGTATGTCACAGCAAATGAGATCTATATGCTGGATTTTGTATCAAAAAAATCACAAGTCGAACACTTCACAAGCGTCTAGGACTGTGTGATGTATTTTCGAATGATGCGTGCAGATCCAAGTAAGGTGGCCTGAGATCTATTCAAAAAGTGAATTTTCACTCTTGCAAGTTTCCAGACCATGCATTCATTTTTTTGGCCAGGAAAAAAGTGATCTTACAAATCTGGAGGAGCTGAGGACTGCAAAACTGCACTTGGAAACTATGATAATATTATTTATTATTTATTTAAAACTTTTATATCCCGATCTTCTTTATCTCCATAGAGGGACTCAGACCGGCTGACAGCAAAAATTCAGTGCTAACACTATAATCTAAAATATCATACATCAACATTAAAATTAACCAATACATATAGGATAAATTACATAACAGCCGTTCGCCAAGATAAAATCATGTCAACTCAGTCCGTATATTCAGTCTATATATTGTGGTCAGTAACTTTGGTCAATTGCTGGTCTCAGACATCATTCCGCGAAAACTTCGTTCCACAACCAAGTTTTCACTAGCTCCCTAAAGGTCAGGAGGGAGGGGGCAGATCTAATTTCATTTGGGAGGGAATTCCATAGTTGAGGAGCCACCACAGAAAAGGCCCTGTCTCTCTGATAAGCCAGTGAATATTATCAGTTATAACCTGTGATTGATATCATCTGTTTGGAAAAGGCTTCATGATTGACAAGATCTCCCTTCCTTCCTTCCTTCCTTCCTTCCTTCCTTCCTTCCTTCCTTCCTTCCTTTTCTCCCCAATTTCAATTCTTTGAAGGATTCTCAAAGAAGAATTTTCAGTTATTTTGCTACGACATCTCCCTTTGCAATACTTCGGTCTTTTAAGACTTCACTTTCCTCCTAACAAAAAGTTATGGGCAGATGTAACACAGAATCCCATAACATTTTACAGAATGATAAAACGACGACTTCTTTGGCCGAGTTGTACCAGTTCTTTTTCTTTATTAACAAATACGTTAACAAACAAAACAAAACAAAACACCCTGCCCTCTTGCCCCGATTATAAATACCACAATTACAAATGTAGGTTAGATTCACTATGGCTGTGTCCACACTTCAAAGAGATAGCAGTTCAATATGAATTTAACTGTCATGATGATGGAAACCTAGGATTTGCAGTTATGAGATGTTTGCCCTTCTCTGGAGAGCGCTGGTACACAACAAACTACAAATCCCAGGATTCCATATATTGGAGCCATGACACTTAGTGGCATTAGACTGTCATAATTCTGCAGTATGGATGGTCTGAATGTCATATATGTTGGCTGACTGGAGACTTTAAAGCTAGGGTAGGAATCATGTAAGGAAGTTGGGAGCAATCCAGGCAAAGGAAGAAAATGCGTCTCTTATCCTTTCTGACTTTGCATAGTCTTTCATTTTGGTGGGACCTCTTTGCTTTGTTGTTTTGAAGAAGTAAAAAATATTGGTTCTGTGCACGTCCCTCCCAGACATAATAATAAGACGGTTACATTGAAAAGAAATGCCTCATCACCAATACCTTCTCTTGAGCTCGGCTGAGTTGCTTTTGGACCCGCTTTGCAAACAGCCCAGCACCTCCGGTCTTGCCTTCTGCCATGGCTGCTGCGTCTGCTTGGACAATTTCTCTTTTCAGCACCAAGTTGTGGTTTAATTGTCACTCTTTTTTTAACTGTGGTAGAAGGAAGTTTTGAGAAACGGGTGTCAGCTGTCACTAGGCTTGGCATCCGCTTAATCATCGGTGGGCGTGTTTGCCTCCGCAGCTGAATGCTGGGAAAGATGGGCTTCCTTTATAGCTGGAGTGTTGAAATTTTGAGTACCCAGATGTTTCATACTCTTACTTGAAGTAGCAGCACCAATGGAGCCAAATGCTCTAAGGAGTAAGGGCTTGTGGGAGTTGTAGACAAAACATCTGGAGAGCCAAAGATTTCCCATCCCTGTTTTGTAAGAAGCCTAAAGGGAAACCAATACTTTGAGCAAATCTGTGAACAACAATGCACAGTGTCTATAGAGGACTCTTCAGGAAATGCTTCAGTTCTACTTCATCAAAAAGAAAAAAACACCCTATTTAGCAAGCATTCAAATACTGATTTATTATTAATAAATGTTTGATTTTTATACCTATTTATATACCTATATAGCTGAGATATGTAAACATTTCTTGGGCAGAAAGGGGCTGTGAGTAGAAAAAGTTTAAGCCCTGTGCTAGAGGACCTAGAAATGCTAGGTATTCTTTGTAAGCATATTCTAGTTCCTCCAGTGTCATTCCATGTCATGCTTCTGTCAGAAGTTATTTATTTCAATCAGGGTTGCTATTTTCCACATTTCGTATTTCCATAGTTAGCCTAGGACAGTATTTCTCAACCTGGGGATCTAGGAGGGGGGATCACGAGGGGGTGTCAGAGAGATTGCCAAAGACCATTAGAAAACACAGTATTTTCTGTTGTTCATGGGGGTTCTGAGTGGGAAGTTTGGCCCAATTCTATTGTTGGTGGGTCTCAGAATGCTCTTTGCGTGTACGTGAACTATAAATCCCAGCAACTACAACACCCAAATGTCAAGGTCTATTTTCCCCCAAACACCACCAGTGTTGACATCTGTGCATATTGATTATTTGTGCCAAGTTTGGTCCAGATTCATCATTGTTTGAGTCCACAGTGCTGTCTGGATGAAGGTGAACTACAACTCCAAAACTCAAGGTCAATGCACACCAAACCCTTCCTTCCAGTATTTTCTGTTGGTCATGGGAGTTCTGTGTGCTAAGATTGGTTCAATTCCATCGTTGGTGGAGTTCAGAATGTAGATGAACTATAAATCCCAGCAACTACAATTCCCAAATGACAAAATCAATCTCTCCAACCCCACCAGTATTTAAATTTGGGGGTATCGGGTATTTGTGCCAATTTTCATCCAGTGAATGAAAATACATCCTGCATATCAGATATTTACATTACAATTGATAACAGTAGCAAAATTTACAGTTATGAAGTAGCAACGAAAACAATTTTATGGTTAGGGGTCACCACAACATGAGGAATTGTATTAAGGGGTCCTGGCATTAGGAAGGTTGAGAAACACTGGCCTAGGAGCTTATGCCCCTTGGATATGAGGGTGTCGTGTGTTTGATATGTAAACAAAAGAGTAGAGTACTGTGGTGTATATTCAACTTTCTACTGTCATTAATATGTGACCTTTAACCAGCCATAGTTTCTAACCCTATAATACCTGTTGTAGGGATAAAATGGAAAATTGCTGTACAGTGTTCACTAACTTATTGTGAGGGTTCCGTTCCAGGATCACCCACAATAAGTGACAATCCGCGAAGTAGGGACACCATATTAATTTTAATATTTATACATTATTTTATATAGTTTATATATTATTTTCTTATCCGCGCTTCCTTACTCTCCTCCTGGCACATCCCGTGGGCGTCTGCCTGCCTCCCTGGCTTCTGCAGACCCCAGCAGAGCCTCCGGAGCCACGTAGGCAGCAGCAGGCCAGCGAGGCAGCCCTTCCCCACTCCATTTCCAGGGTCCCTGGCCTCCACTGGATGTAAATATTTTATATTTGATATTTTTAATCAATATTTTCAAAAACCTGCGAAACAGCAAGTCCGCTAAAAGCGAACCATGAAGTAGCAAGGGAACACTGTATTGACCTTTCTCCTTCAAATCAGTTCCCTTCCATGTTTTGTATGTCATCTCCTGTCATCTGCAATCAGCATGGACTATGGTAGGAAATATTGGGAGTTGGTAGGAGTTGTTGGGAGTTGTACCCCAACACACAGAGAGGGCCCCAAGCTGCAGAAGGCTGTTTTATACATTAAACACATTCTGCATCTGGATATTATTCTGGGATAATGTATACACACTATATTTCAGATTGCTCTGGTAAGACATCAGATGAGATATTTGGACCTATTTGGGAACAGGTGGACTGTATATGATAACTATATAAATTCCTATGCAAGAAAGAACCATTGTCTTTAATTTTTAGTTACTACAGAAATGGAAAGCAGAAAAGACAACACCGGGAGATTATATTTTCTGCCTTCTATGAAGGACACCAGATGGAGAGGTTTTTTTTTTTTTTTTTGTCGTGTCAGGAGCGACTTGAGAAACTGCAAGTCACTTCTGGTGTGAGAGAATTGGCCATCTGCAAGGACGTTGCCCAGGGGACGCTCGGATGAATTGATGTTTTTATCATCCTTGTGGGAGGCTACTCTCATGTCCCCGCATGAGGAGCAGGAGCTGATAGAGGGAGCTCATCCACCTCTCCCTGGATTCGAACCTGCGACCTGCCGGCACAGGGGTTTAACCCACTGCACCACCGGGGGCTCTTACATGGAGAGGTGTGAGCTTATATATATGAAATGGAAAATGAGCCAGGAATTGGTCAGCCTTTTTTTCTGTCATGAAAAGACTTGGCTCCAAATTCCAGTTGCCTTGGATGTGGAAAATCACAGGAAAGTATATATTGTGTTATCATGGTTTTTTGCCACAGTCCATGGGATTTAAATGTGTGTGTATCCACATTGGTATACAAAAACAATGCCCTAAACTAAAGGTTTTTTAGTTGCTATTTGCTGTTTGAAAGCAACTTTGAGAACCATTTGGTTGAAAAGCAGAGCATAAACTTTCAACTTATATAGGGAGAACTTGGGAAATTTATTTATTTTTCGGGTGATATTGTTCAAAATCTACAAGTAAGTATGGCTAGTGGCCTTGCTGGCTAGAAACTTTGGGACTTGTAGCTCCAAAAAGCAAATCTGCCAAGTTTTGTAGACACATGAATTCGACATCTTTCTGAATTTTGGAAATAAGTTTGCATATTTCGGGGATGTTAATGCATATTAGTCATGTTTATTGTCATCATCCCTTGAAGAACTTTACACCATAGACATTGATAATTAAACTAACTCCAATATTCTTATTCTCTAAGCCTTGGACAGAAACTGGCCCATCAAAGTATAGTATGAAACCTCCAAGGAGAGGCCAAGATAACATTAACTGAATGTACAGAGAGAAAATGTGAAATTGCTTCCCGATTTATGATAATTTTGTAATTTTATGATGTTCTTGGTACTGAATCATCTATAAAAAAAGGAGGACAAACAAAATAACGACATGCATAGCTTTATTTTGAATGTGGATTACAGAAATCATGATGTTCTGAGAAACAGTTGCAGCACTTTCTGACCTGGCAATTGCATTAGCTTTCGGTGTAGTTTTGTTTTAGTAAATGATCTGGAAGAAAAGAATTTAAAAATTAAGAATAAAGGATATTCTTCAGAGAGAAAATATTTGACAGAAAAGGAGGGAGCTCTTAAGAGACCAGCTTTAATATTAGGCAAATATTGTAATTTGCAAATGCTGGGAGTCAGTGTGGTGCTGTGGTTTGATTGTTGGACTAGGAGTCAAGGGACCTGTGTTTGAATCCCTTCTCAGCCATGGAAACCTACTTGGTTAGTTTGGGCAAGTCACTCTCTCAGCCTCTCTCAGAGAGAATTTTGGCAGAGGTTGCTTGTCACACAACCAGATAGTGTGGCCCTGGAAATACTCCCACCTGAGGCCCCAAACTGAAGCCTTCCATTCTATTGAACCTGAAAGTCCTGCTAGTCTCAAAGCCCAGAACGTGGCCAGTATAGGACAACCACTATAATTACCTTTCTATTTTGGTATTCATCTCCCCTCTTTTGGAGAAAATGATACAGGATGAGACTCCATGGAGTTTACCACCACTTTGGCACCATCATCATTTAGGGGAGTAAACCATAGTAGCTGACCTGAGCCCTGAATTTGGAAAGGCAGAATGTGTGTGTGTGTGTGTGTGTGTGTGTGTATATAAAACTTTTTTTCATGTCAGGAGCGACTTGAGAAACTGCAAGTTACTTCTAGTGTGAGAGAATTGGCTGTTTGCAAGAATGTTGCCCAGGGGATGCCCAGATGTTTTACCATCCTGTGGGAGGCTTCTCTCATGTCCCCACATGGGAAGCTGGAGCTGACAGAAGAGAGCTCACTGCACTCTTCCCGGATTCGAGCCGCCAACTTTTCGGGCAGCAGTTCTGCCAGCACAGGGGTTTAACCCATTGTGCCACCAAAGGCTCTTTTGTGCCGGCAGGACTACTGACCAACAGATTGGCAGTTCAAATCTGAGGAGTGGGGTGAGCACCTGTCTCAGCTCTAGCTTCCCATGTGGGGACAGGAGGGAAGCCTCGCACAGGACGGTAAAACATCAAAACATTTTGATGTCTCCTGGGCAACGTCCTTGCAGATGGCCAATTCTCTCATACCAGAAGCATCTTGCAGTTTCTCAAGTCGCTACGGACGTTAAAAAAAACAAAAACTAAAAAATGCCAAATATAATACAATAAACTGACCCATGCTTTTAATAAAACAGCAAAGGTCATATATGACAAATCCCCACTGTACACCCCCTTCATACTAAACCCACAGCAGCCTAAACTTACACTGTTGATCCAAGAAATGTAGGCGGAGACCCGGGTGAACACTGTAGGTTTCCTGTAGACATTGCAGCCAGAACTGGAAACAAAGCTAGTGACTCCATGAACATAGTATGCCCCATTCACTAGGCAGTGTAATGGACCGCCAGAATCCCCCTGGAGAACAAGGGAGAAATCAGAGACATATATCGCCATCCTTTCTGATTTATTTTCTCTTATTTGTTGATACCAAGAGTGAAATATCTGTTTAGTTAAGCCAAGGAGTGCAATTCGCAGATAGATAGATAGATAGTGTTAACAACAATTTTACCTTTCATTATTTTTTTCACTCAGTGAGAATCATATTATTTCTAAATAGCAGTGATAGGCTCTCATAATTTTAATGTACCGTTTGATATTTTGAGTAACTTGTCAGGTGACATGTTTTAAATCTCATAAATCAACGAAATGGGCTAACTTTAATAAATTCTTTCTTTCACATTATTTCATTAATAGTAATACAGATATGTACAGACTTTGAACAGAGCTATGTCCAAGGAACGGGCTAAGCTCTTGCCTTCTGCCACTCGACTCAGAGAAGGGGATAATTTCTTTTTGAATAAGAGGTAGGGTACTGTATTCATAGGGGCCGGGGTGGTGCAGTGGGTTAAACCACTAAACTGCGGAACTTGCTGATCGCAAGGTGAGCAGTTCTATTCCGTGGGATAGGGTGAGCTCCCATTGTTAGCCCTAGCTTCTGCCAACCTAGCAATTCAAAAACATGCAAATGTGAGATCAATAGATACCGCTTCGGTGGGAAGATAACGGCACATCGTGCAGTCATGCCAGCCACATGACCTTGGACGCGTCTACGGACAATGCTGGCTCTCCAGTTTAGAAATGGAGATGAGTACCACCTCCCAGAATCGGACATAACTAGACTTAATGTCAAGGGGAAACCTTTACATTTACCTTCACTGTACTCATAATGTTCCATAGAGAAGATGATGCAAATTTTGGGTTGATTTTTTTCACTAAAATTTTTTGATGTGGACATGAATGTGTAGGGTACCTTTTAAAAGTTCCTATAGAACTAAAACACAGATTCAAAATCATTGCACGCTTCATTTTTGAATCTACTTTAGAAATTGTAGCCTCATTCTTATTGCTTTTCTTAAAATGTAACTATTGAATCAATAGGATTTACTTGTGTATGGTTTGACTTGCCATTCCGCAATTGATACAGTGGATCTGCAGTTGTTGGGACATGCCATGAGGATTCCAGGCTTCATTTGCACATTTTAGGGGCGGGGGGACACACCTTTTCTCCCAAACCAGCTGCCACTCTACAGCCAAGTATTACTGGGTACTTGCTAGATTACCTGGCATCCAGAGCGTGCGCCATCTCCCCCGGCACAAACCATGGTATTCTTGACCGTGTATCCCCAATAGGATGAACTGGAGCAGGTTGAATAATCCACCACAGGGAGATAGGCTTCCTGCAGGACCGATGCCAGCTGTCCATTAGCTGTCCAAAAAATAAAATAAAATAAAATAAAATAATGCATTATAGGCAGAGATTCACATTGCCCATCTTTTCTCCCGAAACCTTGTGAAAGTGTTGTTTGCATACCTAGTGAGTCTATGTGACCCAGAGCTTAGAAAATAAGTTTGGGAAAGTAATTCTTTATGTAACTCATACCCATGCTCCCTAGAAGAAGTTCGTTATCATTGTTTGAATGTTTAAAAAAATCTGAAATGATTAAACTGAAGCTATTGTACTTTGGACACATCACGAGGCAACATATCTCACTGGAAAAGACAATAATGCTCACTAAGTGGAAGGCAGCAGGAAAAGAGGAGAACAGTGTTATAATGGTTTGAGTTTGAGTTTGAGTTTGTACAACCGGACCAGGCTACTTGATGATTGTATGTCTTGACATTTTCTCATTCATAGGGTTGCCAGGTTAAAACCAATTTGCCAGAAATTAACCACATAGTTGCATTGCTCGTTGACTTACATACTATGTGTCAAACGAAGACCTGTGGGCTAATCTGGCCTGTCATGTCATTTTATTGGGTAACAGGCCTGACAGCAATTGCTGTGTTTTAGAACAGACCATGGTCAGGCTTTGGACTGGGTCATTAATCGATAAACTGGACTCTGACATGGTAATATAGTTGTTAATAATGTTCTAAATCAGTGGTTCTCAACCTGGGGTCCCCAGATGTTTTTGGCCTACAACTCCCAGAAATCCCAGCCAGTTTACCAGCTGTTAGGATTTCTGGGAGTTGAAGGCTAAAAACATCTGGGGACCCCAGGTTGAGAACCACTGCCTAAATGGATTTTAACCTAATGTTTTTATCTACTCTGTTATGTCATGTTGTATTGTGTTTTTGTATGTGTTGGCATCGAATTATTGCCGTTGTAAGCTGCCCTGATCCCCCTTTGGGGGTTGAGAAGGACGGGGTACAGATGTTTGAAATAAATTAAATAATAATTTTATGTGGCCATCCAGTTGCTGAGATGCAACGCGTGTATTCCTCATCATTCGACATCATGACTACAGCTGATAGTTGGTCCTCTGTATCCATGGATTCAACAGCCCCTTGAAGGCATCCATAAGGCTGATGAGGCCCTCAGTGAAAACGAGTTACACACCCCTGCTTTACATGCTCCATGCTTTTGTGTTACTTTATAGGAATGAAAACCTGACAAATGATAAGAGTGGCACAAAACCTGAAAAATTCCACTCCTTATCCTTCCAAATGCATAAAATTGCCTTTATAACAGTGGTTCCCAACCTTTTTTGACCAGGGACCACTTTGACTAGGGGCCACTCTCCAACATTAGTACCAAAAGGGTTATGAATCGGTTTTTGGTCCTCTTTAGATTTAGTTTGGTTATTTGGGATGCTGATTCAGAAAATTGCATTGGATAGACCACATCAGCTCTAGTTTCTGATACAGAACATATGCCACCCAGTAGTCACCATCTGCTTGCCCATAGAAAACCATATTTAATAATCTAGAGCTGATGTGGTCTATCAAAGGGGGCAGGGCTGGTCAGCGACAGGAAAGGAGTGGCAGGAGGCATGAAAGGAGAGGAAATAAAATAAGATAAAATAAAGAGGAAGGAGGCTCGTGGACAAGATTTTGGTCCTCACAGCCCACTGGTGGTTATGGTCCACAGGTTAAGAACCACTGCTTTATAATACAAGGCAACTGGAAAGCATTACTTATTGCACAGGCCCATAGGAATGGTGTGATTACCTTTGGTTATGTTACCTTTGAACTATTTTCATGATCAAAAAAGTGAAAATAATTTTGCTGTCCATGCTTTGATTAAACATAGTTTTACTCTTCTGAGGTAGGGAGATTATTACAATGGAAATCTATATTGAAAGGCCCAACATCAATTGTCTGGACAACTCCTATGAATAAAATGTAATTTATATCCTGTCTTTCTCCCGACATGGAGTCTCCTTAAGAATCTGCCCCACTGTGCCTCAGAATTTATTAGAAATTAAAAGTTCTCTTTTCCCCATCTTCCACTGGTAAATATTTATTTATTTATTATTTGTGGTATTTGTATACTGTCCTTCTCAACCCTGAAGGGGACTCAGGGTATTTCACAGTATTCAACCAATCATCATGATATTCCACTTATTATACAACAGAAGTTTCAATTCTGAACCTACTGCTTTAGGTAAATTGGCTGAAGAGAGGTTTGAACCATGCTACATAGGTTTCTTTGCATATGGTGGCTCCCATGTTGAATTGGTAGTGAATCAACTCCAGCTTTTAGTATGAACTTTAATGGTTCTATCCATGGTGCTGAATATATTTAGGAAACAGGACTCAATGCTTTAGGCACCGTCTTAATATTTAAATTAAAACTGAGGTTAGTTTCCCTGCACTACAGCCATGAAGACCAGCATCTTCCAAATCCGCCCAGCTATTTTTGAGTAGTTTTCTCCTTTGTCACTTTGGTGAATAGAAATTGACCGTCTGATGTCTTTGTATGTGTGGATTTTTTGTTCAGTTGAAAAGAGCATTGTGCAAAATTGAATGAATTATAATACTTAACATACATATATGTGTGTGTATGTTTGTGTGTGTGTGTGTATTGCTTCCCAGAAATATTATACTGACCCAGACATTTTATGCTTCCAATGAAGGTTGGAGTTCACCATACCCCTCCCTGGTACCTTGTAGGACTTGGAATAGCAACACTCACTTCTGGTCATGCCCCATCCGCTGATGTAACAGGGATTATTGTTGGGCAGGATCTGGCCAGATGGAGGTAAGGCCCCGAGCTGCACGTAGCTGTTAAGACTTGCACTCTGAGAGAGTTGGAGCATAGCAATGTCATAGCTGTCAAGAAACAGGAGGAGAGCAGGAAGAAAAAATATATAAGATGAATTAAAATGACCCCCCCCCCCCCCACACACACACACACACACTCATGACGATGCAGAAACAGGCATGCTAAAGAATTGGGAAGATGAGTTGTGCAAACTATGGGAGTGTTGAAGAAAAAGCCAACATTACACTGGAACCTGAGCCAAAAACCTCTGAGCCAGGTGACCTGATTGTACGAAGGGGGCCTCAGCCTTTCCTGAGCCAGTACAGACCAATACAGGCAGTGCAGTCTGACAACCCCACCACATGGGCAAATTTACCCATCCTATGACACTTTCGCCTCAGTTCAGGGATGGAGCCTGCTGGATTCCCATCAAATGATGCACATTTACTTCAGCTGGGGTTCTGTTCCTGAACTGAGGTGAAAGTGTCGTAAGAGGGAGCAACAAAAACACAGGAGGTTCCTGTATCCTCGTTTCCTACAATAGGGTAAGCATGGGGGGAATCCAGGTGGTGATGCTTCCCCCAATGGGATAGGTAAGGCAAGATCCAGGCGATGCAGGACATGGGATAATGGGTTTCCCACACTAGCCGCCAATGATGCATGGTGAATCCGCAGCTGTCACCCACTATGTGGACCTCAATGTGATGAGGTCCAGAGTAAGGCAACAGAAGACTTTCAGTGCAGAGTGAAGATTTTGCTGTTGTTCTGTGCCTTCAAGTTGTTTCCAACATATGGTGATCCTACCATGGGGTTTTCTTGGGAAGATTTATTTGGAGGGACACCATTGTCTTCCTCTAACACTGTGAGAACATGACTTACCCAAAGTAACCCAATGGTCTTCCATGGCTGAGAATGGATTTGAAACCTAGTCTCCAGAGTTGTACTCCAACACTAAAACCACTACATCATGATGACTTTTAGGAAAGAGATGTATCATCTCAAGAAACACTCTTCAAGAAGAGAAAGGCCCCTTCTACACTGACATATAAAATCCTGATTATCTGCTAATCTGGCAGTGTAGTATCATATAATCAACTTCAAAGCAGATAATGTAGATCAGTGGTTCTCAACTTGGGGTCCCCAGATGTGTTTTGCCTTCAGCTCCCAGAAGTCCTAACAGCTGGTAAACTGGCTGGGATTTCTGGGAGTTGTAGGCCAAAAACATCTGGGGACCCCAGGTTGAGAACCACTGGTGTAGATTATCTGCTTTTATAATCTGGATTATATGGCAGTATAGAAAGGGCCAAAGAGCCAGGAAAATATAATCTTAATTCAGGGGTAATAAGAAAGCGTATATCTTGTTTAGGAATTATCTCTGCAGAGGGCTAAGATGTGAAGAGCAAGTGAGATGAGTCTTCTACTTGTCAGTTCCTCTTGAACATGGACAACATGTAGCCCTGGTACTCCCCAAAAGCCCAAAAGAAGAGAGATAATGGCAAACACTAAACTGAAGAACCCCTTGTCCTTCAGATATCAGCACTGAACAGATAGATGTTAGGGATGATCAACTGATGCTCAGAGACTCCTTAAAATACAAATTCCAAGTGGATTGATGCAAACCTTCATTTGGTAGACCTGAGCAGAGCTGTTGAAGACTGGGACTCAGGGAGGTCTCTTATTCATAAGATTACTGTGCATTGAAGTCAACTTGAAGGCAATTAACATCAAAACCTGCAAATCCCTGGATTCTATGGGATGTTACCTTGGTAATTAAAATGTGATCATAATATTATAATTATGCAGTGTGGAAGGGCCCCACTATTGTCTGCACAGAACCAATACCTTCGAGACTGCACTTACCCTCCGGCAACATTGTTGCTGTTCCAGTTTGGATGAACATAAATTTTCCCCACGCTTATGTATTGTTCTGTCCCTTCATTCTGATAAATGTTGTGGTCGCCCACAACCACACGAAAATTCATGTTCCTGTAGATAAGAGGGCAGGAAAAAGGAAATGAGTTATCTTACCCATTTGGAGTCTTCCCGCAAATGCCAACAGTGTTATTAATATAATTTCCTCCCCAACATTCAACTGAACAAAGTACTTGGCAGTAAATAAAAGAACCCCCCTAAGGCAGCAAGGGAGCCACACCACCATTTCTTGAGACCAGCGCTAGGCAATAGATCAGCATTTGACAATGTAACAGTTATTGATGGATGAACAAAAGGAAGGAATAAGTGGAGATCCTGAGAGAGAGAGACTCAAATATTTAAAGGATGAGAAAGAAGCTCTGGGCTGGAGTCTTGTAAAAAAATTCTGAATGGCTCCACTACCATGAGCCTGAGAAACATGTTTTAAAATTAGGCTCAATTAAGATTTTCAGTCATGTGGTCTGGCTGTTTAGATATCTTTCACATTTCCACAAACTACAGGAAAGGAGATTCCACCTGAACATTAGGAAGAACTTCCTAATGGTGAGACCTGTTCAGCAGTGGAACTCTCTGCCCCAGAGTGTGGTGGAGGCTCCTTCGGAGGCTTTAAAACATAGGCTGGATGCATACATTTCCCCCATGTTTTTTTTATTTCCAGGGAAACTAAATAGACCACCACATTAACTTAGTACTACTTTTCCTGTACTTTTCTCCCCACTTAAATAGAAACCCTGATTAAAAGTACACTTGTTCCCCAAGGTAGGTTGTGTCACCTGTCCACACAGTGAGCTGCTGTCATCACCCAGTTCGGTCGCACCAGTGTCCCACCACATGTGTGGTACCAGCTGCCTCCTGAAGCGTACTGGAGAGAAATCTGGATAAGGAATTAAGAGAGTGTTGTATTTTCTTCCACCAAAAGGACCACTAGATCTATAAATATCAGAACAATGGCTTCAAACTACAAGTAAGAAGATACAATCTGAACATGAGGAAGAACTTCCTGACTGTGAGAGGTATTCAGCAGTGGAACTCTCTGCCCTGGAGTGTGGTGGAGGCTCCTTCTTTGGAAGCTTTTAAACAGCAGATAGATGGCCATCTGTCAGGGGTGCTTTGAATGCAATATTCCTGCTTCTTGGCAGGGGGTTGGACTGGATGGCCCATGAGGTCTCTTCCAACTCTGTGATTCTATGATTCTATCGATATTAGTTGGGACAACAATTATGGGCACTATCTGTAGAAGTTGATTACAGCAGAAAACCACTCACTGAAAGCACATATGAATTAAATGCATGGCATGAAAACATTTTTGAGAGCTGTTTGTGATTATGGAAGCCAGGGAGGGGAAAAAATGACCCAAATCATACATTATTGTAACAACAAGGCCCTTGTATGAGAGCATATGAAAAAGGTTTCAATATGGGCCACTCTTAGGAAATACTCACCTGTTTAGTTTGACTTGAACATTCAGAAATGGCAATAGACAAATGTTGCAAAAATGGTGTCTTTGGTGCCACATAGGCCCCACCCACACTGCCATATAAAATCTAGATTATCTGCTTTGAAATGGATTATGCAGCAGTGTAGATTCATATAATCCAGTTCAAAGCAAACATCTGGATTATCTGATTTGATAATCTGGGTTATATAGCAGTGTAGATCCAGCCTTAGTTGCTCTTTGTCCTGTCCACCTCTGGAATGTAACTCTTTGAGAACTTGTCTGATATTCAGTTTAGCCCACAGCCTAAAAGACTTTCCTTCCTCTTAACATTTTTAAAAAGCAGTCAAGGAGACTTCAACTTTGAACAAAAGACTTTGAGTAAAGGTGCTTTTGTCGTTGTCTCATTTCCTATTCACAACACCCACAACGTAACTCCATTCCTCCCTGTTGACCTGATATGCTAAAGAGGGAGTGGAAAAGACAGGGATTTTCTGGAAAGAAGATAATATGTTTACCTGTGATGGCCATGCATGCTTCCTTGCCTCGTAGCCCCCAACAACACGTTCATTTCCCTTCAGCGGCTCCTCTGAGCAGTGTCCTTCAAAAGTAATATGGTATATCAGCATCACAATCTCTGCCGCCAGATGCAACAAACCAACTGTTCAGTGATTACTGAGAGAGATGTGGCCATTTACAGTGCCTTCTATGTGCATCCCTGGTAGGACATTTAAAGAAGGAACAATGGAATGTTTTTGGATAGCTGGTCTGTCTATATCATATCTAGGACTAGGTCCTCCGGTGGCACAATGGGTTAAACCCCTGTACCGGCAGGACTGAAAACTGCCAGGTTGCAGGTTCGAATTGGGGGAGAGTGCGGATGAGCTCCCTCTGTCAGCTCCAGCACCCCTTGCGGGGACATGAGAGAAGCTTCCCACAAGGATGATAAAACATCAAAACATCCGGGCGTCCCTTGGGCAACATCCTTGCAGACGGCCAATTCTCTCACAATAGAAGCAACTTGCAGTTTCTCAAGTCGCTCCTGACATGAAAATAAAATAAAATAAATCTCAGTCGTGAGACAGAGTGATGTGACTATTTCACCATATTGTTTCAACCTTACAGAACTACTGTTTTACATGTTTTAATACATTAAGAATTTTTTTACTGTCTTGTATTTCAGGCTTTTAAAAACATGTTGTTCTTTTGAATCTCCATACAAAAATATTCCAGCTCCAAATTACTTACCAAGAAGGACAAGTGCGACGAAAACAACAAGCCTCAGCATGATGAATGATTGTCCGGACTTGATCTCGGTTATGGCTCCTTTTATACTTTAGGAATTCCCCATTACAGACATAGCAGTCCATTTTGAGGGGCAATGAGAAAAAGTACAGGTGACTTGGAAAAACAAACACAAAATGACCTCGTTGTTTTTCATTCTGTATTCGGATGAAGGACAAGGCAAACACATCTGTTGAATGGCCCTTGCGGAGGATTAACTTTTTTTGTGTTTAATTATTCCCTGATGTGGTTAGTATGTTCTCTCTAGTATCCTCCAGGTAGTTGTCCATAGAGCAGTGATTCTCAACCTGTGGATCCCCAGGTGTTTTGGCCTACAACTCCCAGAAATCTCATCCAGTTTACCAGCTGTTAGGATTTCTGAGAGTTGAAGGCCAAAACATCTGGGGACCCACAAGTTGAGAACCACTGCCATAGAGTTATATTTGAGACATTCAAGTTTCCTAATTATCTAAGATTTTCAAAATAATGTTTTTTTATTTACATTTTTCTAATTTTTATGGAAGTCCTGTACCCCTAACCCCTGCAAAAGTGGGGGGTCTACTGAATTACATTTGGTTTTAAATATCCAGCCTTCCCAAATTTTGGATAATGCTTTAAAATTTTGCTTATAGACCTTTAATTTTATCTTCTGGCTGTATTTCTTTGAGGGGATATTGGTGATGGAGAGGGCTACATTTCTAATTAGAAGAACACTTAGATTTCATAGATAAAAAAGGAGTAAAATATTAATATTGGTATTTCCCATTCATCAACACTTAGGGAAAAGTATCTCCCAAATCAGAATTTCAGAAACATTTTGTTTTTGAATTTTTCAAAATTATCTGGTGCTGGATCCAGATGTAGTCATGCATAAGAGTTAATCCACTGAGATCAAGGACACCTAAGTTACTCGTGAGCCAGTGCTGAATGTTTTGAATTTATGCAACACTGTGTTCCATCTCTTGGAGACGTAACATCTTGGAGATGTAAGATCTTGGAGACGTACGATCTTGGGAGACGTGAGATCATGGACACAAGTTAAACATGAGCCAACAATGTAGTGTGGTGACTAAAAAAGCCAAAGGGATTTTGGCCTGTATAAATAGGAGTCTAGTGTCTAGATCCAGGGAAGTCATGCTAACCTCCTATTCTGCCTTGGTCAGACCACACCTGGAATCACACTGTGTCCAGTCTGGGCACCATAATTGAAGAGAGATGCTGACAAGCTGGTATGTGTTTTGAGGAGGATGACTAAAATGATCAAGGGTCTGGAGAACAGGAGCAGTTTAAAAAGCTGGGCATGTTTAGCGTGCAGAAGAGAAGGCTGAGAGGAAACATGATTAGAGCCATGTATCACTATGTGAGGGGAAGTCATGAGGAGGAGGAAGCAGGCTTGTTTTCTGCTGCCCTGGAGACTAGGATGCAGAACAATAGCTTCAAACTACAGGAAAGGAGATTCCACCTGAACATTAGGAAGAACTGGGTTGTGGTAGGTTTTTTCGGGCTGTATGGCCATGTTCTAGAGGCATTCTCTCCTGATGTTTTGCATGCATCTATGGCAAGCATCCTCAGAGGTTGTGAGGTCTGTTGGAACTAGGAAAATTAGGAAGAACTTCCTAACTGTGAGAGCTGTTCAGCAGTGGAACTCTCTGCCCCGGAGTGTGGTGGAGTCTCCTTCTTTGGAGGCTTTTAAACAGAGGTTGGAGGTGCTTTAAATGTGATTTTCCTGCTTCTTGGCAGGTTGTTGAACTGGATGGCCCATGAGGTCTCTTCCAACTCTAGGATTCTATGATTCTTCTTTTAACAAAAAGAAAACAAAACAGAACTGGGGCTTTTTGAACCATTGGTATTCTAGGCACAACGTAGGGATATGTGATATTTTCCTTAAAAACACATTCATTCTTCGTTTTCTCAACAAGCTTAATGCAGGGATAGAGAATACGTCACCCTAATATTATTCATCGCAAGTTTCATTATCTCTCACCACTGGTTATCCTATTTGAAACTGATGGGATGTGCAGCCCAGCAACATTGGATGGGCTACAACTGCTCCATGCCTGGTTTAAAAAAACCTAGGGCCCTTCCACGCAGCCATATGACCCAGAATATCAAGGCAGAAAATACCACATTTTCTGCTTTGAACTGGAATATAAGGCAGTGTGGATTCAGATAATCCGGTTCAAAGCAGATATTGTGGGATTTTCTGCCTTGATATTCTGAGTTATATGGCTGTGTGGAAGGGCCCCTAGTTTCCATTTGCTCGCTTCAAAAAGAACCACAGCTATAATGTCAATGTGTGTCCATATGTGTATTTGAGGGATACTATCTACTGTCATTGCACTATCGTTAACTGAATACGCATTCAAGCGTGTCTCTTGTCATATGTTCTGCAGTTGATGGTGCTTGGTGATGGAAGGGTTAATGTAAGGATTAGTTCTAAAGGGTTTAGTAATCTGTAAGTAAGAGTTCATGGGTGAAAGCAATTAAGGGTGGAGGTATGCAAAAGATAGGTTGCAGCTGGGTGTTTGTGGATATAAGGAGCAAGCCTTGGAAATGATCTTCGGGAGAAAAGTATTGTCATATTTTGGTGGTGGGTGCTGCTGGTTTTTCCCCCAGGTCTGTTGGATTTTTGGTACCCTGACTGTCTCCTGTAATCTTAGAACCCTGGAACCTTGAACCTTTGGGCTGGCTTTTGACTACGGTATAGATTCTTGATCCCTGGACTTTGTTTATTGAACTCTTGGCGTTTGACCACTGGACTGGACCCTTTTGACTATGGTGTAGCTTTTGCTATCCATTTTTGTTTATTCTGTGGCTGAATGCTATCTTTATGTTTTATATTTTGGTCTATTAAAACAGCCAGCAAATAAGTGCTGTTTTGAATTGTGTTGCTGGAGGAAAGTTCTGAGTGCGCCTTGGACAGCGAGAAGATCCAACCAGTCCATACTTCAAGAAATAAAGCCCAATTGCTCATTGGAGGGAAGAATAGTAGAGGCCAAGATGAAGTACTTTGGCCACATCATGAGAAGAAAGGAAAGCTTAGAGAAAATAATTATGTTGGGGAAAATGGAAGGAAAAAGGAAGAGGGACCAACCAAGGGCAAGATGGATGGATGGGATCCTTGAAGTGACTGGATTGACCTTGAAGGAACTGGGTGTTGCGATGGCCGACAGTGAGCTCTGGCTTGGGCTGGTCCATGAAGTCATGAAGAGTTGGAAATGATTGAACGAATGAACAACAATATCAAACTGGGTTTTTGTTTGATTCACCTCTGCTGGAAATAACAGGAGAGCCCTGGCAACGTGACATCTCTCCCATCATGGTACAACTGGTCAAGAACACATATCTTTCTTAAGTGGGATTGGATTGGACTGGAGTGCCCAAATCTCAATATTAATATGGCTTATTACATTGATGTTCCTACACTAACAGCATCCTTTAATGGCAGCTTAATGAAAATACAGAAGCAAATCAGAAAACAAAGTACAGTATAGCAGATAAAATGACTGGCTGTGGACAGTATAACATCTACAGAACACATAAGAGCGGCTTGAAAAAGAGAACAGATAGCAACACCTTCCTAAAAGCCATTCGAGTTTGAAATGAATTAGATCTGTGGGATAAATGTGGAGAGGCAGTTGTTTCATAAGTGTGGTGCTCTCAATAAGCTTTCTCTCTCAACCTCTCTGCTCACTATATGCCCAGAGGAAAGTTTCATATTATGGTTTATTAATCATACAGGGCACCAGGAACTAACTAAATTCTTTAGTTTCTCTCTATCAAAGATCCCAAGCAACTCTTGCCAGGAGGAGTTGACAGCTCGAATAGAAGGATTGGAGGCTTCTCACAGTGTGAGACAATGCCATGTGTTCTTTGTGCTGACAAGCCTGCTCTACTCGCCTACATCTATTCTTTAAAATAATTATGAATATAAAAAATAAAAGGTTTCACATTCACAAATAAACATATGCTAGTAACATTTTGGTCTCTCACTCAGATTGATTAAATATCAACCCAGATATAGGGAAACAAGAAAGATTGCCATGAAACAGTCCCAGAAAGAGACCCATAATCTACGAGTTGACATTTCCAAATCTATTTTAATTTAAATGCCAAACTTCCTTAGGGCTGTTAAAGTGCAAATCAATTAAGTTAGAGGAGGATGTCAAACTGAAATATCTATTTATGATGCCCCCTCCCAATCCAAATATCCCAGAGTACTGTGGCATATCTTGCGCACCTGCTATATTTCTTCTGTTATCTTCTCTAGTCTTTCTTTCTGTAGTTTGCCAGAAAAAAAACTCTTTAAAAATAGCACTTGACCTTTTTTTGCTGCAGCATTAACCTAGAATGTTTTACACAGAGTTCAGTTGCTAGTACCTCCAGTTCAAAATTAATTCTTATAAGCAGATTATGTGAAAGACCCTTGCGACTGATCAGACAGAACCGAGTGGCATACTGAAGAAGTCAGACCTGCCATTAATAATAATAATAATAATAATAATAATAATAATAATAATTTATTTTTGTACCCTACCTCCATATCTCCGAAGAAACTCGGGGAAGCTTACATATGACACAAAGTGCCTAAAAACAACACATAAAATAAAGCAGCTTCCTTTTGTTTCAATGGTCTGTTGTTCAGTATTCCTGCTAGGACAGCCAGCTTGGTACAGTGCTTTGAGCATTGAACTACAAGTCTAGAGATCAGGGTTCAATGCCCTGCTTGGACATAGAAACCCACTGGGTGATCTTGCGTCAGTCATACACACTCGGTCCTAGAAAACTTAATGAAAAGGTAATAGAATCACAGAATAGTAGAGTTGGAAGAGACCACATGGGCCATCTAGTCCAACCTCCTGCCATGCAGGAAACCACAATCAAAGCACCTCCAGCAGATGGCCATCCAGCTTCTGCTTAAAAACCTCCAAGGAAGGAACTTCTACCACTTTCGAAGGCAGAGAGTTCCAATGTTGAACAGCTCTTATAGTCATAATTTTCTTTCTAATGTTCAGGAGGAATCTCCTTAAGAGTTATCATAAATAATGACTTGAAGGCACACAACAAATTCCTGGTGGGAAATGACCAACATGTATGTTGACTTGCCAAAACATCCCATTTAAGGAAAGAGCAAGGTATAGGGCAGAGAGAGGTGGGGAGGAAGGAGGAAGGAGGGATGAACAACCAGGATGGACTGGCACAAAATAATGCTGGTCAGACATGTTGTTGTTCATTTGTTCAGTCATTTCTGACTCTTCATGACCTCATGGACCAGCCCACGTCAGAGCTCCCTGTCGGCTGTCACCTCCCCCAGCTCCTTCAGAGTCAAGCCAGTCACTTCAAGGATGCCATCCATCTTGCCCTTGGTCGGCCCCTCTTCCTTTTTCCTTCCATTTCCCCCAGCATAATTGTTTTCTCTAAACTTTCCTGTCTCCTCATGGTGTGGCCAAAGTACTTCAACTTTGTCTCTAATATCCTTCCCTCCAATGAGCAGTCGGGCTTTATTTCCTGAAGTATGGACTGGTTGGATCTTCTTGCGGTCCAAGGCACTCTTAGAACTTTCCTCCAGCACCACAGACATATAATAATAATAATAATAATAATAATAATAATAATAATAATAATAATAATAATAATAATTTAATAAATAATAAAGAAAAATAAATAATAAAGCTCAAACTGCAAAGACTCTGGCACAAGCCAGTAAAGGTGGTCCCAGTGGTGATCAGCACACTGGGTGCAGTGCCTAAAGACCTTGGCCTGTACTTAAAACACAATCGGCGCTGAAAAAAATTACCATCTGCCAGCTGCAAAAGGCCACCCTACTGGGATCTGCACGCATTATTTGCATCACACAGTCCTAGACACTTGGGAAGTGTTCGACGTGAGATCCAATACAACAGCCAGCAGAGTGATCTTGTTTGCTGTGGACTCATCTTGTTGTGTTTCAAACAATAATAACTTTATTTATATTCCGCCCTCTCTCTTCAAAGGGACTCAGACCCCACATTGCATATCTTAGCCACATGCCAAAGCATTGACCAGTAAAGAGTGTGCTGGTAGTGGAAAATGTAAGAGGGAATGAGAGGACTCCTAACCATGACGCTCTTTTAAAAAAACAAAAGAAAATAAAAACAAACCCAACTTTTGCAGGTTAATTCAAACACAACTAAAGACAGACACAAATCTTTTGTAAAATACAATTTCAGTTTTATTGTTTCCAACTGGGAATTCTAGGCTAGGCCATTTCCACTGGATCCAAAGCCTTTCTGGAAATAAACACAGTCACCTGGGAACACTAACACTAGCTTCCATATTCAGAACCGAGGAAGAGTCTACAATTTTGTGCTTTCTTCCAAGATGCTTAAAATGGGACAGAAACCAGTCATGGACTTCCAAGAAAGAAAAACAGAATGACAGGCAATTTGATCCCTGTATCAAACAAGTCTTCCCTTTGCATTAAATTGAGAGTGCCAAGCTAAAGCAGCTCAGAGCTTAGGGGAGGGGTAATATTTCTGTACCCCGACTTCCACAATCCTCTGGCTAAGCAATTCCAAGAGTTGTCTTCCCCAAAAGTAAGTTCTAAGTAGCAGCTACAGGTCATACAAATATTAAGGCTCAGTGTCAGTCAGGTGCCTGCTACTTTGTGCTGCGAACGGTGCCACAACCTTGCTTTAAGCAGAATACCAATTCATTCCAAGGACAAAAGACATCTAAATATTTCTAGCACATAAACAATGAAAGCAGAGGATTTACTTGAGTGGGCAACTGTGCATAGTGTCAGTTTACTCCCAGCTCCTCCTACCCACGAAAAAAAAATCCCTCTTTTCTTATTTGGTCTTCATTCATGTGATTTTGAAGTTCTCCACAAAAAAAGAGTTCCTCAAGGGAGATAGTTTTCTCTGCTGGTGTTTTTGTAAAGGCACTTTAGCAGCTTTCTTGGTTCCTACTGTGGCAATGTACAAGTGAGGCTACTGAAGTAAGGAAAAGACCCAAGCCAAGACCCACCTTCCCTCAAGCGAGGGACTATAAACCCTGCACAGACATGTAGAGAGCCATGTCGATCTCATCCTTTCTAGATGTCTGTATGGCGAGGATTCAAACTGCTCTGGGTTTGGGTCATAGAGGCTCGGCAAAATGCCAAATGCCCGATATCTTTCCTTTGTGTGAGCCCAAAAAGTGGTCTCCTCTCGTTTCCACTTATCTTTGGAAGAAGGATAAGCTGCCCAGACACCATCGGCATTAGCCCTTATTCACAGTTTGCTGCTGGTGAAAGTTCCCAAAGCCTGAGGTAAGGCACAGACCGCAGCCTGTGCAAAGGGCTGAGGATTTCCATCATGCAACAGCACTGCACTCCAGTGTTTGCTATTTTAAATGCAGGCTAGCCTTCTGCATCTTTGGCAGAAACAGTTACCCATCATGATCCACAAGTATCTCTGTGCAAAGGCCACACTAAGACAGCACTACAATTCTCGCTCTTTGCCTTTTTGACACATTTTCACTTTTCAAAGGCCACTACTGTCAGAAGATGCATGTCCTATGTAACAGATTTAAAAGTCTTTGGCGTCAGATTATCTTCTAAAGTCCTACAGACACATTATTTATTAAACAAAGCTCTGTAGCCAGTTTCCTTGAGATGCTACGGCCTGCCCTGTACACAGCGTATGCATTTAGGGATATTTTGGAATTCACATCATACAAAATACCCACTTTTTATCTTGTCTACTGTAGAATAAAAATTACCAAGACTGTCCATCTCACAATATGGAGTTTTGATTCACAATCCATATGGCACTCTTAATGAGCAAACATACCAGCTTGGAACTTTTACTAAGAAAAAAGGAAAATAAAGATATACATCAGGGTTTGCTGTCTCTCTCTCTCTTGGGCCATCCTTTCACATCAAGGCACATGAGTGTTTTGCAGGTAGGTTTTTGTGATTATGCAGCATATCTGAATGGGTCCTTTCCCTTTCTTCTTGGACTCATCCTCTTGTTCTCTGAAGAATGGGCTAGAAAAATAGAAAAATCTCCCATGGGAGGTCCATAGTATTCTGGTGTGGCTTGCAGTGGTTTGTTTTTGCTGGGTTTTAGCTGAAATACCAAAGTTGATAGGGATCTGCAGGGTTACAGGAAGCCATGGAGGGATGTTCACCTTTTGCAGATAAACATTTCTTAGTTGCCATATTTATAAGCAGGTGATCCTTTAAAAAGAAGAAAATACATTTAATTATGCATTGTGCTTTTGGAATTGCTCTCCTTTCTGAAGTTTAATCACTTTATCCATTGTTACAAGATTATGAGGTGAGACGATGATCTAGTAAAATGTTCATAATAAAAGTGAAAACATGTATGTGTGTGTGGCTGGGGTGTCCACTTCCACAGACAGGTTTGCCACTTCCACAAATAGCTATAGCTCCCACTATTCAGGAGACACCAATGGCCATTTCTCCAATGACACTGCAGATCAGTGAGAACTGTGAACACGTACAACCCCTTCCAGTGTCCTCCACAAACACCATACTGCCCACCACTCAAGTGAAGGCTTTCATACGGGAACCTCCAAGGTCATGTGACCAGCATGACTGCACTGAGCACTGTTACCTTCCTGCTGAAGCAGTACCTATTGATCTACTCACATTTGCATGTTTTCAAACCAAGAGGCTGGGGCTAACAGCGGGAACTCACTCCACTCCCTGGATTTGAACCACCAACCTTTTGGTCAGCAAGATCAGCAGCCCAGCGGTTTAACCCACTGTGCCACCAGGGGGCCCTTAGTAATACTGTATTTACTCTAATCTAATGCTCACCTTTTTTGGTTAAATAATCTTGCAAAAATCGAGGTGCGAATTTGATTCGATTCATACAGTAATGGCAGTGCTGAGCCAAAGCAAAAGGGGAAGCTGCTTCAGGAGCTGCACCTGGAGCTCCTGTTTGTGGGACCTCATCTCCAATTCAATGGCCATGACACAATGCTATGCGATCCTGGGATTTGTAGTTTAGTGAGACATCAGCAACCTTTGGCAGAGAACCTCATCAAAATCTCATCAAACTACAGCCTGACTCCATAGTATTGAGCCAAGGCAATCTAGCTGAATTCATTCTACAGTATAGATCAGGTGTGAGCAAACTTTAGCCCTCCAGGTGTTTTGGACTTCAACTCCCACAATTCCGAACAGCCGGTCCAAAACACCTGGAGGGCCAAAGTTTGCCCATGCCTTGTATAGATGCACCCCAAAGTTTGCTTTTCTATTGCTGGAAGCTTTGGTGCTCTAGCACTTTTATTTTGAAATATAATGTGCACCTTTTTTGGCAAAATTATAATGAGCATGCTTTTTGCTGCTGCACATTAGATTTGGCAGCAAATTCATTTTTTGGTTTCAAGATTTTGAAAAATGAGGTGTGCATTAGATTTGATGGCACATTATACTCGAGTAAATACAGGTATCTTTACTTGTAATGTGTTATGTCCAAGCTCTGCCTACAAGCAACTGTCACAACTGCTGTTTCCCAGCAGAAATGAGAGGACAGCAGTGTCCTGTGGCCACTTTAGCCTGGCCAGGTCACAGCTAGAAAAATGGAAAATACATCCCTAGCAAAAGGGTAGCAAAAGATGCAACTATTGGCAAGAGTCAGTGCCAAAAAAAGCAAACCGATTTAAGAAAAGAAGTCTATGCTTCGGAAATCCAGAAGAAACCCACCTTAGTCAGGTCCCATTCTTCATTTTCTGGTACCCGGGAGTGTTTCCCTGTATAGTGACAGTCCCCTAACTCTACTGGTCCCGACTTGGATCGGAGGCAGAGCTGCTTGCCAATGTTGTGCCGTAGGTCTCGCTGGGAGGTGTACTCAAAGTACTGGGAACAAAAAGAAGATGAGAACAAAATTGGGAATGGGAAGAGGCAGGAGAAAACCTTGCTTGTTGGAAAGCAAAAAACAGAAAAAACATCCAGAATTGAAATAATATGGATGCAAATGAAATTACAATGGAAACACCTGCTTGGCCTTGGTTCAGTGCATGAACACAATATAAGCCAGTGATTCTCAACCTGTGGGTCCCCAGATGTTTTGGCCTTCAACTTCTAGAAATCCTAACAGCTGGTAAACTGGCTGGGATTTCTGGGAGTTGTAGGCCAAAACACCTGGGGACCCACAGGTTGAGAACCACTGATATAAACCATGCAAGGACCGAAGTTTCCAGAACATTCTTGAGCTTACCCAATAAACTAAGCTTCATGTGCCTAATGCTACTCTCTTTATGTTAATTCTAACATTAGGTATGGGAAAAAATTATCAAAGGTTGAGGGCATGCATTTTATCCTTCATTCCCCTACTCCTTGAATGTGGACTTCTTGTTGATGTGTAGAGTCTGGGCTGCATGCAAATGCATGAGAGGAGATGGAGGTCACCAAAATCCTCCTTCATTCAACTCCATACCTGGTTCCCTCCCATTCCATGGCAGGGATACAGGATCAATGGTTTCCCTCCATGATTGTTCTCTCCAACATCCAAGCAGCGTTTGGCTCCTTCATTTCGAATCTGTAACCAAGAAAATTCAACACACTTAGGGGCACAGCCAAAACCAGAAACAAGATAGAGCTTTCCAATAGGACCTTGAAGGAGCTGGGGGTGGTGGTGGCTGACAGGGAGCTCTGGCGTGGGCTGGTCCATGAGGTCACGAAGAGTCAGAGACAACTGAACGAATGAACAACAACAACAACAACAACAAGGATGCAATCCCTTTATTTATTCTCCAGTCCATATTTTTTCACAGCAGTTGGAATATTGGTGAACATTCATGACATCAAACAGCTCAGTAAATAGTTATGGCAGTTCACAGGTGAGATTTGGAGCTAGGAGAGTACACGTTTGTTTTCAAAACCCTTTATTTCTAGCTGAAAACTGATTTATCTGGAGTATGGTGCATTCTTGCTTCCCTCATGTGTATGTGCCACAGGCTTCAAAACAGAGAATTCACTAATACTGGCTAGACATTGGAATGATTGCTTAAAATAACTGATGAGATGGGTTAGGAAAAGATGTTGGAAATAGCAACCTTCTCAAGCCACCACTGATTATTTCTTGTGTATATAATTGCTTACTGTATTGTATATGTATGTATTGACTTGCATTTTTTCTTTAACTCTTTGTTGTGGGAAGGGCTGCAGACCATGTGATCAGATCTGGGCTTGTTCAGGGCTCAGACTCCATTTTAGAAACAGTATGCTTTAGACTTCAATGCAGGAACTATATGCTTAGATGTTTCATTGGACTTTCAGACTAGACAGGACTCTCAGAACAGAGAAATACTTTGGACTGTTGATTTTATGAAAGATGCCCTGTGATACCTACACAGAAAAACTACTTCAAATCCTACTTGTAACTGGATTGATATGCAAAGTACCTGTATGCTGAGTACATGAAGTTTGTAAATAAACCAACTATATTACTTTTAAAGAAGTCTCTTTATTTTTGTCTCTTGAGATAATGATTTAAAGGCAAATATATTATATTTTAGTTGTTTTTGAACAACTAAAAAGAACACTTCTGAAACTCTGCTGTATGTGTGTGTGTGTGTGTGTGTGCGCGTGCACTGGCATTTCTTTGTCCCTAACAGTTCAAAGAGATATTTAGGACATCATTTTAACAGCTGAGAAACCTAATTGCCTTGCATGAATGCCATTTTCCCAAAAGGTTATGACTCTAAGAGGTCATGCTTTTACCAAGAGGTTATGGCATCATTTCTCAAAAAGTTAAGACTTCTAAAAAGATCATGCCTTTCCAAAGATCATAAAATCTCCAAAAGTTTATGAGGATTTCCATTTTCCAAAAAATGAAACAAGCAAGAGTCTGAAAACTGGAAACAAATCAATATTGACAGAGGTTTTAAGTTCCTTTTTCCAATTACTGATGTGTTTACTTTTTGCTGCACCTTGTAAAGCTATGAGACACACTATGCCCCTTTCAGTGTAAACAAAAAATCAACAGACTAGGGAAATGAAAAGATTTTACTTCATGCTAATGACCAAGTTTTGACAAATGACTTCTCAGGGAGAGTAATTATTTCCTTTCATTGTAGGCTTTTTTCATTTCATTTTTGGAGTTTTGGGGAGGGAAGCTCTCTTCCTCACTGCCTAGCTCACATAGGGCATAGATGATCAATCCTCTCCCCAGAATATATACAAAACAATAAACAATAAAGTTGGAGGAGAAATATTGACAGGTTTCTTCCTGAACACAAGCAAAAACATCCCACAAAACCAGTTTTGATTCATTTTCCTGGTCACCGAGAAGGTTGGTGCTGTATTGTCTTTTTCCATGTCCAGTATGATGGGACATATGTCCAGAAAAAGTGAAAAACAAGTTAACGCATTTGCACTTACAGCTCCATAGAAAGCTGGAGTAAGGTCTGGGATGAAGATCTCAGGATAAATGGTTTGCAGATACCAGGTGAAATTCTTGCAGTGTAAACGCTCCTTCAGATTAAGTCGGTCAGAGAGGTCTCCGTATGTTTTCTGACAAAAACAAAGAGAGTATGTGTTAATATGTATCAGGATGCAGGGATAATAGCATCTCTCATGGCATGGAATTCATTATTAAAGGGATTGAGTAAATAAGGAAAAACCCTACAAGAAATAATCCTGAAAGTTCCTTTGTTCTTTGTTTTGTATAATGCTATGATTAAAAGTGACATATCTTGTCAGGATTCTTCTATAGAGATTGGGCTCAATTTCTGTTTTCATTGGCAAACACAATTTCTCTGTTTTCTAAAATACTGGAGGTTTTCTTTTTGGAGTTAATCCCTACACCATAGCTTGGTAAACATCAAAATATCCACTGCAAAATTGATGGCTGGACACCCCAGTTTATTAGAACTGAGGCAAATTTAAATACGTGGAGTCCAAGGTTACCAAGTGTTCCTTATTGTTAGCAATTTTGGAAATGCATATCCTTTTAGAGATCGCTCTGGCGTGGGCTGGTCCATGAGGTCACAAGGAATCAGAGGCAACTGAACGAATACACAACAACAACAACAACAACAAAGCTTTTTGAAAAACCAGAATCTCCATAACCTTTTGCAGAAAAAACAACCATTTGAAAATCACAACCTTTTGTAAAAGTTTGATCTTCCAGAGAAGAGCCAAAAACCTGTTTGAATAAAATCTTCTCTTCAGTGGTATATAACCACATGAACTTATGCAAGGCAATTTGACTTTGAGTTGTTAAACTGATAATCTAGTTGTCTCTGATCTGTTAGGAACAGAGATAAGTGCTATACTGACTCTCCCATAAAATATCTGGTTTCAGTATCGTGCTCTCAAAAGACAAAAATAAAGCAGACTTCATTAAAAGAAACATGTTTACTCTCAACCTTCCTGTATTCAGTATACAGACACATAACTTGTCAATCCAATTACATATAGTTTTGAAATTTGAAGTGGTTTCTTGGTGTAGACAACACAGTGTATCTTTCTTATAATCAACAGCAATATGGATTTGCTCTTAACAGTCCAAAGTCTCATGGCATCTCATGGAGTCTGTGTTCTAATGGAGTCAGAAGTCTCAAATGAGTCTGAGCTTTGAGCAGTCCCAGATCTGATCATGTGGTCTGCAGCCCCTCCCACAACCCCAAAAAACATAGAGTAAAGGGAAAGCGGCATACCAAAACATACATATACAATACCGTAAGCAAGCAGAATCATATACAAAACAAATTACTAGTGGAGGCTTGAAGAAGGTTGCTATTTCCAACAAGTAATGTTCCTTATAATGTGTTCCTTATTATAAAGGGTTCAAAAGCTTCTCCTTTCTTACATACTGAAAAATATGTCTCAAATTCTTCTTTGGAAGAAGAATTCTTTAGCCTTCCATAAAGACAGAAATATGTGCATCATGTAATTTATGAATGCTAACAATATGTTAATTTTCTAGAGAGGCACATAGCCAGGTTAATGGATCTCAATACTTCCATTTGGTATTTAGGTAAAGCACAAACTTGATACTAGCTACTGATTCTCAACCTCTGCATGAATCTGACTATCTATTATTACTTTCTTTAAATGTCACAATATTATTGGAACCCTTCTTTTTGTTAAAATGGTTATTGAGATATGGCTAACCAGGTGATTTTTCTTGTTCATCTAAGGCACTTTTCTACAACTAAGAGAACCAGTTTCACCATACGTTAGATAGGCACTGGTTGTCTGTTGTCCTCTGATCTATTAGACCTGGCATAAATCAATTCTCCCAAAACAACAAACATACTCTCCGAAACAACAAGTTGCTTTAATACCTCTCTAGCCATCTGAGAGGCTTGCTGGTTCCTTCTGTAGAAAATTTCCTTGTAGTCGTCCATCCAGACTTCAGCCAAGCGTACTTGATTTCTGGAGATGACTTGGGTCCCTTTGGGGAAGGTGTGCGGACTCTTGGAGCGGAAGACGTGGCCAACCACCGAGCAGGGAATGATCTCCAGCTGACCTCCGCACTGCCAAACCTGGGTCAAAATATATCATTCATGTCATGAGGGGGCGTAACAACTTTTCAAAGAATGAACAATATATGAGGTACATCTTTATATTTTGCATCTCACCATTGTTTTATTTTTGAAGCAGGGGAGGGGAATCACCTTGGGGTGGAAGATGAGAATGGGGGGAATATTAGCCACCTCTTTCTATCAAAGGCAATCCCTTCTCCATTGCAAGGAAGCTCTTCCTCAGTGGGAACTTTCTTCTCTGATGGGTAACGGCTTTTGGGAGATGGCTATAATTTTTGGAAAATGAAAATCTCCATAACCTTCTGGAGATTTTATTTTTGGAAAAGCATGACAACCTTTTTGAAAAATGATGCCATAATGTCTTGGTAAAAAAGCATGACCTGTTAAGAGTCATAACCTTTTGGGAAAATGGCATTCTCCATCACATACACACACACACAGACACACACAAACATGCACAGAGAGAGAGAGAGAGACATACACACACATACATACACATACATATATACATTCAGCAGAGTTTCAGAAGTGTTCTTTTTAGTTACACCTACTCTCCCTAAAAATATACTTGCCTTTAAATCATGCTCTCAAGAGAACAAAAATAAAGTAGACTTTTAAAAAAGTAACATAGTTGGTTTTCCAACAAACCTCATGTATTTAGCATACTGGTACTTTGCATATCAATCCAGTTACAAGTAGAATTTGAAGTAGTTTCTCTGTGTAGGCAACACGGGGCACCTTTCTTAGAATCAATAGTCCATAGTTCAAAGCATCTCTTTGTACTGAGTCTAATAGAGTCTCTGTCTAGTCTGAAAGTCCAATGGAGTCTAATAACTTCTGTACAGCATACTGTTCCTACTGAAGTCTAAACGCTACTCAGTTCTAAAATGGAATCTGAGTCCTGGATAAGCCCAGACCTGATCACATGGTCTACAGCCCCTCCCACAACAGGCCAAATTGCATACCGATACGCACATATACAATACAGTAAGCAATCTAAATTAGATACACAACCAATAATTAGTAGACGCTGTGAGAGGAAGTCACAAGGAAGAAGGGGGGAGGGGGGAGCAGGCTTGTTTTCTGCTGCCCTGGAGACAAGGATGCAATGGAACAATGGCTTCAAACTACAAGAAAGGTGATTCTATATGAACATTAGGAAGAACTTCTTGACTGTGAGAGCTGTTCAGCAGTGGAACTCTCTGCCCCTGAGTGTGGTGGAGGCTCCTTCTTTGGAAGATTTAAACAGAAGCTGGATGGCGATTTGTCGGGGGTGCTTTGAATGCAATATTCCTGCTTCTTGGCAGGGGGTTGGACTGGATGGCCCATGAGGTCTCTTCCAACTCTATGATTCTATGGTTGCTATTTGCAACAGTAATAATATGTACTACAGAACGAGGCCGTTGTCCCTTCCAAGTCCCATAGCTGCTTTTTATTTTTTAAGAACCAGTGTGGTGTAACAGATAAGAGTGATAGACTAAGAATGGGAAATCCATTTAATCTGCCCTAATATAGGGGTTGTGCGTATACTGTCAAGTTGCCTTTTGATTCATAGTGTTTTCTTAGGCAAAAAAAATATTTAGAAAGGGCTTTGCCATTCCCTTCCTCTGAAATACAGCCTACAGCCCCTGGAATTTTTGGTAGTCTCCCATCCAAGTAATAACCAAGGCTGGCTCTGTTTAGCTTCAAAGTTCAGATTGGATTTGGTGCCTTTAGGGTATTTATAGGAAGTGTTTCATTACAGTAAAGAACAGAAATACTTTCTCTCTTCAATAAATCTCTCTCTTCACCCCCTTCCTTCCAATGCAATCTGTTCAAATTACCAGATTTGCGTTTTCCCAGAGTGCTTTATGCCTTTCCAATAATTCTAGGATTTTGCAATAATGTGGCATTGATGTGCTTGCCACGATCAAATTCAGTGCACATTCTTTATAAATTATAACTGAGCCTTTTTGTCCTCCGAAATGGAGAACAATCACTGGTTTTCTATTTTAGTATGCGGGAGTAGGTGTAATTTGAAGCCTGCATACCTAGCAATGATTCATTCAGTGGGACGTCTCCTGCATGATATCAGCTGAATTACAGGCCTTGTCAGGACAGCATCGGAACTAATTTGCAGGTTTTCTCCCTAGTTCCCTATTTTGGGTGGCACCTTACCTGCAGAAAAATTGAGGGACCTCAAAAGCTTGCACGTTATTGTTGCACTTTGGTTGGTCCCAAAACTATTTTTGCTTTGGCTTCCAAGCTGTATTTTCCATGATAGCTATATGTCATGAGCCTTCACATCAGCACTGGTTGCCTCTCTTGACACAAAGGCATCACACTGATTATTATAACCATGATTCATGGAATGCTGATAACTTTTTTTTGCGGCATCTATGTGCAGAACCCCAGTTCACAGATCTAATTAGTTAACTGAACATGGGGCACTTCAGGTTGCTACAGAAATACAGCCATCACTTTTCAGTTGTTTATTTTCATGAGAGCGAACA
This sequence comes from Anolis sagrei, assembly GCF_037176765.1. Classification (NCBI taxonomy): domain Eukaryota; kingdom Metazoa; phylum Chordata; class Lepidosauria; order Squamata; family Anolidae; genus Anolis; species Anolis sagrei. Next base: position 192,381,907 of record NC_090022.1, read on the forward strand.
TGGCCCTTATATCCGTCAGAGATACATTCCTGGATTTCGCGGATAATAGTAAACCCTATTGAAGCAAAGACCTTTTGGCTCAAGGATACCATACAGTTAGCTTGGTAAAGGTAAAGGTTTGCTCTTGACATTAAGTCTAGTCGAGTTCGACTCTAGGGGGGTGGTGCTCATCTCAATTTCTAAGCTGAAGAGCTGGCATTGTCCATAGACACCTCCTAGATCATGTGGCTGGCATGACTGCATGGAGCATAGTTTACCTTTCCGCTGAGGTGGTACCTATTGATCTACTCACATTTATATATTTTTGAACTGCTAGGTTGGCAGAAGCTGGGGCTAACAACAGGAGCTCACCCCGTGCTGCAGATTTGAACCACTAAGCTTCTGGTCAGCAAGTTCTGCAGCTTAGCAGTTTAGCCCGCTGTGCTATCATGGACCTACAAAATGCATTGGAGGACCTACAAAATGTCTGGAGAATATAAATTTCATGTAACGTGAACAAATGAAATCACAGATCCCCATTCCTAGGATACGGGAGTCACCGTGTATAGAAGTGTGAAGGTCCTTCTTTCTAAAGTTATGAGTTGGAAGGACATCACTTGCATGTTCCCAGGATTTCAACTATGCTGTGGTTCCCTGGAAAGAGGCAACTACAAAGTAGCCTCTATGTGGGTTTTCATCATGCTTGGCACCACATTATTGTGACTGAAGCTTAACTTAAAGCAACCTAGTACTGCATCTTGGACCATGTGGCACCTCTAAGCTTAGCCTACATCACAGGGCTGCTGTGAGGATAAAATAAGAGAAGCACAACACTAGGCAGATTTCCAGGATTTTTTTTTATAAAGAGGAAGTGTGGGACAAAAATGTAGAAAAAAAGAAAAAGAAGAACAAACGGGGTCCTGAAAAAGATATTGGATGCCTTGCATACAATGGATTACAATTGCCTTGACATTATGTCATGGCCTATCCTTCTCCATTATGTCCACACTGTCTGGGAATCATAAAAGTTAATAGACCAAAAGTAGTTTTGTGAAGACTGTTGAAGATTTTTAAATAAAGTTTTTTTTCAAACTTGAATCAGGATTTTATAAGTTTTGAAAGAGCAGCATTCTAAAATTAAGTCTACTGAATACTGTAAAGCAGCGGTTTTCAACCTGCGGGTCCCCAGATGTTTTGGCTTTCAAATCCCAGAAATCCTAACAGGTGGTAAACTGGCTGGGAGTTCTGGGAGTTGTAGGCCAAAACACCTGGGGACCCACAGGCTGAGAACCACTGGTCTAAAACCAACACATTGCAAGTCAAGTCAGAAAATTCCTTCTAATGTCCCTCAGGAATGCATTTTAAAAAGAACTAGCCAAAAAAACCCAAAACACACCTAGTCTTGTACCATGAATGTTAGTATAGCTGGAAAACAAAAACTTTCCACAAACTCACATCTCCACCATAAGCAGCATATTGTACCTTTCCTCCTTACCCGAAACGACATCTCGACATTTTCTCCTCCCCAGATCTCCATCTGGTCATCATAAGAGCCAACGTGTTCAAAATAGGCCTTGGAAATGGCAAAGAGGCCACCAGCAAAGGTAGGAGTCCTGAAAAAGAAATGTCAGTTTTAAGCAGGATACAGAAAGGCATTGAACAGAATATGGAAACAGATGCTGTTACAATACATGGTTCAACCTCCCTGAAATTCCTAACAGCTTCCTCTGAGTTGTCAAAGGCTTTCATTGCCAGAATCACTGAGTTGGTGTGAGTTTTCCAGGCCATATGGTCATGTTCCAGAAGCATTCTCTCCTGACATTTCACCCACATCTATGGCAGGAATCCTCAGAGGTTGAGGGGTCTTTTGGAAACTAGGCAAGTGGGGTGTATATACCTGTGTAATGTCCAGGGTGGGAGAAAGAACTCTTGTCTACCTGAGGCAAGTGTGAGTGTTGTAATTGGCCACCTTGATTAACACTGAATCACCTTGCAGCTTCAAAGCCTGGCTGCTTCCTGCCTGGGGGGATAATTTGTTGAGAGGTGTTAGCTGGCCCTGATTGTTTCCTGTCTGGAATTCCCATTTTTTTTAGTGTTGCTCTTTATTTACTGTCCCACTTTTAGAGTTTTTTTAAATACTGGTAGCCAGATTTTGTTCATTTTCATAGTTTGTGGTTTCAACTAACTATAGTGTTTTATAAAATAAAATACATTTCTGCTGGAACCACTTACGAACCATCAAGGACCTTGAGATCGTCCGGGGAGGCCCTGCTCTTGGTCCCGCCTTTGTCACAAGTACGTTTGGCGGGACGAGAGACAGGGCCTTCTCAGTGGTGGCCCTTCGGCTATGGAACACCCTCCCTAGAGAGATTAGCTCTGCTCCCTCCCTCTTAACGTTTCGGAAGTAAGTTAAAACATGGCTATTTGAGCAAGCGTTCACAAATGCAGAGTAACGGATATAGGTAACTGATATAGGAAATCTGACGGTTTGACGATGGAACTGGACAATGCTTGATAATAAGGAGAAGCTAATGATGTTGTTTTTATTGCCTTGTTGTGTTTTATGCTGTTTTAATGTTTTAATTTGTATTATGATATTACGTACACTGTTTTGTTGGAAACCGCCTTGAGTCGCCAATAGGCTGAGAAAGGCGGTATACAAATACAGAAAATAAATAAATAAACCGTGAATAAATTTTTTATAGAGAGTCATTTTAGTGCGCCCCACTCATCCACCCACGTGCACTCCCAGATGGCACCACCCAGTATGGTTCATACAACCCACACACCCCTCTGGTAGAAACCCAGCCACAAGGCTGAAGAAGGATGGAGTCCATTCATTTATGGAATTCAAGGAGAGCTGTTTTAGAGCCAGACAAGGGCTTTCTTCAGTCTTGGATATCATTATTGTAAATGCATATTGTCAAGTCAGAAATGGGAGCACTCAAGGGACTAAAGCTTTTCAACCTGCCTTGCTTTTATAACTGCTTGCCTTGGACTTTTTTGTTGCTGCCTTAAAGAAGGAAAGGAGATCAGAGCCAAAAAGGTTTCTCGGACGAGGCTTTCTCTGGAACACTGATCTGTTCTTTCCCGGGGTGAAGATGGGGGAACCATACGAGAGATTAGAAGCTGCTGACAAGCCAAGTGGCCAAGCTCTCTCCCTTCCCCAAATAAGCAGCAACAACAACAACAACAAAGGAGGAATCCCTGAGCCCTTTTCATCCGTGCAGAACAGACTCCCGTCTGACCTTCGCACAAAGAGGAGCTGTACTTGAGGCCAGAGGAACAGGATTTTGTCTCGCTATGGCAATGACAAGGGTCAAAGGGGCCGGTATTAAATGTCTTCCACTTTATGAATACAAGGTCATTTCAAGCTTTAAGAGGTTGGGATACTGGTTACTTTAATGACTCGGCAGCTGCCCACTGCCAAAACAGACAGGAGGCTGCCAGCCTTTGAAAGAAGAAGGAACAAACCTCGATTCTTTCATGTCATGGCTCTCATTAGCCTGCTTTTGTTCAGAAAAGGGGAGAAATCAAGGGAAAGGGGGAGGGGGAAGGGGAGATCCTGCCATTAAGTCTCAAAGTACCTTGGTTATACTTGGGGTTTACAATTCCCTTTAACGCAACAACATGCTGGGAGGTAACACACCTTTCTTCCAATTTTTGTGATATGGAAATGGACAAGGCGATTTGCTAATGGTGATATTTAGACTGCAAATAAGATACGAGTTTTATGTGTGCTTAAGCAGTACAATAGTCCCTCCTTTTCTGTGCTGAATACTTTCCAAGACATTCAGCAGAGAGCTGAAACTACAGAGCTTACGGAGCACTGTGTATCAAACATTTCATGTTGAGGACACCCTTTTTAGACGTGCCTCGTTTCACAACACAGTAATTCAGTTTTACTGGCAAATCAGAGGTTAAAGCAACCCCTTATAAGAGATACAAACACACACATAAATTGTGATAACGAAATGTATGGGGACGCAACATATCTCATGAAAGCCTTCCATGTATGTTTTTCTAAAAATATATTTCTACCATTATAATATACGTTGCAAGATTTTAGTAATTTCTTGTTACATTTGTGTGACACATCTGCACAATGCAGCCGGCACACTAATGTGCCACAGCACACATTTTGGAAAACTCTGCTGTATATACTATAAAAACATACCAGTGATAAAGTTTAATCTATGGATTAGGCACAGTGAGAGATTAAGGATAATAACTAATAATAAAACAGAACAATTATAATGAGCATACTGGGACTGCAGTGGCACAACGGGTTAAACCCTTGTGCTGCTGAACTGCTGACGTGAAGATTGGCAGTTCAAATTTGCAGGATAGGGTGAGCTCCCACTGTTAGCCCTGGCTCCTATCAACCTAGAAGTTTGAAAACATGCAAATGTGAGTAGATAAATAGGTACCACCGTGGTTGGAAAGGCAAAAGATGCTTCATCCAGACATACCGGCCACACGACCAGGAGGTGTCTATGGACAATGCAGGCCTCTCGGCTTGGAAATGGAAATGAGCACCTCCCCCAGAGCCGGAGATGAGTGCCGCCTCAAGAGCCAGAAATGAAAGGAGAAGCCTTTGCCTGTGTATTTGTGTGTCATTGTATTACATTGTAAAAGGCACTGAATGTTTGCCTGTGTCTGTTTACATGCTGTAATCCGCTCTAAGTCCCCTCAGGGAGAAGAGTGGAATATAAACAAAGTGTTGTTGTTGTTGTTGTTGCTATTATTGTTGCTGCTGTTGTTGTAATGAATATTTTATGAATGTCTCTTTTTCCTCAAAATATCTTATTGTACTGTAGTATTTTTGGGTAATTGAAACCACACAAAGCAAAATTCCAGATTTCTCTACAAAGGATTCTGAGATATGTTTGAGAGAGAGTTTCAATTATATCAATCACAGAATTACTATTCCCAACCTCTCTGAGTGAAAGTAAGATATATAACTACTTAATCACAGGACAAGGTGGGCTAATGGATAGGCTAATGGATAGGCTTTCGTGGTCTCCCCGAGATTAGATGGTGGAAGTAAGGGATAGATCTGTGTGCTATCCAAATTGAGAAGGACATTTCAGTCCATGTCCTGTCCCTGCCCCTCCCCCCTCCATTTTGGGTATCCAAAAACATTGGGCACCAGATCTGTTTTTGGGAGCCTCCCGAAAGTCAGCTGATGGGAATATATGTTTTCAGCTAGGCAGCCAAAAGATCTGGGAAGATCAGTCCAATTGGTGGCAATGGGGATCTTACAAGACTCCCCTTTCCATTCCTGGGATCCTTTCCTTTCTTCCATTCAAGGGAGCTTTGGTTTGAGCAACAGAGCAAAGGAAGCATGCCCTGCGTACTCCCAAATAGAAAAGAAGAAGCCGCACCCGGCAGCCATGTGGGCCGTTCTGGAGAAAATAAAAACATGGTGGCTGAGACCTTGCCATTATGGCTGTCCAAACAAGCCGAACAAGCTGGATTGGCCGAAGGGAACCAACCAACTCGAATCTGTGCACAAGCCTAGTCTCCAGTACCATTTTCTAGGAGTGAAACTCGACAAAGAATTCTGAGGGAATCGGAAAAATTGCAGCCAAATCCATCAAATTCTGTTCATCTACATCAAACCATAGTTTTTAAAGTAGTATATCTCAAGATATCTCATGTCAGGAACCAATAACTATTTTTTCCCAGAGTACTAGGTCAAACTGAATGATCATGTCATGAAACGATGCATGTCCAAAAAACATGAAATGTTTGGAAAGCTCTGCTCTAGACAGACATTTCAAGAGATTTTTTAAAAATTATCATGGACCTACTTGATTGGGTACGTCTCATCTTTCCTCCTCTCCTTCTCATGCTGTGGGATAGCCTCCCAGCCAAAAGTCAGACTCCAGTCAAAATTACCCCGACTATGCTGTTTCCCATACTGAATGGGTTTGGAAAACTCAAAGGTGTTCAGATCAATGGTGGTGATATCTGGACTGACCACAGCCGTGGGCTCTTCCGCGATGCGTGATAAGAGGGGCTCCAGCCAGCCATGGAAGCACTCACCTAAGGAAAGAAAGGAGAGAACAGCCATATCACCCCAAAATGCCACCACACAAAACATTCCCATAACATTTTGATTTTTAATAGCTAAGATCTATTAAACTGATTTTATTGTACGCCATTTTGAGATCTTAATATATAGAAATATTCCACCTGCTGCACCTGCACAGCAAGGGTCAGTTTCTATCCAAATTACTATCCAATATGGCAAGGAAAACTGCATGCATGGCTTTTTCTTTATGTTCTTACTAAGCTGTTACTATTTAGATTACTTCAAAACATTATCGGTGGCCACTGCAATTATAAGCAAGAAGAAAAGAAAGATGACCAATACATAAAATTTTCATAATTCAGAATAAGAGTTGGTTTATTTTATAATAATGAAATGCTGACAAATCTATATTTTGCCAAATTTATGACACCAGCCGTATAACAGGGCAACTAAACACTGAACATTATTGGACATTTATTGCATGAAATTGTGGGAGAATGCAAGTTGGACAAACACATTGCAGTACAATGAACTTGCATGCTGACAAACAATTTTTCTGTAAGTTAAAACCTGTTCATTTAGGGAGGCATTTGGTTTTTAACATAGAACCATAGAGTTGGAAGAGATCTCATGGGCAATCCAGTCCAACCCCCTGCCAAGGAGTAGGAAAATCACATTCAAAGCACCCCCGACAGATGGCCATTTAGCCTCTTTTTAAAAGCCTCCAAAGAAGGAGCCTCTACCACACTCTGGGGCAGAGAGTTCCACTGCTGAACACCTCTCACAGTCAGAAGTTCTTCCTCATGTTCAGGTAGAATCTCCTTTCTTGTAGTTTGAAGTCATTGTTCAGCATCCCAGTCTCCAGGGCAGCAGAAAATAAGCTTGTTCCCTCCTCCCTATGACTTCCCCTCACATATTTATACATGGCCATCATGTCTCCTGTTGTGATAAATGAGGCATTTAATATTTCTGCTGTATTGTGTTTTAAATGTGTTTTCAGTTGGGATTTTAACTTGTTTTTTAAACAGATAGTTGATGTGATATTGTTTTAACTTTTCTACTATTTGCATTTTTTTGGTTGTATTGTATTCTCAAATGGCTGCAAACCACCTTGAATACCACACTGGGATAAAGGTGAGATATAAAATAAATAAAGAGAATAAAATCTGTTAAAATAAAATAAAAACTCAATCCGATCTGCTTTACTTGTGTATTACAGAGAATGGAACAATCACGAATGCAACTATAAAGAGAATGTTTACATATACCTGTTTTTTCTGTACACACATAGATGAATGGGCTATGTTTTTTATATGTGGAAAAGAATAGAAACTGAAAAAGAATAGCACACAACCCACTGTTATGCCAGCTCCACTGGCTGCCAGTCTGCTACCAAGCTCAATTCCAAGTGCTGGCTTTAGCCTATATAAAGCCCTAAATGGTTCTGGCCCAGCTTACCTGTCCTAATGGATCTCCCTCTATGAACCAACTTGGAGGTTAAGATCTTCTGGGGAGGCCTTGCTCTCAGTCCCACCTCATTTACAGGTGTGGTTAATGGGGACAAGAGACAGGGCCTTCTCAGTGGTGGCCCCTCGGCTGTGGAACTGCCTTCCCAGTGAGATTAGATCAGCCCCCCTCCCACCTGACCTTTAGAAAGAAATTAAAAATGTGGCTATTGGACCAATATTTTGGAAAGTAATTTTCAGTGCAGTGGCTCCTGGAATATGATTTTGGATTACATGGTTTAATAATTGGTTTTGAGGTTGAGATGTTTTTATTTTATGGTTTTAATGTATGTGTTTATTTTATCTGTATGTCTGTTCATGCGGCATTGAATTGTTACCTATCTGTAAGCCACTCTGAGTCCCCTTCAGGGTGAGAAGGGTGGGGTATAAATATAGTAAATACATGAATAAAATTCTTTGCCACATCAAAAAAAACATACTTGTCAGGACACCCCATTTACACTCGTTCATATTACCATTTGGACCCTTCACACATGATCATGGAAAGTGAATCTGTTGTTTTCTTTAATGTTTTAACATCATGCAAATTCACCCTTTAAAAACCATTTTGATCTTGGTCAACTGCAATCTTTCAGGATTATCAGAAGGAAAAGATATTATAGTTATATATCACCAAACAAATTGATCCCCATTTTCCCCTTTCTTTGCAGCACTTCGTTGAATCTGGGAAGAACACAGATGAGCTCCCTCTGTCAGCTCCAGCTCCCCTTGCGGGGACATGAGAGAAGCCTCCCAAAAGGAAGGTAAAACATCCAGGCATCCCCTGGGCAATGTCCTTGCAGACGGCCAATTCTCTCACACCAGAAGCGACTTGCAGTTTCTCAAGTAGCTCCTGACACGAAAAAAAGAATTGAACATATGAATGGACTCCACTCAATTGAGGAATATCACCTCTGATGCCATAAAGAGTACTTGTTGGTTGTATGTTAGATTTGTCACAGCTTGTTCACATTTTGCAATTCATTTATAGATGCAGCACTAATAGGGTAGTGAAAAAGATTGTAGGAATGAGCTCTATTGATTCAGTCAAGAAGAGAAAAGAATGGCACCAGAAAGGCCAAGATCAAGGATAGATCTCATTGGTGGAGGGAGTTACTACTTACAATGCGCATCGAGGAAAGTGAGCACGTCTCCTGTAGCAACGCTGGCACCAAGCAGCCGGGCAGTTATTAAACCCTTCCTCTCTATCTGTCGGATGACTCGGACTATCTGCAATTGCTTCACATAGCTGTCCAACTCGTCTTTCAAGTACTCTGCAACATAATATATTGAGTTAGAGGGGTGTAAGACTTAGCCGGAGCTCAACAAATATGAAGAAAAGTCAATGATATGAACACAGAAGTTAGCAAAGCAAAAATTCTGGGCACAGTGAGAGCATTTTTTCTCTCTTTCGAAAAGTTATCATTTAAAATATTATCAACAAAAAAACCCCACATTTCTTTGTGATAGGGTAGAGAAAGGATCGCTGTGGTAGAAACATGGAAGGGACAGAGGTTATCAAAGTTTCGCCATTCCACCATTGTGATAACTGCTTCCATCTAGCAGGTGTAGAGATGGGACTAAAAAATGGAGGTTGCCCCAAAGACATCCATGTACATTCATGTTACAGTGAAGAAATCTATCATGAGGAGTGATCACCATTTAGCACTATGGAGCTGACAATGGAGTATGCATGCAAATACACTCTCTGCAACCCAGATCTGCACTGAGTGAAGGGAAATAACCTATTGCATCTGTATATGGTTTGGTAACTGCACAGTGGCAGATAGGAAGGAGCTCCAAAGGGTCGCCACTACCACACAGAGACTCATTCCTTGCCCTCTCCTGTTTTTGGAAGAACTTTATAAGTCCCACAGCCTTAAGAAAGTTCAGAACATTCTTAAGGATCCATCTTACGCAAAATATTCGTTTTTATTATTATTATTACCATCTGGCAGATGGTACAGGGTAACAAAGACATGAAAAAAACACATTGTGCTCCTCCAGGTGTTTTGGACTTCAGTTCCCAGAAATCCAACCCAGCTTACCAGCTGTTAGGAATTGTGGGAAATGAAGTCCAAAACATCTGGAAGAGAACAGTTTGAGAACGATTGTCATAGAGTGTCAGCCAATTCAACAGTTGGGTTGTTGTAGGTTTTTTCGGGCTACATGGCCATGTTCTAGAGGCATTCTCTCCTGACTTTTTGCCTGCATCTATGGCAAGCATCCTCAGAGGTAGTGAGGATGCTTGCCATAGATGCAGGCGAAACGTCAGAAGAGAATGCCTCTAGAACATGGCCATATAGCCCGAAAAAACCTACAACAACCCAGTGATTCCGGCTATGAAAGCCTTCGACAATAAATTCAATAATTGCTGTGAGTTTTCCTCTGAGGATGCCTGCCATAGATATGGGTGTAACGTCAGGAGAGAATGCTTTTGGAACATGGACATACAGCCCGGAAAACTCACAGCAACTCAGTGATTCTGACCATGAAAGCCTTTAACAACACAATTCAAAATAGTTTGTGACAGCCACAAAAACTAAGTTTATGGAGTACAACAACTACTTTCAAAGTAAGCACTGCACATTTAAACAGGCAATAACACTTTCAAACCAGGAACAGAGTCCCCCCCCCCCCCAAATTTTGTTACATAGTGTTATCATAAAATAACGGGCGGTTGGAGGTGCCTTGTGTACATATAACTGCATGGGCCCTAATTAGGTGCAGGGCATCCTACTTCCCCATGCTCTCCTTTCTTATTTTCAATTTGAAGAATGACCCTAGAAACAAAGTGGCAAAACATTGCCTTCACCCTCCTCCTTCCCTCCAAGCACTTTTTAAGCCTCTTCAGTGGCATCCTTATTTATAACTTCTGTCAACCACAGAATTTGCTGCCAGGTGCATCATAGGCAGGAAGTGGTTCAAGTCTCTCAGTTGGGAGACTGCTGATTTTCTGTACTGACTACACTTGAGTAGTGCTGAGCCTTTGCTGTGAACAGGGTGTGCAGTTGTACCAAAGAGGCCACTCACAGGAAGTGATACGTACATTAATGAAAAAAATGGCAACTTTGAAATGGAGACAATTTCAAAATAGGTAGCTTCTTTGCCTGTCGCAGCGGTACTCCTGAACCGACAAGTAGACTCGAGCTCGTAATAGTTCATGTCATAGTTCTTAAAAAATAACACTGATTCTTGTTTTTGCTGAAAAATGAGAGCATGATTTCAGATACAGTAGAGTCTCACTTATCTAACATAAACGGGCCGGCAGAACGTTGGATAAGCGAAGATGTTGGATAATAAGGATTAAGGAAAAGCCTATTAAACGTCAAATTACATTATGATTTTACAAATTAAGCACCAAAACATCATATTTTACAACAAATCGACAGAAAAAGCAGTTCAATGCATGGTAACATAATGTACTATATTTTCTGGCGTATAAGACTACTTTTTAAACCAAGAAAATCTTCTCAAACGTCAGGGGTCATCTTATACACCAGGAGTAAACTTATATGCTGGGAGTAGTCTTATACGCTAGGAGTAGTCTTATACACCGGGAGTCGTCTTATAGAGCACGCGTTGAAACTTTCAATCCGGATTGGAGCATCTGTATATGGTGGGGGGAGCTCAAAAATGGCAGTGGCCGCGTCCCTGCCATATGCAGCGACTGTATGAAAGCATTAAGGGCGACGCTGTACAAGTACGGTAGAAGAAAATCCATTCATCAGCATTCATGGACTTAATGGTGAGGTGAAGGGGTGCCTCACCGGGAAGGTGTAAGTGAAGGGTGGAGTAAGCTGCAGGCATCTGGGGTGCCCAGGGTATGTAAAAAAGAGATAGAGTGGCTCTGGGCACAGAAAAACACACCTCTTTTACCTGTCTGGCCCGCCCTTGTATCCTATTATCCTTCCTTCTCCTCTGCCTCTCAGATCTCGCTCCTGAAGACTGCAGTGAAGCAGTGCAGGTGCACATGTGCGAGATCTGAGAGGCAGTGAAGGAGGTACAGTAATAGGAAAATTAACATATTGAAATCAAATCTGATGCTTTTAAAATTTTATTTGGTGTGCGTTGGAAGAGGGGTAGTCTTATATGGCGCTTATATCCCAAACTCTATATTTTAACTGGAAAAGTTGGGGGTTGTCTTATACGCCCAGTCATCTTATATGCCGGAATATACGGTAATTACTGTATATACTAATCTAGCACCAAAACATCACAATGTATTGAAACAGCTGTGAATCTAGGTGCAAGGCAGATTGCATTGGATAATATAGAACGTTGGATGAGCGAAGGTTGGATAAGCGAGACTCTACTGTACCTGTTATGGCCAGCATGTTCAGAACAGGCCATCAGAAAGATTCAAGAACTGTCACTTACACACTATGTTCACACTATGATTTGCATTACATTGATCTCAGAACTTTATTCCTGAATGATGGAGGCAAACTTTATCCAGCTATTGAAAGATATTGCAGGAATGTGAAACTGAAAAGGGGTGAAAACAAGGAAACAAAAGATGGGGAAAAGTAGAAGTCATTTGATATTTGCTCTCTATTGCAGGCAAAATGGTGGCAAGAAAAGCACAGCAAAAAGTTATAGTTTGGGGTTCATGTGATTTATTGCAAAAGAAGATTAAAAAACGTGTTTGAGTGACATGAAAGAGCTGCAAATTGTTACCCTTTTACATAATGTATTTACTGCACTATATTTAAACATATGTAGTATAAACCATTACTTTAGTGTATTTTTATCCTCTAGGAGGGGTGCTAGTGAGACTTTTTGGCTGAGATGCCAAAATAACTTGGCCAGCCTCAGATACTATGCAACGTGATCTGGGTGTGGGACAGAATTTGCTATTCCACCTGAGGTAGTAAAAAGGTCTTGTGCCAACCTAGCTCTGGGATATCAAATAATTTGTCATCAGATCTATTTTATTGGCTTGTTTTAATGATTTACTTAAGGACCTTCAATAAAATCCAATGGTACTATCTACTTTCAGGTCTCGCAGGGCAGCCTAACAATCAAGTGAATGTGGTATTAGAAAATTAAAACCACTTTGGAAAAGCTGGCCAGTGGAAGAGGGGAAAGACACCTCCTCTATCTCCTAGGAAGCCCTGATGTGAAACCATGTCATTATCCTAACTCTGGGCACAACCAGTTTACGGTGCTAAATGACAGCTCACAGTTTCTAAACTTGCCCAAGTGAGCAATTTATCACCAGATGGCAGCTAAATAGGGCTTGCTGCATTTATGGATCATGGGAAAACCTGCCCCCTTCATTGCCTATGGGCAAGTGTGCATCAGGATTCACATGGGGGGGGGGGGGGGGAGAGAGATCAAACAACATTTAACACAGCATAGTTAACATTATGATGAATCAGAATTATAAAAAGGCCAAACCCAGAGATCTTTACAGCCGAATGTTATTACTTCCCCAGGGAATCTAGGCTACCCTTAATTTTATACCACTAGGTTTATAGGCACAGTCTCCCTGGAGAAACCCATTTTCAAAAAAATACAGGTAAACACATACTGTGTATTTCACCTTTGAAAGCTCCAAAGTAGGTGAAAGGGGTACAAAGCTGCAGGGTGAGCCATAGCTGGGTGACTAATGGACCCAGAGGCGCTTCAACATATTACTTAGACACATTGCCACATGCAAAGAGAGCAGGTTTATGACTCTGTACTCCGAAGTCTGACAGCTATAAATACAAAGGGAGGGGAGAGGCAAAGGATAGGTAGGGCTGAATGGGAGCAAAACGGGCTCAGTGTATTTAGATTTTGTGACAGATATTTGTTTATATGTCTTATTCCTCTGTAAGAAGAATGTAGTGAGAGGGAGAGGACAGAGACACCCTGTTGTACATTGGCATTGTGAAACCCATGAATATCCTATAATGAGCTACCTATGACTGTGGTTACTGAGGTCTCAAGAGATCTCCTGGGAATGGCAGCAGAAACATTGGCAGCCAGTACAGAGCCTATGGATTGGCCAGACCGAGTGTAAGAATCGGAAATCTGCCCTTGCTTAGATCCGTAGATCAGTATCTTACTGCACACTGGGCTCCCAACTCAAATTTTTGGTTTCTTTTAATTTACAGAGCAGGTATCTATGCAATTATTAGGACATGCAAATGATGTATGTTTTTAGTATTCTTGCTATGGTTTTATATTATGTGTTAATGTTTTTAAATATTTTATGGTGTTTTGGGCATCGAATCATTGCCATTGTAAACCGTCCTGAGTTGCCTGAGGGCTGTGAAGAGCGGTATACAAATGTAGCAAATAAATAAATAAATAAATAAGACAGTGGAATGGGGTAAACTCTTGTGCCAGCAGGACTGAAGACCGACAGGCTGCAGGTTCGAATCAGGGGAGAGCAAGAATGAGCTCCCTTTGTCAGCTCCAGCTCCCCATGCAGGGACATGAGAGAAGCCTCCCACAAGGATGGTAAAACATCAAAATATCCAGTTGTCCCTTGGGGAAAAGTCCTTGCAGATGGCCAATTCTCTCACACCAGAAGCAATTTGCAGTTTCTCAAGTCACTCCTGACATGAAAAAAAATCTATGCAAGTCAAGATGCCTGCAATAAGGACACACACTACCGCCCAAGAGCCAGCATGGCGTAGTTGCACAAGTGTTGGACTAGGATACAATATAACAACAACAACAACAACAACAACAACAACAACACACCAGACATCACGATTGTGGAAAAGAAAAAAGTCTGGATTATTGATGTTGCCATACGAGGTGACAGTTGCATTGAGGAAAAACAACAGGAAAAACTCAGCTGCTATCAAGACCTCAAAATCGAACTGCAAAGGCTCTGGCATAAACCCGCACAGGTGGTCTCAGTGGTCATCGGCACACTGGGTGCCGTGCCAAAAGATCTCAGCTGACATTTGGAAACAATAAACATCGACAAAATTACCATCTGTCAATTGCAAAAGGCCAACTTACTTGGATCTGCGTGCATCATTTGAAAATACATCACACAGACGCTTGGGAAGTGTTCGACTTGTGATTTTGTGATACGAAATCCAACATATAGATCTCGTTTGCTGTGACATACTGTGCTCTTGTGTCAGTAAAATAATAATAATAATAATAATAATAATAATAATAATAATAATAATGCTTTATTTATACCCCGCCGCCTTCTCCTAAAAGGGGCTTGGGCGGCTTACAAAGAATGTGTTAGTGCAAACAGAAAGCACACAATACAGTAAAATACATATAACACATGACACTGTCAATTTACATAGGGTCTGAACGCCCGCTTAGTCATGGGGACCCAATGGGTAACCTTGGGTAAGTCACGTTCTCTCAGAGGAACACAAAGGCAAAACCCTTCCAAGCAAGTCTTGCCATGAAATGCCCAGCCCTTAGGGTTGCTGGAAATCAGAAATGAATTGAAGGCACACAACAGTACACCACCTCCGCAAATCAGATATCACCATGCCACATTCACTTCATCCCACAAAATTGAGGCGAAAATGCATCATTTATACAGACATCAAAATAGGCCATTCATCTGAATAAAACTAGCCCTTTTAAAAATGTGTCTAAGTGCAAGTCTGTATATTATTACCATAATTTAAATAAAAATACATTATATCTCTCCAGAGTGAGAAACACTGTAACTATGTGACTTCTATTGTCAAATGTCAGTGGGAATCTCCAAAGCCTCTCGCTGCTGCCCTTGCTTATCAGGTTTATTTTTAATGCAGAACTGGGCTGAGTATGTATTTTGTATGTATTTGTCTTTTTTTTCCTTCCCTATTCCCATCTTCTTTCTCTCAAAGGAAAACCTTGCAAACATGACCAAGATTATATTAATTTTCAGCATATTAAAGCTATACCTTTATCATTATAATCATATTCATCATTATCATCTTTGCATCCTCCCCCAAATATTAGCAACATTATTTTGTCAGTTATGATTTTGGATTGATAAGGGAAGGTTTGGCAATCTGACTATGAAAACAAAATAAAGTGCAGATGGGGAAACAAATTTTGAAAGTAAATGTGTTACTAAAGGCTTTCATGGCTGGAATCACTGGGTTGCTGTGAGTTTTCCAGGCTGCATGGCCATGTTCTAGAGGCATTATTTCCTGATATTTCACCCACATCTATGGCAGAGGTTGTGAGGTCTGTTGGAAACTAGGGCTAGCTAACATATCTCAACAAACATCTCTCAACATGCAGCAACCAGCCAAGCCTTGAAGCTGCAAGGCCATTAAATGCTAATCAAGGTGGCCAATTGCAACATTAACACCTGCCTCAATCAGGCACAGGGGCGGCTCAACCCATTACGCAAAGTAAGCATTTGCAGTATAGTTGATTTTGCCCAGGGGCGCTCTTGAGGCACTCTTGGGGGAAAATAGACCCCAAAATATGCGAGTTGTAGTTACTGGGATGTATAGTTCACCTACAATCAAAGAGCATTCTGAACTCCACCAATAATGGAATTGAACCAAATATGGCACACAGAACTCCCACGACAAACAAAAAATATATATCAGTGATTGGTTGGGGGGGGGGGGCAAAATACTGTTTGCTTACCGTTGAAAATTACCTAAGGCCGCCTCTGATCAGGCAAGAGTTTTTTCTCCCACCCTGGACATTCAACAGACATATAAACCTCACTTGCCTAATTTGCAATAGACCTCATAACCTCTGAGGATGCCTGCCATAGATGCGGGTGAAACATCAGGAGAGAATGCTTCTGGCACATAGTCATACAACCTGGAAAACTCACAGCAACCCTTTGGAAGTAAAGTTTGTGAAATCTTTTGTTCGCAAACATTTTCCTGTCTTAAAATTGCATGAGTTAAACTAGGGCATACAAAAGTGTTAACACAGAGTTGGAGAAGTTTGGAGTTCTTCTTCCAACCATATAGCTATTCTTCCTATTTGTAAGACACTCCCCCCCCCCCAGTATATAATTTATATGAAATTTCTTGTGCAAGCATGATATGTTTATGCTTAATGTTACATGCTTAGTGACACCCCCACAAAATTACACCCCAGAGATGCTCCTGACCTGGCAATCTTATAAACAACTCTTAATATGCAAAACTTACCGTCTGTACTGGCATCATCCACAAGAATGATCTCTTTTAGCAATATAGCTGGGGAGGAATACAGGACACTGTATACAGTGCGAAGCAATGTTGACCAGGCCTCATTATGGAAAACGATGATGACGCTGGTGGTTGGGAGGGGTGGGCAGCGCTTGAACTTTTGTTCGATACATCTACAAAATAAAAATCAAATACAAGATACACGTAAGAGGAAATTGGTACTTTTACACTACTCTCCCTTATCAGAAAATCAACATTTTTCTGTTTAAACCAAAGTCTGACTGAATCTATAGTAAGATGCAGCTGAACTGGGCATCTCCATATGTTGTTGGATTAGCAGCGTAGCCCAAGGAATACTGTGCAATGGTACGGGTTGCAGTCCAGCCACATTTGAATCACCGCAAAGATGTCAATCCTTGCCATGCATGCAAGATATATTAACACTAGTATTTCATTATTCCAGTTGGCAGGACCTTATTGCTTCTGTTTGTGTGTGTGTGTGTGTGTGTATATATATATATGTGTGTGTGTAGACACACACATGCAACCCCACATCCAAGAACATGGCTATATTCCAAGGTAAATTTACCACCTGAAACAAAATGTGTTTACAAAAACCTGTAAGCCAATTCCTACAAAGCAGTGGATAATACAGACTTTTGAATGTCCAAAAGTCCAGGGTTGCATAAGCCAGACTGCAGAAGGGCAAGTCAACATCTTGCTTTGGTGTTCGGCATCTGAACCATTGTGCTTTACTTAAAGCTAACAGTCATCCCATAAAGTGTTGTGACATGGGGACTTTGAGCAGGTGTAGTTTATGGGGAAGCATGTCAAGAGCAGAATATCCCGTCTCCTCGTAAGGGCCCTCCTGAGGGTCTCCCTCTCTCTTTCTCTTGCATCTGGTCACCCACCCCAGTGACCCTCCCCTTCCCGCTCCCTGACCTTGCCTTGACTCAAATGTCCGTAGGTTGCAAGATGAGGTCATGGATTTCTATTCTCAAGCCATAGGCCACAACAATAGCAGTCTCAATGGGTTCCCTGCTACATGCTGGTAAATGGAAATTTGCTTTGGTAAAGAGAGAAAGTGGGTAGGTGAAGGGAGAGATAATTTATTTTCCTGAGCTTTATGGCACTGCCGTTTTGCTTTGTTCACATGTTCAGCTGGGAAACCAAAGAACACAATGAAGAACCTTTTGTCCTGAGTCCATGTGCCTTCCTTTTGCTCAGGCAGCACACAGAACAATCCACTCTTCCCAGCCAAGTTATTTCTCACCATGCCTGGCACCATCAACTTCAGGATTGTGTGTGCTGATGACCTTTTGGCAAATATGGAAGTCCATCACCTACTACAGGCAGTGTGAACCCACAGTTTACAGTGGTGTGAACAAGCCCAGGTCTTATGCTCTCTCCATCTCTCCCAGCACAATTACAGAGATTAGAAGTAAATGCTTCTTCTTTTTTACTGTGATTCTTCATTATAAACTATGGTTAGTTAAAGAGAGAGTGAGCAACTGTGGGCTTCCAAATGTCTTTGGAAGTACAAGTTCCATCAGCTCTATCTAAGGTACAGCTAAGGGCAAATGAAGATGCATTCCAAAAAAAACTGGAGAAACACAATTGTTTGCCCACCTGTGTTAAATTAGGATTTGTAGACGCAAACCAGGATGAAGCTACAGTCTTGATTCCACAAACTGTAGTTTGAGCCATATATGGGAAATCTTCAACTTGTGGTGCAAATACACTAGGGATGTTTGTACAATATCATTTTGGTGTCTCGTATTCAGGGGATTTGGGCAATCCAAATTCCCTGAATGGGTCTGGTGGGGGGAAGCCGAAGCCTTAGCTGATACGGATCACAACAGTCAGATCTTTCAGTTAATGGAGGCTAATGGGGCTGAGTGGCACTCTATCTGAGGCAGAGTGTGGGCAGCCTTGCAAATCAGGCAAGACCAGGTGCCATGTGGGTATTGAAGGAGCCTCTGTGCTTCCTCCCAGGGCATGATGGGAATTGAGGTTTTTCTGTCTGCATGTTTCTCACTTCTTTTCTCAGCCAATCAGAGGCCTGGTTGACTATTTCCATTCTCTTTCACTCTTGTGGTGTATACTTGGGACTTCAATTCCCAGAACCCCTGTTTATGGTTTTTTAATTTTTTTATAGTAAACACATTAAAAATTTCTCAAAAATCAGTGGATTGGTGCAATGTTCTGAAACTTGGTAGGCTTGCAGTTATAAATGTGACCTACAAGTGAGGAAAGTTTTATGCGGATAGGTCTAAAAATGACAAAGAAACAAGTCTCCAATGCAGTGTTGCTCAACCTGGGGGTTGGGATCCCTGGGGGGGGGGTGCGAGTGGGTGTCGGCAAAGACCATCAGGAAACATAGTATTTTCTGTTGGTCATGGGGGTTCTGTGTGGGAAGTTTGGCCCAATTCTATCATTGGTGAGGTTCAGAATACTCTTTGATTGTGGGTGAACTATAAATCCCAGTAACTACAACTCCCAAATGTCAAGGCTTATTTCCCACAAACTCCACCAGTGTTCACATTTGGGCGTATTGAGTATTTGTGCCAAGTTTGGTCCAGATCCATCATTGTTTGAGTCCACAGTGCTCTCTGGATGTAGGCAAACTACAACTCCAAAACTCAAGGTCAATGCCTACTAAACCCTTCCAGTATTTTCTGTTGATCATGGGAGTTTTGTGCACCAAGTTTGGTTCAATTCCATCATTGGTGGAGTTCAGAATGCTCCTTGATTGTAGGTGAACTATAAATCCTGGCAACTCAAAAGACAAAATCAATTTTTTTGAGTGATGGTCACTGCTTGAGTTAGTAGGTGTCTTGTGGCCAAATTTGGCGGCAATTCATCCCATAGATTTTGAGATATGATGTCACTCAAAACGAACAAAGCATTTATGTATGTGTGTGTGTGTGGATAGGGATAGCAGGGAAAGGAAAGGCAAATAAACTAAAAGTAGACAAAGACAGTGAAAGCGGTGGTCTTGTTCATTACTATGATTAATATAGGGATGGAAATGATATTTGATAATATTTTTAAATGGCTGTAAAGTGTGTTTATTGAGGGTTTCTTTGAAACTCTAATGAGGTTAAATCTGGATTGACAAGAACCTTCACAATTCAGGACATAACTGTGCAAAATTCACATATGGTTGTGTGGATGTGTGAGCGGAAAGCAACATGTTAAGCACAAGTATTTCTGCATACAAAATGTATCTTTTTCTGCAGCAAATGCTGTTATTCTGCATAAATAAATAAATAAATAAACAAACAAACAAACCTATATGCAACTTTTTCATGGAAAATGTCAGGAATGGTAAATACATAGTTTTGAAAAATGCTGTTTCTGACAACTTTCTCACTGCTAAAATTATACAGTGCCTACTTTGAAAACGAAATGTAAAACATTATGTCTAGGCAATATGTTGCTTCTAACCCAAACCACTTCCCACAGGGGGAAAATAGCCGAAGCCACAAAAACGGTCACAACTATATAGTCGACAAGATTGCCCACTCAGGTTTAAATTAACCAGTTTTCAAATCTAAATGTAACAAGGCAATCTGGTTAATTTTAAGCAAGTGTTCCCACTTTGTTCAGTGGAGATGAGGCACCTGCAGCTCCCCGCTCCTTGCTCAACCTGTGTCTCTTTCTCTTCTCCTCATGTGTGTGGGGTTGGAAATGACTTGAAGGCACACAACAGCAACAGTCACATCAAAGAGCTGTGCAGGATATTGAATCATCCACGTCCTATCCCTCCAAAAAACATCCGGAAAAAGATGCAGCAGCACCGTTAAGACCGTTTTTTTAATATTAACATAAGCTTTTGTGGCTATAAATCCACTTCTTCAGATACAGTACAGAGGGATATTAAACCCTACGGTAATTAAGCATGGTGCTGATGGAGGGAGTCAATTGCTCTCTGCAAGCCCTTTCCAAACATGTTGACATCAAACAATAAGCCATCTGATATACAGAACCAAAGAAGTGGCCAGACTTACAAAATATTGCTGCAGAATAAATCACACACAGTCAAAGGAAGAAAAACGTCTGGAAAATGGATAAAGCAGCACCGTTAAGACTGTTTTTTAATTTTAACATGAGCTTTTGTAGCTATAAATCCACTTCTTCAGATACAGTGCAGAGGGATAGTAAAGCCTTAGGTTATAAAGCAGGGGTCCTCAAATTTTTTAAACAGAGGGCCAAGTCACAGTCCGTCGAACTGTTGGAGGGCCAGATTATAATCTGAAAAAAGCATGAATGAATTCCTATGCACACTGCACATATCTTATTTGTAGTGCAAAAAAACACTTAAAAACAACACAATAATTAAAATGAAGAACAATTTGAGCAAATATAAACTTATTAGTATTTCAATGGCTGATGAGATAGGAGTGTTGCTGATGTTATTGGGTGCTTTCAAGTCATTTCAGACTTAGGTTGACCCTGAGCGAGGGCCGGGTAAATGAGCTTAGAGGGCCATATCCGGCCCTAAGGCCTTAGTTTGAGCACCCCTGCTATAAAGCATGGTACTTATGCAGGGAGTCAATTGCTCCCAGCAAGCCCTTTCCCAAGTTTTTGATATCAAACAATAAGCTGGGACAACCGATTGCTTCAAATGGCCTGAACTTCAAAAGACACAGCCTGATGGAAAACTATAATGATTCCCAAGCAACAGTGCTGACTCAAGATATTTTGTTGCCGGAATCACAGTGTAAATAGCAACTCACCTAGGGCCAATATTTTTAAGCTGCCATTTGCTACACCTTGTTGACAGACAATTATTGCCTTCATCCAGGTGAAATCTGAAGCTTCACTTCTCTTTCATGACAACTACACTGTTACCTGAATCATGGGTCCTAGATAAAACATGTTCACTAATCATTATCAACACCAGCTTAACATTTCCTCTAATCTGTAGACATGGTAGAGACTATAATGGGAGAGTGAGGGGATTTAAGTGAGGTTTTTGATTTTTTTGTGGTGGGTGGGTAAAGGAAACTTTTCCACCCCTTTTCCCACTGATCTCTTTTCATTTCACTGTCCATACTCTTCTCTGAACCTTTCAGCGGGATGGCAGGCGGGTCTCTTACATGCCGCATACCTCCGCCGCACATCAAAAGGGGGAAAACGTTCCACATGGGAGATCAGTTTTTTCCCCCCATCACCTCCTCCTCGCCATTCCCAAGGAGCCCAACAATGAGAGTTTCATTCATGGCCTCCCTCCCATCTGAGCCAATTTCCCCAGCTCCCCGATTTATGGTTTCGGTTCTGGGAGGGCTTTACACTTTAATTTAAATTGGTTTATGCCTCTTTGGTTGACTGAATAACATTCTTGCGCTCCCTGCCTAGAACACCACATTCTTCTATTGTGATATCTACACCTGCTAGGCAGAAATAATCGGCATTTGAGAGGGCAGGAGGTAAGTAGAAGACAGAGAGAGAGAGAGAAAGAGAAAGAGAGACCGTCTGCAGAACCGCCCAGGTTTTGAGCCATTATTCAAGATGCCCTTTGTTGGGTCCTTCCCTCCTCCTTTCCCTTCCTCCCGCCCTTGACTGACTTATCTCCCTTATGAAAAGCAACCGTATGCCACAAAAAACCCTCTGGAGACCACAGGGAAAGGTGGGGGAAGGAAAAAAAGGAGAGAGGGGGTCACGTTTGACTCCTTCTTTTGCCCCCCTGCTGTACTGTAAGCTTTGTCTGTTCCACTTGGCGAGCAAAGTGAAAAATTAAGGAGGCAATGGAGCTCTTCGAAGCAGGAGGAAGCGGACCAAAACCAAGGGCAGGCGACAGATGGAACTAAGGAAGTTTTTGAACTTGGGCAACTTTTATTTATTCCCCCCTTTTTATAAAAAGAAGAAGAGATGGTTGCAATTGTCAATGTTTACTGCTCCATAAATGGGGCACCAAAAGGGCATAAAGGTAAGAGAACGTGAGACAGGAGGAAAGCAAAGCAGCAGATAATTAAAAAGCAAGAAATGCACCCCAGGCCTTTTCTTCCGACAGATGAAAGGCAACCAGCAAGATTTCATCTTGGGCAGAAGGAGCTCTTGTGATCTCTCCCACACACCCAATGGGAAAGTGCCCCTGCCCAATAAACTGTGCCGACAGCGAGAATCAGAGTTGCTTAACTTTCCTCTCTTCAGACCAACAAGTGCCTCCAGGCTCCTCAATACCACTATTATTTTGATATGTTACAAATAATTTTTCAGCTATCAAATACTAGTACAAGTAGAGTCTCACTTATCTAACATAAACAGGCCGGCAGAACGTTGGATAAGTGAAAAAGGAGGGATTAAGGAAAAGCTACCTATCCGAACGTATCTCTGCCTATGAACCCACCAGGACTCTAAGATCTTCTGGGGAGGCCCTGCTCTCAATCCCGCCTGCATCACAGGCACGGCTGGCGGGGACGAGGGACAGAGCCTTTTCTGTGGTGGCCCCTCGGCTGTGGAACGCCCTTCCCATGGACATTAGATCAGCCCCTTCGTTAATGGTGTTTCGAAGAAAACTAAAAACCTGGCTGTTCGAACAGGCGTTCGGTTAAACAATGCAATGTACACGATGAATATAGGAAACGGAATTATGGAAGACGAATTGGATCACGATTCTAGTTACGAGACGTTAATGTGTTGTTATTGATGTGTCATTTTGTATATTATGCTGTTAATGGTTTTTAAATTTTGTATGCTGTTGGATTGACTTGCTCTTGTTGTAAACCGCGTTGAGTCGCCTACAAGGCTGAGAAATTGCGGTATACAAGCAAAGTAAATAAATAAAGTAAATAAATAAACGTCAAATTATGTTGTGTTTTTAGAAATTAAGCACTAAAACATCATGTTTTACAACAAATCAACAGGAAAAGCAGTAACGTTACATAGTAATTACTGGATTTACGAATCAGCACCAAAACAGACAAGGATTTTTTCTTTCTCCCACCCTGGACTGCATTGGATAATATAGAACGCTGGATAAGCGAAGGTTGGGTAAGCGAGACTCTACTGTACTTCAAAATACTTTTCACAAAGAGCTCCACTGCATATTTTTCTTCCACCCCACATTATATCAAACCATAAGATGATTATGCTGGATCAAAACTAAAGTGCATCTGATCCAGAATTCTGTTCCAAAGTGACTAAACACTTGTCCCCAAGGGAAATTGAACATGAACAGAACAGAAAGAAAGTTAGATCAATAGAGAAAATCGATTAACACAGTATCCCTCAGTCAACTTATGGCCAAATTCATCTCTTGGATTTGGTGCATAGCTCTAACCACTACATCAATAGTGGTCCTCTAATTTGGCAAGATTGCTCTGGTTAAGCAATCTTGTCAACTCTTTGGCACTTGTTTGTTTTATGAAGCATTGAATGTTTGCCTTTTTGTATGTTGGAATCCGCCTAGAGTCCCCCTGGAGAGATAGGGTGGAATATAAATAAAGATTTATTTATTTATTTATTTATTTAATATTTTAAAAATCCAAGCCATGCTCCTAAAACAGATTGTTTTTTGTAACTTAAGTTGGAACATATTCAAGATCAGGTCTATAAAGCATAGAGCCGCAGCGGCGCAATGGGTTAACTTGTCAACTACCTTAGAACATTGTGCCGGCTGGATTGCTATCCTGAAGGTTGGGTTGTTAACCTGAAGAAAGCTAGTTCGAATCTGTGAGATGGGGTGAGCTTCCATCTGTCAGCTCTATCTTGCGGGGACATGAGAGAAGCCTCCCAGCAGGATGGTAACACATCCGGGCGTCACCTGGGCTACGTCTCTGTAGACGGGCAATTCACTCAAACCAGAAGCAACTTGCAGTTCGCTCTCAGGTTGCTTCTGACATGATAAAAGAAGGTCGATAAACTTATAATTATTCAGCTTTATTTAACAACAACCAGTGTTTCAATAAAGATTTGATTTTGTATCAGCAGGGTCCCCCTCCTTCTTCCTTTTTTCCCCGTTTTGGGCAAGAGCATTGCTTCAAGGCAAACATTTACACACAGTTAATACTACCAATTCAGATGTCTGTAGAAAGGATTAAGGCATATCTCCTGCTGGCTTTGTCTATCAGCAGCTATTAACCATGATAGCAAGGTGTAACGGTCACAAACAGAAGCAATCTCTCTGGCTCTGTTTGAAAACAAACAAGGAAAGGTCTTCACATCACATCCTGCTTGCTAGTGCCTGGTGGGCACTTGGCCAGATGCTGTTGCCCGACATTGGATGCTAGAGGAGATGGATCTCATAGATCAGGGAAGCAATTCTTGCATTCTTAGAGAGTGACAGAGGAATGGAAACTGTTTCCCTTTTCCCTGTGAATAGTAGACTAGGACTGCATTAATTCAAAGTGTGAAAAACTTATTTGTGTGGAATACCCCGAGTATTACAGGAGCTGTGGTCCAAATAAGTTGCGTCACCCAAACCCTTATTTTGATAGTACCTTCCTGGTGCAGTACCCCAACAAAACATCTGTTTTCAGGGGGAAAAATACCTGCTCACTGGAACAGTCTCCTTGCTAACCCCAGGAAACCAGCCTTTATTGACTACATAGTACAGCATATACAGCCTGGATATTGGTAGACTCTAAAGATCCACAATGTGATCAAAAACATGAAGCAAATGTCCATCATGATAGAACCACTTGCGGACACATACTTTTGATCACTTGTCAGCTACCTTAGAACATGTCCTATTATCTGTTTGCTGGTGCAGAAAGAAAGGTCTCTCTCATTCTTTGCAGCCATATCTTTTCAATTAACTCAGTGGTTCTCAACCTGTGGGTCCCCAGATGTTTTGGCCTTCAACTCTCAGAAATCCTAACAGCTGATAAACTGGCTGGGATTTCCGAGAGTTGTGGGCCAAAACACCTGGAGACCCACAGGTTGAGAACCATTGAATTAACTGGACCTTCTGTAAGAAAAGCACATGTTCTGCTACTGAACAGTGGTCCTTCCCAGACCTTTTATCCTTATCACCTCTTTAGGATTGTCTTGAAATAATGGAGCACTAAGTTCTTTTAAGTAAACGCTTAAGAAACATGTATGTTTTCATCATGCCTTACAATACTGTAACCCCTCTAACCCTACACAACATACTCTTCCCACATCAAGTCCCTTTGTGTTTCACCTGATATTTCTGTAGTATTCTCAATTATTCTACCACTTTTAGTTCAAGAGTGAAGAATGTAATGACTTTGCTTGGGGCTCAACTCCCAGGAATGCTGAGAACTGCAGTTCAACATCTTCTGAAGGATAACATCCCTGTTCTAAGCTATGAACTGGAGGTTAACTATTTTCCACTGGTTTCTTCCAGCCAGCTATCTAACCCTCCAATATAAAAATACTTGAATTTCTATTTTTAAAGGTCCAGTTAATTCAATTGTCTCAACCTGTGACTCTCCAGGTGTTTTGGCCTACCACTCCCAGAAATCCCAGCCAGTTTACCAGCTGTTAGGATTTCTGAGAGTTGAAGGCCAAAACACCTGGAGAGTCAAAGGTTGAAAACCACTGTTCTAGAGAAACATGGTGACTATTGAGACACTCTGAAGATCTTCTGTTCCCTGAGATGATAGAATGCCTGTGGGGACCAGCTATGGATGCCCTTAGAAACTTTACTACCACAAGACAATGGAGATCGCCTATTCCAGTAGGCACATGAATATGTGGTAGGCTGATAGATGGTCCACTTATACCTATCTGATCACATGCCTATTGTGGGGCAGGCTACCACTTGTTAAAGGGTCATGCTTGCATTCATCTTAGCCTTCCCCTCATGTAGACTGTAGTTACAGGGAGCAGAAAAGAGGAAGATCTTACTCTGGAGGCCTGCTGTCTGGTCCCAGGGCCCTTTGGAGAGAGATCCGGTCACTTGCGTAAGCATTGAAACAGTGCTTCTCATAGCCCCGCTCTTTCTCCTTTGTCTCCTCCGCTGTCCACTGCTCCTTCTTGAAAGCTTTCCCATCTGCACCTGGGCTGTTGGGGTCCTGGGGCGGACGCTCCATGAAAGGCTTCAATTCTGCGGGAGTATAATATCCTGGCAGGCATGAATTGCTGTCTTGTATGGGTGCCTCTTGCTGAACCGGAGCCCGGATCTGCAGCTTTGGCATAGAGTCACGGATGTTGTTGACGGCGCCCATCATCATGTCAATCATTTGGTCTTTCCTGTCCACAATGTTTTTTAGCCAGGGATCCTCCCTTTGTTCCCCGCTGCCCACATCTCTTTGCATGATGAAGAGAAAGATTACAAAAACGACACCCACCAAAGCCAGCTTCAGTGGGCCATAGTGTCTCCGGATCAGCCTCATGGTGGGCAATATTTTGGCAATGGCTCCTGCATTAAATAAGGCACACACTTTTCAGGGCTTTGGTAAATCTGTGGAATTTCAGCATTTTCTTCTGAACCTAAGAGAACAAACAAAGTTACAAATAAACCTGATGGAAATTAGGGGGATGACTCTATGCATCTATTCATTTACCTCCATGTAAAGTGGGTAAAGAGAAGAGAAGACACATTATATTCTGAGGCACTTTGTTCTCTTCATTATGTCACTCCAAGCCACCAATATAAACAGTTCAAAATATGCATTGCTGCGCAACCAAGATATGCATAAACTTGCAAACTACATTCAGGAATAATCTGAGCTCTCTTGATCCCTCTCCATCACAGCCACTCATATCCCTGACTAACAGACAGAGTTTTCATGGTCTTAGTCATGGACAGACACACTTCTCCCATCTAGAACACAAAATCCTACTAAACAAGTCTTATAATTAAATAAGGGGGGGGGGGAGCTTAGGAAAAGCCATTTGAAATCAGTTACAAAATAGGATTTATAACTCAAGAGAAATCAAGGTTTTGATTATTGTTACAAACAATTGAAAATAGAGAAAAATCCATATTTAACATCTAAAACCATATATTGCCCTTTAGCCAATCAGCTGCATATAGTTGGGTAACTACTCCATCCATCCATCCATCCATCCATCCATCCATCCATCCATCCATCCATCCATCCATCTATCTATCTATCTATCTATCTATCTATCTATCTTTATATGCTGAGGAAAAAGCTTATCTGTGCTCCCTTTTCTGTCTGCTTTACTGTTCACCCATGCTAATGCTAGTAGAAAAACCTCCAGATCAGAATAAGACAAGGAAGCAAAAGGAAGACAGGATGGACATGAAAATATTTTGCAAAAAGGAGGTTCACTGCAATAGTTGGCTTTAGCCTGAATCTGTTGGGATGGGCATGATTTCACTCCATCTCCATTCTGTTCTGCTGAGTCAACTGAATGACAACTACTTATCCATTTCGAACAGAAGTGTGCAACAATTGAGATGAATGGAGGATAACATGGGAAGAAAGAGAAATTGGGACATTTTAAGAGCAGCTAGAAAAGTGAGATGACATAGGAGTAATTGAGGCCGATCCTGTCAATTTGGGACTATTGGGAGGTATGGGAAGGTCACTTCAGAGGTTCAATTCAACAAGTTCTCTCTTACTGTGCACAAATAATCCCTGCTCTCCAGCACCGTGCATATTTGTAAGCAAACAGAAGAAACTTACTAAGTAATTACAAATAAGGAAGTATCATGATAATCCTTCTGAGTGGGAAAGAGCCAAGCAGTCGTGGAAGGCTGGCAAATTTCGAAAGAGGGAAGTGACAGCTACAAGAAAAGAGAGCTTCTGATTTTATTTCATTTCTATATTGTATTTCCAGTAACAATGAACCCTTTCTGTTAGCAAATCGCTGCTGTCACAGAGCCAGGCAAAACCTAAGACTGAAATCACAGAGGCCTCTCAAACAGGTATGTGCGATCTACAAAAAAAATCTCTGGAACTTTGAGAATCTCATCTTTCAGCAATTTGGAAAGAAAAAGATCGTTCCTTGTTACTGAAATAGATTTGGAAATGGGATATCAAGATCCTCCAAAGAACAGGAAAACAAAACACCTAAGGAGATCACTCCAGTTTTACATGAAAATATTTTTTTCAAAATAGCTTCACATAATGATTTGAACTGATTCACTTCAAACATGCCCAGAGTGTCTGTCTGTGCAGCCTTGAAAAGTGGCTTTCATGCACAATACCCTCCAGAAACCTCCTGTCACTGGCCATGAAGGCTGGGAATTCTGGACACTGTCCTTCCCTAAAAGTGATGCTTCAAAGATCTGCCCGTGTGACAACACCTACATAAATCTGGGCCTACAAATATATATTCACCTGTATCCACCGTACTTGCTTGACGTGTCGCCTGAGCTATGTACACAGTGCAACTTTAGCCCATAAACAAAGCAACAAAAGAGAGAAAAGGTTGCTCGCACTGTTTTCCAACAAATCTATTTTTCATCTCATTCCCACAATGGGGCAAAAAAGCAAGCCACCCACACTTGTTTCTGGAAGGACTGAAGACCGACAGGTCGCAGGTTAGAATCCGAGGAGAGCGCAGATGAGTTCCCTCTGTCAGCTCCAGCTCCCCATGCAGGGACATGAGAGAAGCCTCCCACAAGGATGGTAAAACATCCGGGAGTCCCCTGGGCAATGTCTTTGTAGATGGCCAATTCTCTCACACTAGAAGCGACTTGCAGTTTCTCAGGTCGTTCCTGACACACACACACACACACACACACACACACACACACAAAACTAAGGGAACTGAGGATATATGTAAAAGGAAGATATATATATATATATATATATATATATATATATATATATATATATATGCTAGCCGTCCCCTGCCACGATTTGCTGTGGCCCAGTCTGTGTATATGTGTTTTGTGTATATGTGTGTGTGTGTGTTTGTGTATATGTATATATGTGTGTTTGTGTATATATGTGGTTCTGTGCATGTGTTGCAATGCATTTTTTTTGCTTTTTTGCTTTTTAAGTCTCTTCTGATGTGTTTTTCAGTGTTTTTATGAGTGATGGTCACTCATTGGCCTGATAGGTGTATTGTGTCCAAATTTGGTCTCAATTCGTCCAGTGGTTTTTGAATTATGTTAATTCCACAAACAAACATTACATTTTTATTTATATAGATGGACAATATAAATATATGAATTACGCAGGGAAGTTTGTGCCTGTCTAGTTGGATTTGTTGATGTACCAACTGTTTCTCTGTCCAACTGACTGGTGCTCCTGGAGGTGATCCCAGAAGTAGTGTTAATCTCCCCTTTAATGTATTGTGTTGAAGAATTTTAACATACGTGCTGAAACAGCCTCATTAGGGCCAACCCAGGATTTTATATCCTGCAAGGACCTGTCTCTGTTAATAGCTGGGCTTACGTGTGTGGTAGGCTACACTCTTATTCTGGTATTTATTGGTTAGGGTGATGGTGATCTTAGAGTTGAAAGAACCTTGTTGTCATGGAGCTATCACTACCTGATAGGATTTAGATTTGCTGGGATTCCTAAGTTCTGGCGAAGCACAGAATTGACCAGTTTAGATACAGTGTTTATGCAAGCAGGAGTTCAGCCTACATATTGGGAACAATGGCAGAGGGCACAATCCTGCTATGCCTTCCAGCTTTTGCTGAACGCAAGTTCATTGCCTAGAAAAATCCCAGCATCAAGTATTTTCACTATCAAGGCACATCGATTTTGTTGTTTATTCATTCATTTGCTTCCAACTCTTCGTGATCTCATGGACCAGCCCATGCCAGAACTCCCTGTTGGCCGTGGCCACCCCCAGTTCCTTCAAAGTCAAGCCTGTCACCAAGGATAATATCCATCCATTTTGCCCTTGGTCGGCTCCTCTTTTTTCCTTCCATTTTCCCCAGCATCATTATCTTCTCCAAGCTTTCCTGTCTTCTCATGATGTGGCCAAAGTACTTCATCTTTGTCTCTACTATCCTTCCCTCCAATGAGCAGTTGGGCTTTATTTCCTGAAGTATGGACTGGTTGGATCTTCTGGTGGTCCAAGGCACTCTCAGAATTTTCCTCCAGCACCACAGTTCAAAAGTGTCTATCTTCCTTCGCTCAGCCTTCCTTATGGTCCAGCTCTCACATCTATAGGTTACTATGAGGAATACCATTGGTTTAACTATGCAGACCTTTGTTGTCAGTGTGATGTCACTATCTTCACTATTTTATTGAGATTGGTCATTGCTCTCCTCCGAAGAAGTAAACGTCTTCTGATTTCCTGGCTGCAGTCTGCATCTGCAATAATCTTTGAGCCTAGAAATACAAAGTCTGTCACTACCTCCACATTTTCTCTCTCTATTTGCCAGTTACCAATCAGACTGGTTGCCATCATCTTGGTTTTTTTTTATGTTTAACTGCAACCCAGCTTTTGCACTTTCTTCTTTCATCTGGGTTATAAGGCTCCTCAGCTCCTCCTTGCTTTTAGCCATCAAAGTGGTATCATCTGCATATCTAAGGTTGTTAATGTTTCGTCCAGCAATTTTAACTCCAGACTTGGATTCATCAAGCCCTGGATGTTGAATGATGTGTTCTGCATACAAGTTAAATAGGTCGGGTGAAAGTATACAGCCTTGCTGTACACCTTTCCCAATCTTGAACCATTCTGTTGTTCCGTAGTCTGTTCTTATCATTGCTA
Source organism: Anolis sagrei (assembly GCF_037176765.1). NCBI lineage: Eukaryota > Metazoa > Chordata > Lepidosauria > Squamata > Anolidae > Anolis > Anolis sagrei. The sequence goes on from NC_090022.1 coordinate 192,413,091, forward strand.
CTTGATTGTTAGTGATTCCTCAGGAGACAGACAAGGTGGCTTGGTATCTCCATATCACCAAGACCTTGCCACAATTTATTATGATCCACACAGTCAAAGGCTTTAGAATTGTCAATAAAACAGAAATAGATGTTTTTCTCAAACTCCCTGCTTTTCTCTATTTGGTCTCTCATTCTTCTGCCTTTTCTAAATTCAGCTTGTACATTTGGCAACTATGGAGTGGGTTAAACCCTTGTGCTGGCAGGACTGAAGACCAACAGGCCGCAGGTTCGAATCTGGGGAGAGCACAGATGAGCTCCTTCTGTCAGCTCCAGCTCCCCATGCAGGGACATGAGAGAAGACTCCCACAAGGAAGGTAAAACGTCAAAAACATCCGGGTATTCCCTGGGCAACATCCTTGTAGACGGCCAATTCTCTCACAGCAGAAGTGACTTGTGGTTTCTCAAGTCGCTCTTGACATGAAAATAACCATCCGGCAACTCTTGCTCCATGTATTGCTGGAGACTATCTTACAGGTACATCAATACTCTGGCAAAACACTGACCCTGAGTTAACAAAAGGAAGGACAGGAAAACATCTGTAATGCCTGTACTCCAAAGCTTGCGAGGCAATGGCAGGCATCTTTAGAACTAGATCTCCCAGTCATTGTGTTGGATAAAGGATGCTGAGAGCTGCAATCCTTTATCCAAATCCAATCCAAAACAGAAGTTTCCCGAGCTCTAACCAGTGCTAAGAGGAGAATGTTTCAATCCCCATCTCCATTTTGTTGTTGGGTACTTAAAAAGATAAAGAAGCATTACAGGGGGGGAAATCTCTCTGGAACAGAAAAATATTAATTTAGAAGTAATGATAATAAGCAAGAGGGAAACTAGTAACATTTTCTCTTGGCAGAACAGCCTTAGCTCTGTAGAATCAACATTTGGTGAAACTGAAATAACCTACCCCAAGTATTCGAAACAGGACATCCGTTTTTCTTCTTGCGTGGGAGGAGGAAAGTTATACTTACTTATCAAGGGTTGGGGTTTGAAAATCATTTTAAAACATAAAAGCAGAATGGCTACTTGAGTTGCACAAAAAAGGGGGAAAGCCCCTGCTGGTCGAGAAGGCTGCTGATATTCTTCCTCCTTTTTGAAATGAAATGACACACAGACTTGTGAGGCTTGAGTCATGAATTCCTCCTCAAGGGCAGAAATTCAAGAGGCCGATTGGCCAAGATTCGTGTGAACTCCCAGCGCAACAATTCACAAGCCTTTTGAATGCAATAGGATTGTGTCAGCATGAGACTGTAAACGTAGTGATGGGAGAGTAATTTGCATGGACCAGTTTCCCGGAAAACCCAATCTGTGATTTGCAGATCATTTAACAGAGTGTGCGCAACTCTTTCAGTTTCCCTCTGCCAAGAGAAATCTCTATGTTTCAGTTTTCCCTACCCTATTACAAATTATAGAAAAGTAAAAGTATACCACTAACAATATAGAAAATGCACAAACACACTTTAGCAAGTGAGGAAAATGCATTAAAATGCATTAATTCCAGAGAGCATATACTGAAATGCACATAAGTTTCTATGCAGAAAGGGGGGACGGGGGACGGGACATACTTTCACAACTCAATATAAAATGAGAACATGAACATGCAAGGTTTATTTGTGTCAAGAGCGACTTGAGAAACTGCAAGTCACTTCTGGTGTGAGAGAATTGGCTGTCTGCAAGGACGTTGCCCTGGGGACGCCCGGATGTTTTACCATCCTGTAGGAGGCTTCTCTCATGTCCCCGCATGAGAAGCTGGAGTTGACAAATGGGAGCTTACCACGCTTCCCAGATTCGAGCTGTCAATCTTTCGGTCAGCAGTCCTGCCGACACAAGGGTTTAACCAATTACGCCACCAATGAGATTAGAACAAACAAAATTACAGGGAAGAACAATATAATCTGATATGATCATTCACTACTAAGTGTTTTTAATTGTTACTATGTTTTATATTGTTCAAAAACATGCTTTTAGTCTGGAGATGGTATGTGTTATGCACTAACATAAATTCTGAGATAAAGGGTGGGGTGCAAGTGCTGTGATTTTTCTAAATCATGTTAGAAGTGACTTGGAAATATTAAATCAAAAACTTATCTATCCCTAAAACCAAAAAATCCTGAAATAAATGATTTCAAGAGGTACATATTTTCAGGAAGTTATAATACATGAGGTTAGCAAAGGCAGCTCTGCTGGGAGGTACATACACACATGAACATGTGCAATGGTTCTCTATCCCATTTCTCATCACTGCTGTCTGATAGGAAGCTCCTCCAACATGTCTTAAATGAGGCCCTGCCAGACTTTCTATCATTTGCAAGTTCACATACCTCTCTGAAGGTCTGCGAGTGTTCCCATCCCAACAGAATTATGAGTAAGACCTCAAAAAGCAAACACAAGCTTTAAACCCCGACGTGGCAGGCAGGAAGTAGGCATTCTTTTCTATAAACATATTTGCACAGTCATACGAAGATTAGTGGTTTGCATACCTTGGAGAGCTAGCAACTTCTCACTCAGGAAATATCAGAACAGGAACTTTTTAAGATAGAAGGAAGCCAAAGAAGCACAACAAGAGAAGGGTCGGGAACCTACCTGTGGTGAGACATGGGGCATGCTATCCAGTATCCAGTAACAGTAACAATCTTTTGGGTAGTTACTGTTAAATGTTCTGCTTTTGTAATGTTTTAAAAAATAATGACTGGTAGCCATTCAAAACTACATGAGGTTTATGTTGACACTGTTGCAATCCTCCAAGTGTGATTAGCTCCCTCCACTCTGCACTCTGTATTCTTGGATGGCAACTTATGTGAGGAGTGATGCATCCACTGTGGTCTAAAAATCACATCCCTTCCTGCAAAGAATGAATCCACAACATGCTCCAACTATGTTGTCAAACGCTTTCATGGCCAGAATCACTAGGTTGCTGTGAGTTTTCCTATGGCCATATACCAGAGGCATTCTCTCCTGACATTTTGCCCACATCTGTGGCAGGCATCCTTAGAAGTTGTGAGGTCTGTTGGAAACTAGGCAAGTGAGGTTTATATCTGTGGAATGCCCAGGGTGGGAGTAATAATTCTTTCTGTTTGAGGCAAGAATGGATACTTGAGTTGCACAAAAAAGTGGGGAAGCCACTGCTGGTATTCTTCTTCCTTTTTGAAATGAAATGACACACAGACTTGTGAGGCTTGAGTCATGAATGTTGCAATTGGTCACCTTGATTAGCACTGAATGACCTTGCAGCTTCAAAGCCTGGCTTGTTGCTGCCTGAGGGGAATCTTTCTTGAGTGGGGTTAGCTCATCTTGATTGACTCTTGTCTGGAATTCCTCTGTTTTCTGGGTGTTGCTCTTTATTTACTGTCCTGATTTTAGAGTTTTAAAATACGGGTAGCCAGATGTTGTTCATTTTCATGGTTTCCTCCTTTCTGTTGAAGTTGTCCACATGCTTGTGGATTTCAACGGCTTCTCTGACGGAATTATTAAGAGTAGTCCAGCATTTCTTGATTCAAACAGCAACAGGGGAATTCCAGAGAAGACTCAATCTGGGCAGCTAACACCTCCCAACAAGGTTCCCCCCCGGCAGCAACCAGCCAGGCTTTGAAGCTGCAAGGCCATTCAATGCTAATCAAGGTGGCCAATTGCAACATACACTCTTGCCTCAAGCAGGCAAGAGTTCTTTCTCCCACCCTGGACATTGCACAGATGTATAAACTTCACTTGCCTAGTTTCCAACAGACTTCACAACCTCTGAAGATGCCTGCCATAGAAGTGGGTGAAACTTCAGGAGAGAATGCTTCTGGAACATGGCCATACAGCCCGGAAAACTCACAAGCGCCCACTCTCTAACTAATTTAAAATCTGGACTTGTTTTTAAAAAAGGGGGGGGGGAGAATAATTCAAATGTGTTTGTTCTCGGTCCTTACTGATTTACACCAATTGACAACAGTGAAGGAAGACATAAAATGAAAAAATGCAAATGAAAAAGTTGTTCTTCACTTTCATTCAACTTTTCCAAACCCAGCCCTGGAGGAGTGCTCTAACTGGAGGAATAAACATTATTCTATTTGCATCTCCACTTTAATTTGTTTGGCATTTTCTTAGCAACATAGGCTCCAAAGGCTGCTAAGAACAAATAGCTATAGATGCTCATGCATTTTTGCAACAGATGGCCTATTTTACACCAGCACACAAGAGGGGGTTCAAAAACATATCTACTGGGTCCAGCAAATGCCTTCTTTAGTCATCTGTGTTTGTTTCAAAGGATCCCTGCCATCCCTGCCCTTTGTTCGTCATGTTCAAGGTAAAAAGGCATTTCAGACTCGATGAAGGTCAAAGAGCGATTACTGACAAGGTGACGAGTTGCTTAACTCTGGTCTTTAGGTGTGGCTTTGCCTCAAGTAATCTTTCCTTTCTGCAACAGAGAAGGTCGTATTTGCCGAAGCCCTGCAAACAAAAGGCGATGAGCCCTACCTTTATGAACAAAGCGCATACTGACAACTCTAAAGCACCCTCTACATAGTATGGTATTGGGCAAAATCTGCTCATTCAAGTTCTTTTCACCTTTTACTACATGTTCAAGGTATATGAAAGGAAAGGGATTCTTCTTCCAGGCTTTTGAGGGAAAGAGGCAAAGCCATCCCTCCAAACACTGTAGACCACAGCTTTCCAAACATTTCAAGTTGGTGATACATTTTTTATACACACATCATTTGGTGACACAGTAATTTGGTTTCACGAGTAAACAGGAGGTGAAACTAGAAATAAGGACACATAGATAAATTAAAATAACGAAATGTATGGCGATGCAATATATCTTACTAAAATCTTTAATTTATATATTTTTCGAAGTAACAGATTATTTCACATACTCAGAGGTTTCCTGTTATGTTCGTGCGACACGCCTACACACTGCAGCCTAAACACTAATGTGTCACGACACACAGTTTGGAAAGGTCCGCTGTAAACAGTTATTCTGCAAACATTGCAGGCATGAGAACTACACACTTGTTTTTTAAAGTAAAAAAGCAGCAAATACATTCATAGTAAGTACATGGGAATGGTCACAACCAAGGGCAAAAATGTAGACTTTTGAAAAGATTGGTATTCTTTCTAGATTCCAGCTTCCTGAATTTCCCAGCCTGCTAGCCTCCAGATACAGTCAAGAAAAAAAGGAACCTTTTCGAGCTTTACACAGTGGTTCCCAAACTTTGGCTCTCCAGGTGTTTTGGACTTCAACTCCCAGAAATCCCAGCCATCTTACTAACTGTTAGAACTGTGAAGTCCAAAACACCTGGAGGCCCAAGGTTAGGAACCACTGCTTGAAATCCACTGGAAAGGACCAACTCCACCCATTTCACTGAGGCTTGTATGGATAAATTGTGCCATAAAGACCTTGTTCACTGTGATTACTGTTCTCAATCCTTTTCTAGGTTAAGGAGATAATTTACACTTTCTCCACTTTATTCCATAATATGTTGATTATTTCATTTCCAAGAGCCAAATCAATTTGTTTTACTAAGATGATTCCTTTGTTGTGATAACATTCCATATGACACAATGCATGGATGCTTGTTCCCATGTCAGGCAGGGGAAACTGAAGTTTGAGCAAGTCTGTCAGTGTGTTTTGATATCCAGTGGGCCCTTGTTATCTGCTGGGGTTTGGTTTCAAGACCTTTGAGGTTACCAAATTATGTGGATGCTCAAGAAAACCAAAGTGCTCTTCCAGCAGTCACCAGCCAATCCCTCTCCAATGCCACAAATACAACTTAATGGTGTAACATTAGAAAATGTTGATCATTTCCGCTACCTTGGCAATCACCTCTCCACAAAAGTCAACATTGACACTGAAATACAACACTGCCTGAGCTCTCCAAGTACAGCATACTTCCAAATGTAGCTATTGTCCTTCCAACCCTGCTGTATGCCTGCGAGATGTGGACAGTCTACAGGCGTCACATGCAACTCCTGGAACAATTCCATCTGCACTGCCTCCGGAAAATCCTGCCAATCTCTTGGGAAGACAAGCGGACAAATGTCAGCATGTTGGAAGAAGCAAAGACCACCAGCGTTGAAGCGATGGTCCTCCGCCATCAACTCCGCTGGACCGGCCCCGTTGTCCGGATGACCGACCATTGTCTCCCAAAGCAATTGCTCTACTCCAAACTTAAGAATGGAAAACAGAATGTTGGTGGACAGGAAAAGAGATTCAAAGATGGGCTCAAAGCCAACCTTAAAAACTGTGGCATAGATACAGAGAATTGAGAAGCCCTGGCCCTTGATATGTTCAAGCCATGGATGGTTGAATCCATGAGTACAGAAAACTGTATAGAGAAAAATGGGCTAGGGCATCGGGTTGATTAAAAATGAATGTGGGACACACAGTCCTCAAGAGCAGGCATGGGCAAACTTCAGTCCTTCAGGTGTTTTGGACTTCAACTCCCACAATTCCAAATAGCCAGTAAGCTAGCTGGGATTTCTGGGAGTTGAAGTCCAAGAAACCTGAGGGGTCAACATTTGCCCATGCCTGCTCGAGATGCTGCTCAAATGCAACGCATCAGCTGATGAAAGGTGCAATTCAACCAGAACTGGAAAATGTCAGAATTAAACAATCTTCAATAGATCATATTCCTTCATTTGACAATCCAG